>NW_005370024.1:3061346-3074548 GCF_000412655.1 Myotis brandtii | reverse complement strand
GGCCTGGGATGGGCGCGATGTTCGAGGCGAGCAGCCAGACCGCGGCGTTACCCTCGCAGGGGCCATAGGCGATGGCGGGGAGTGTATTACTCAAACGAGGCAGGAAAATGGGAACCGAGTACCTCGCAGATGTTCTAGCAAATTCTCTTGTAGCCATCATCCCCGGAGAAGACCCCCGAGACGAATGGTTTGGCCCGAGGGAGGGGTGACGCCTGGGCTGCGCGCCGCGGTTGCCATGGGAGCCAGACGGAGGGACTGAGCCTGTGTCCGGGCGCCTAGGACACGGCTTGTCTGGGGGAGCGCGCAGGGGCGAGGCCCTGGAGCTGGAACAACAGAATCGGATGGTTCATTGATCAGTCCCAAACCCTAAAGTAGCAGTTGTCAAAGCATGGTCCGGGGAACCCTGGGAGGAGAGGGGGGCAGATAAAATCAAACCTATTTTCATAGTAATACACTTTTTTTTTTTGCCTTTTTCATGTTCATTCTCTCGCAGGTATACAGAGTTGCCAGAGGATGGATGAGGTGTAAGACATCACTCTGGCAGCTAAGGGAGCCTGTGCTTATTATTCTGTTTCAAACATTTCTTAGTGTTAATATCAAGGCCGTAGTCATAGCTAAACTTAAATAAACAAACGTTCTTTGGGGTTCACAGTAATCCTTAAGAGTGTCAGGGGTCCTGGGCCTAAAATCTGGGGAACTGCTCTCCAGTAGGGTAGGTAAAAGACATCACAATTTTTTTTATATAAAATGAGATAAAATCGCCCTAACCGGTTTGGCTCAGTGGATAGAGCGTCAGCCTGGGGACAGGGTCCCAGTCGGCCTGCGGACTCAAGGGTCCCAGGTTCAATTCCGGTCATGGACATGTGCCTTGGTTGCGGGCACATACCCAGTAGGGAGTATGCAGGAGGCAGCTGATCAATGTTCTCTCTCATCAATGTTTCTAACTCTTCTATCCCTCTCCCTTCCTCTCTGTAAAAAATCAATAAAATATATATATTTTTAAAATGAGATAAAATCCACAATAATAATTCTGGCCTACTATGTTTGTCTCATTGTTAATTATTTGACATGTTCACTCCTCATGGGAACCCCAAGAAGAATAGGTAGAATTATCCCATTTTACAGATGAAGAAGCTTAAGTCACAATAGGCTGAGCTCAGAGGCAATGTCCTTCATAGAATGAGATTCAGATGGGAAAGCGAAAGCGGTACAGTGTAATAAGTGCCCAGCCTGGAGGCAGCCCTGGAATTCTGATCACAGACTGCACTTACTTGAGCCACAGTTTCCTTATTTATAAAATAGAGATATGGTCCTACCTCCTTCACAGGGTTGAGAATTCAAATTAATAATCAATGTAAAGTCACACAGCACAACGCCTGGCATATAGTAAACACTCATTATTAACCAATGTGATTACCACCCTCATCATCTATCCTGAGGTAAAACACCTCTGCTGTCTAGGTTACCGCTTCCTCTGTAGATAGGGCTGGTCCATAATAACAGCTACCTAGTTAATATTTCCAGTCTTCCTCTACTCCCCACCACTACCTTTCTGCATCACTAGGTGTGTTCATGAAAATTAGAAGAAAAAATGCATGTGAAAGGGTTTGCAAAATGCTTGGTAAATGTTAGCTTTGGGAATCTGTATCTAATAAGGATAGATTTAACCCCTTTTTGTCCACAAGGGGAGTTAATGTGGCAGAAACTTGCTTTTCCACTCTTCCTTAATGAAGATGGTTGTGTGGCCCAGTCCTGACCAATGAGCTGGAAGAGGGTGTCCTTTGGGAGAAATCTGGGAAAGATTTTCCTCCCTGATAGGAAAAGGAAGAAGAAAAGGAAGAGAAAAAGGAGCTATGCAGAAGGAAAGATCTCCCCTCCCTTCCTTTGCTGTCAATATTTGAATGAGGACATAATGTTTGGAACTGCTCAGTCTTAGGCTTCTTACGGGGAATAATAATAAGGCGCTTAGTGATGTATTCCATTACTTGAAGACAAAAAAATTCCCAACTGGCAAAACTATTTTGGCCAAAAACTAGATTTAGCTAAAGTCATAGGACTGATTTTCATGTGTAGTTTAATGTGAAGGGAGATCTAGAGGAAAACTTTGCATTTTCCAGTCATTAATTTTCTAAACAACTGCCTTCATCCCTGTGACATGAAATAAAAGGCCAATTGCATCAAGTTAGTGACCACATTTTACATATCTGTGGCAAGATTCCAGGGTGAAAATTAGATTTGAAAACTTGGAGCCATATTTGTAAATTAAAAAGAAATAAATATTCCTCTGTATGGAGTACCTTGCTGGCTGGCATTGAAAGCTTCCGGTATGCTGCTTTACCATGCGAAAGAGAAACAGAGCTGATCCACAGAAAACAAAGGCGTGTCTGTAGATCCTCTGTAAAATGCCCAGGCAGGGCCATAAACTAGGGGAATCTTTTCCCATATTCTTAAAACTAGTAACTTAACAAAATGTTTAGAGAAGAATTCTAGAAACAAGAGATCAAGGTTCTTTAGATATGAAGGAGTGAAAGTAATTACACAAGATAAACCTGACTGCTATCTGTAAAACCAACTTCCCACCTAATTTTAAAATACCTTTTCTGGCATCCGTAACATATGAAAATCCAATTTTTGTTGGAATACCTCCAGATTCAAGGAGTTTATTCCCTCATGAAGCAACTTCGAAGATGGCCTGGTTATTAGAATATTCTTTCGGAGATTAGCTGAAGTCTCCCACTGTAAATTTCAACAAATAGTATTGGCTGTGTCTTCTGGAGTAAAACACCACCACCCCTCCCCCCCCCATTCTAAAAGAAGGTCTCCAAAATGATTCATTATATTAATGATTGATTTGACAAATACTAAGTGAATGCCTACCGTGTGCCAAGAATTCTTGTACAATTCTTCTGAGTAATGAGGACACACATACAAGTGAGCAAAGCATACAAGGCTCTGCTCCCATGGAACTTGCAATCTGGTGGAGAGGTGTGTAGTAGACTGAATAATGATTGCCCAAAGATATCAGGTCCTAATTCCTGGAACCTGTAAATGTTACCTTTGTTGGGAAAAGCACCCTTCAGGTGTGATTAAATTCAGGTTCTTGAGATGGAGAGATTATCTGGAATTATCAGGGTAGGCCCTAAATGCAATCGTATGTATCCCTAGAGCAGTGGTTCTCAACCTTGGCTGCACATTAGAATCACCTGGGAATCTTTTTAAAATCCTGATTTCTGGGCCTCATCCTCCGGAAATTCTGTTTCTTTGTTACTAATGTTGTGGCCCCACCCCATAACAAAGAAACAGAATTTCTGGAGGATGAGGCCCAGAAATCAGGATTTTAAAAAGATTCCCAGGTGATTCTAATATGCAGCCAAGGTTGAGAACCACTGCCTTAGAGAGAGAGGAGGAGATTTGAAACAATGTGACCACAAAGGCAGAGACTGGAGTGATGCAACCACAAGCCAAAGAATGCTGGCAGCCACTAGAAACTGGAAGAGTTAAGGAAGGAATTTGTCCCCTGGAGCCTCTAGGAAGAGCACGGCCCTGTCAACATCTAGACTTTAGTCTCATGAACACTGATTTAGGGCTTCTGCCCTCCAAAACTGTGAAAGAATAAATGTATGTTCTCTTAATCCACCAAGTTTATGGTAATTTGTTACCTGGCCACAGGAAACTAATACAAGAAGAAACAAATTTTATAAATCAAACATACAGATTTCAGATTGAAAAAAGAAACAACAGATGATAGATGGGATAAGCACTAAAGATACCTGAACATTTTTGTTCAAACACTAAATAAATGGAGAGATATCTCATGTCCATACGTAGAAACATAGTATTGTAAAATGTAGCAATTCCACCAAAAAATCTATGAAGTCAATGCAATTCTAATAAAATTTTTCATGAAATTTGAAATAATGCATACAGAAGGCAAAGATCCAAGAATATTGAAGATATCCCAGGAAAAGAAGGGCAAAGAACTTGCTTTACCAGATATCAAGACTTTGCATAAAGTTATAATAATTAAGATATAGTGTATTTATTGTTTCAGTAATAGATGCAAATGAACCATTATAACAAAATAGAGAGCCATGAAATGGACTCCCATATACATGGAACTTTGGTGTACAACAGAGCATACATGATAGTAAATAAAAGGGGAAAAGAAGCATAGCTGGAAACCACATAGAAAAAAGAAATGAAATTGGAATTCTACATTTGATCACACACACGCACGCATACATACATACACACATGCAAGAAAAATTTTCAGTGGAATTACAGATCTTTTATTTTAATTACAAATCTAAATGTAAAAAACAAAATTTAAATGACTTATGATGACTATTTTTCTTATCTTGGGATACACAAAGATTTCTTGAATACAATACAAAGAATTAATCATAAAGGATAATATAAAAAATTATATTATCCAGTTTGGCTCAATGGCTAGAGCATCGGCCTGCAGACTGAAGGGTCCTGAGGTCAATTCTGCTCAAGGGCACATGCCTGGGTTGCGGGCTCGATCCCCAATAGGGACGTGCAAGAGGCAGCCAATCAATGATCCTCTCTCATCATTAATGTTTCAATCTCTCTCTCCCTCTCCCTTCCTCTCTGAAATCAATAAAAATACATATTTAAAAATTGCATTAAAGTTAAAAACTACTCCACCAAAAGATACCACACACACAGAGAAGGTTGGGGATTATTATAACATCTATTATTTAAACTACCCAGTATTTCGTTATGACAGCCCAAACTAACTAAAACAGATTTTGAGCACAATTCAATCCATAGCAATATCTAAAAGAAAAATAAGTGTACTTGCCTAATTTTTTAAGTACTGAAAAAGAGATTAGAATTTCCATATTTTTAAAAATATTATTAAGTGACTGTAATTAAAACTTTGGAACAGGCACTGGAATAGATATAAGGATTCCTTCAAAAGAATTTTTCATTGACTTGAGAGAGAGAGGAGAGACATCAGTTTGTTGTTCTACTTGTTTATGCATTCATTGATTGATTCTTGATGTGCCCTGACTGGGGATTAAACCCACAACCTTGGCACACTGGGACCACACTCCATCCAACTGAACTACCCAGCCAGGGCCAGGTGAAGATTTCTTAAAGAAGATACAAAAGAAACCAACCTTTAAGGTTAAAGTTGATTAAATGAGTTGCAATAAAATTTTAAAGTTCTTCATATCAAAAGATATCTTTAAGAAAATAAAATCCTCACAGTGGAAGAAGTTACTTTCAATACATATAACTCACAAGGGACTTGTATTTAGAATTGGAAAATGTACCTATTTAAATAAAAAAAACAAACACAACCTAATAGAATATTGGACATGAGGCTTGAATGGACATTTCACAAAATAGCCAATAACATTTAAAAGTTCTTAATTCTATTAGTAATTAGGTTAATGCCAAGGAAAACTATAATGAGATACCACTACATTCCCACCAGAGTGGCTAAAGCTACAAAGACTGACATTGCCAAGTGTTGGAGATGTGGAGCCAGTAAACTTTCCATGCACTGCTGGTAGGAGTATACATTTCTGTAACCACCTCAGCAACCTGTTTGGCATCATCTACTGGAGCTGGATAAATGCTCTGTAGTCCAATAATTTTATTTCTTAGTATATGTCCAACCAAGATGTAATCAAAGATATGCACAAGAATGTTCCCAGCAGCATTATTCATAACTCTTCAAGACTGAGATAAATCCAAATGTCCATCAGCAGTTGAATTGTGGTATATTCATACAATGGGATATTATGCAGCAATGAAAATGAATGAATTGCTACATGTTACAATATGGAAGGATCTCATCTATAAAATGTGGAATGAAAGAAGCCAGACACAAATGAGTATATCTTCTACGATTCCATTTATATAAAGTTCCTCCCCAAAACCCTCTAGTATTAGAACTCAAAATGATGTTACCTCTGAAGAGGACGAAGAGAATAGTGATGAAGAGCAAGCCACAAGAGAAGCTTTCAGAGTATAGGTATTATGCTATGTTATTACTTGGGTGGTGGTCACATAGTATGTCTACTTTCCTAAGGTATAGCTTTGAGATTAGTGCAATTTTCTGTATGTTATTCCTAAAGTAAAATTATAAATATTTACATACATGGTTGATAGAAAAATGCATAATAAAATTAAATCTAGAAGAATATAAGCCACATTATTAATAGCCATTAATAGCAATGAGATTATAGAGAACTATCACTTTCCATGTTATATATTTCTATATTGTATAAAGTTTTTACAGTGAGAATGAATGTGTGTTTTAATCAGGAAGTAAAACATGAAAAGTACATCAATAACAACAAAAGACTAAATGGCTACCTAAAGTTCTTTTTATAGTGGGCAGATGAGAACTTTGTCATGGGATAAGTAGACTCCACAAATATAGACAACCTGTTAGTTTCACAATCGTGTAGAAACCTTTCTTTGAAAAGGGGGGAAAAAAGCAACTTACTTGTAACAGAACCCCAGGCTGGTGTGTGAGCTGCAATTTCCCAGCTGCCCACAGTTCTGCCTCATTGCTTGGGGATGTGTTTCATTGATTCCTAAAGCATAGCTCCAGACAAAACCAAAAATTTGTAAAGCAGGAGAGTTCTCAAATCACCTCAACAGCTGTGAAAACCAGACCTATCACAACTTACCAGTGAGTCTGGCATGGTTAAATAAGGTAATAAGAAATGTTTTGGGAGAAAAATGGAAGTAATGGTACAAATGCAAAATATTATTTGAAACTTGATAATGGCACTTTTGGGATGTGAATTTTCCTGACCATTAAGAACCAGCATAGAGAACTCAGTGATTTTAAGAAAACTATGGATTTCCAGATTCTATGGCCTGGCAGTGGCATAAATGTTCTCCAAGACATCCTTTACTCTGATCCCTCTGAAACCTTATTTTACACAACTCTCCTCTATAGCATAACTGCTTTGCCTGTGGTGGACCTTAGCTGTGTCACTTGGGTTTCTAGTTCATCTATGTTGTTAAAATTAAGTTTAACACATTCAGACAAGTGGGATGTTATAATAAAGTGTTAACTTTGGGATAGCATTCCCCAGACACAGTTCTTTGGGACACTAGTCCCATGAATTGCTGTTCAAATAAAGCTTGGAAACAGATATAGCTCCCCCACTTTTGGAAAGTGACAATGCACTTGAGCATATCACACTCTGGGGCAGTAAACAATCTCTTTGGATGTTTTTAACCCAAAATTTCCCAAACTGCTTTAACCAAAGTAATATTTACTGACCTCCTATAGAACTAATGTTGCATGAAACATTATTTCAGAAACCCTACTTCAAAACTAAAGCATTCCAGGAACAAAAAAAATCTTCAAAGTAGTTAAGGAACAGATTTCCAATACTTCACTCCTCATTATAGAAAGGTTCATATGCAAAAGGTCTCAATTTCTCCCTCCATAAATGGAGAGTTCAAGTTTATAATCCACAAGTGTTTTGATTCAGAATGTATTTGAAGCTTTCTCAGAGCCTTTGTCATCATTACTAAAATACGTTAGTATCATAAGAACATGAAGAGCTGCTCAAGCAGTTTTCCTTGAAGCAGCAGCCTAGTTCAAGTTAATGTAATATTCATTTATGGTCATGTTTATGGCCTTAGATGAGTAATTTAAATTCTGAGTTTTATTTTCTTCATCTACAAAATAGAGATTATAGTAATATAATCTCCACAGGGTTATGGTTCTTATCAATAATACATACATAGTGCCTGGTACAACACCAAATCTATGTTAGAGCCTATTATTAAAGTGCCTCATTGTGATATCAAGTAAGCACATTAGAATATAAATAGTCCAATGAATTTTGCCTATAAAGCAGTCACCATGGCAAGCTATACAGTTAAGCCAGTTATGCTAGTATTTTTGAAATATCTTTTCTGGAAGGTAAGTGAAGGGAAAGAGAGTAAGCTTTCTGACTAAACGGATAAATTAAAATTTGGTGTGATGTGTGAGAAATATTTTCCTTAAAAAATACTGAATTCAATAAAACATTTGATATAAACCCTGCATATACAAACCCATGGATTAATACTACAGGCTGTGTGATGGTTAATTTTCAAAAACTGAAGTTTCCTGGAGAAGAAGAAATTCTACCTCAAGACGGCAACATAGAAACCTGTCTGAGTTTCCAGCCAGCTGGTCTACCCTTCAAATTTCAAAGGCACTGGTCTCCCATAACAATGGGAGCCAGTTCAATAAAACCAGTTTCACTCTGTCTCCCTGTTTCTTTCCCTCTCTCTCTCTCTCTACACACATAGACACACACACACACACATACACACATGCACACACACAAGCTAGTGTTTCTGTTTCTCTGGAGAACCCTTATATATACTCTGAGAGATAAAAAGATGAATTATGTCTCTGTTGGACCAGTAGTTATGCTATCTTTGCAAATAAAAATAATTTACCAATTCCTTTTTTTTTCTGAATGCCCATTATGAACCAGACACTTTGTGAGTAACTTGGATATACATTATCTAATTTAATCCTCATAATGAGCCAACAATTTAAAAAGTAGTAGATCTTAAATTATTATAAATTACAATTTATGCATTGCTTTACAGAACAGAACACCCTTTAAAAAGGGAGGTAGAAGTATTTAAAAAACAAAGCAGGGTGGGGGGACATTTGTAGTACTTTCAACAATAAAGATAAATATTTTAAAAAGCAGAAAGTAAAGAAAATGTGAAAATGAAAAAAAATAAGCAGGAAAAAAAAGAAAAACACTCTGAAAATCCATTAACATTTACTCAGAAAACATTTTGAGTTATTTGGGCTAAGCCTAGGTAGTTTTTTTTTTCCAAAGAAAGCTTAATTTTGATATAGTGAAAGGAAGCACACCTTTCCCTGATGACTCAACCCTCCACTATCCTGTAGCATATACATGAAAATTACTAAAGGATGGATACTGAGAAAAGTGTGGAGTACAATGAGAGTCATAAAACATGGGTTTAATTTCAGCTCTAATTATTACTTGGAGGTCTTAAGTAAGTCTCTTAGCCTCAGTTTCATTACCTAGAAAACTGAAATAAGAGTAAGCAACTCACAAGAGTACTGTGAAGATCAAATTAAATACCATTATTTTAAAGAATTCTGTAAACTATACAAGAATGTGCAAGTACTTGTTGTTTTTGCAAATTTGATCTTCCTAGATATTACCTTTTCTTTTGTCCTACAGTTTACTTATTATAGCAGATAGACTTAAAAAAAAGACTAAATTTCTGATACTAGCAGTTTTGTAAACTATATAAAGTTCTCCCAACATAAAACTAAAGACTTTCAAAAAATAATACTCTGATTTTTTAAATGGAACTTTTAGAAATGAAAATTACAGCCCAGTCGGCATGGCTCAGGAGGTTATAGTTCGATTCCTGGTCGGGGCATATGCCTGGGTTGCTGGATTAACTCCCACTGTGGGGCATGCAGGAGGCAGCCGATCAATGATTCTCTCTCATAATTGATGTTTCTTTCTCTTCCTCTCCTCTCCTGTCTGAAATAAATAAAAATATATCTTAAAAAATAAATGAAAATTATAATCATTGAAATTAAAATCTCTGTGAATGGATTAAATAGTACATTTGAAAAAGTTTAGTAATGCAAGATAGGTAAAATGAAATTATCCAGAACACAACACAAATACGGGTTGTCCAAAAAAAAATATGTACACTAACAGCTGATAGATGAATTTTTAAAGTGATATGTATTTTAATAAACACTGCCTTTGTAGTTATTCAATGTGTGTGCATTCATTTTTGGGGGACCCCCTATATATCAGGAGATTTTTTTAATGAGAGGAATTAAGAAACATGGAGAATAATATAAGAAAGTGTAGCATACAACTAGAGTTGGAGGAACAGAGGCAAGATAAGTTGCAGAAGAAGCGGTATTCTACGAGGTAAATCTGAATGATTTTTTAAACTAATGAAAGGAATGAAAAGACAGAGAAAGTACAGGTTTCTAAGTAAATTAATAGAAAGTGACACCTAGATTCATTGTGGGAACACTTCATAACCTGCCAATGACCAACAAAACTATGTTCTCTATATCATATATTGTATATGATAAAATCACAGACTGAAATTAATGTCTTTTCTTATAATCAGGAAAGTGCAAAATAATAACCTGCTATAGGATACATTTCATTGTTATTTTTAAAGCATTTGGAGTGTTTTTTGTGTGTTTTGTTTTTCTCTCTTTCTCTTTCTATCAGGCCAATTCATTACGTGCTAGAACTCATACCACGAAGCATGCTGCCAACTATTTATGTTCTTTCCTTACTTAGGTAAAGTAAATCCCATACTTTCTCAGTGTGGTTAAGGTCAAGACTCGGAGGGAGCCACTCCTTCCTAATTAGTTCCCCAGACTCCTCTCTTTTTCCCCCCTTTAAATGGCCACCACAGTCTAGGAAAATGTGTGTAGTCACAATCCTCCTGATAAATGAATCCTTGATCAAGCAGCTGGTTTCCAGAAGGGACTCCTTGCTGTGCTGCAATTAGGTTGAAGCTGAACTCCTGTAGTTCAGGTCACAGCTGAGCACCGAATGGGAAAATACCTGTCTCTGAGCTCCACCATATGATGTGCTCACCTGAGAGATGCCTGCACCTGCCCTCCACAACCCTCACCCCCAATATCAACTTTTTTGTTAGTCAATGAGAAAATATTCTTCCTGGTGAGAATGCATGTGAAGGTGACTCCCCATGGGGAGAAAGAGGATGCCTGCTTTCAGAGAGTAATGGCAATTTAATACCCATCCTAGAAATCTTGAAAGTTGTTTTCTACTTAGAAAATTCGCTTAATTTCTGAGCTACTGAGTAGGCATCTATTGACAGTTAGTGGCACCATATCTGTTTCAGACTTTGCAGGTAAAACCATTCTTAAGGGAAATATTTATAAATACAAAGTTAAATCTCAGACTAAGAAAAATAATATATGAAAAATTAGAAAAGGCTACACCTTAAATACTATAAACAATGGCACTTTAACACACACACACACACACACACACACACACACACACACACACACAAAATGCACAAAATTTGTACCAGAACACATGCTGGACATAAAGTTTTCAGACTCTTCTGTAATTATTTTAGGTTTATTCTCCCCCCCCCTCCCCCCGTCAATTCTTCTAGGACAATAACAAACATGTCCTCGTGTTCGATGTGGAAGTTCAGTCCTTCAGCACTTGGTGCTGTCAGTAATGTCATGTCAGCTCTGAAGTTGATTTGTGTTTTTGCCAAGAGACCATGTTAGCTTCCCTGCTATGAATGCCTCTAATAAGAAACATACCTTTCCATGAGACTATTATGACTCCAACTTTACCTTAATTTCAGGAAAAAGATTTCCATATACACAGAAAATAGTGTCCAAGATAGGAGAGATACTACAGATTATTTTCAGGGTAACAAAATGATTTGGCACCATTAGACCTACTCAAAGACAATGTTAAAGAATACAATTTAGGCAGGAAAAATGATCCCATATGTACTGACACATAAGACAAGCAAAGAAAGTGATAAGTATGTGGGTAAACAAAAGCATATAAGAATATATAAGATAATAATATTCTGTGGTGTTTAAAAGAGTAAAATTAAAATACATAACAATAATAAAATAGATTTCAGGGAAAGAAAAGTATAAATGGAGTAGAATGGTTTAAAGTCATGATGAAGCAGGGCTTATCCCAGGAATGTAAGGTTGGTTTGACACTATAAAATTAAATAATGCATTATACTACACTTAAAGAGTAAAAATTATGACCATCTGAGTAGATAGAAGAAAAAATAATAATTCAACAAAATTCCACATTTTTTCATGTTTTAAAGAAATCCTTTCAGCGAATTAGAAATTGAAAGAAATTTCCTGATCTGATAAAGAAATTTACAAATAGAAAAAATGATTAAAGAATATATACCCAGTGAGTATTTTTAAAAAAGAAAGAAAAAAATTTACAAAGAACCTACAGCAAATATTATCCACAGTGTTAAAATGTTGGCAGTTTCCCATCTGAGGTTGGGAAGAGGATTCCCAATATCACTGATAACTATACATTGATGTATTAACACCATAACTTAAGAAAATTAAGTAATTATAATAATCAAAAATGAGGAAACAAAACTGTCATTATCTGAAGTTGATATAATTGTGTACATTGAAAATCTAAAAGAACCATTGATAAAGTAACTCCCAGAGGCCATGTGCATTCTTTGTCATGTGGCTCCTTCCATCTTCAAAACCAACAACCAAGTATGTCTCTTGACCAAATCTTTCTTGTGTTTCAAATCTCTCTCATTAGGAAGAGCCCAGTCGGGTTTAAGGGTTCATCTAATTAGGCCAGTTCAACCCAGGAAAATATATTCTTAAAGTCAACTGCACTACATATAACCTAGCCTCATCATTGGAGTGACTCGCCCATCACAGTTACATAAAGGGTGAGTATACCAAGGGGTAGAAATCATAGGGACCATTTTATAAATCTACCTACCAGACTAACCAATTGGCCCCAATAATTTAGAATTAAGCTAGAATGTTGAGTGTTCTACATTTTATTTATCTACTAGAGGCCCAGTGCACAAAAATTTGTGCACTCAGGGGGGGGTCCCTCAGCCCAGCCTGTGCCCTCTCGCAGTCTGACACCCCTCAGGGGATGACCACCTGCTAGCTTAGGCCCGCTCCCCGGGGGGATTGGGCCTAAGCTGGCAGTCAGACATCCCTCTGGCAGCCCAGGAGCCCTCAGGGGATGTCCACTTGCCGGCAGGGAGCAGGCCTAAGTTGCAGTTGGACATCCTTAGTGCTGATGAGGAGGCGGGAGAGGCTCCCACCACCACTGCTGTACTGGCAGCCATCAGCCTGGCTTGTGGTTGAACAGAGCTCCCCCTGTGGGAGCGCACTGACCACAGGGGCAGCTCCTGCATTGAGCGTCTGCCCCCTGGTGATCAGTGTGTGTCATAGTGACCAGTCATTCCGTCTTTCTGCTGTTAGGGTCAGTTTGCATATTACCCTTTTACTATATAGGATAGAGGCCTGGTGCACAGGTGAGGGCCGGCTGGTTTGCCCTGAAGGGTGTCCCGGATCAGGGTGGGGGTCCCACTGGGGTGCCTGGCCAGCCTGGGTGAGGGGCTGAGGACCATTTTCAGATTGGCCACAG
>NW_005370024.1:3058138-3061070 GCF_000412655.1 Myotis brandtii | reverse complement strand
GCGGTCAATTTGCATGTTTCTCTCTTATTAGATTAGATATTTTAGCGCATATTATGTACTAGACCTTTTTAAGAGGTGATGTACCTAGGCTTATTTAATGTCTTAACAATTTAACCTACTCTGAAGTAGGTATTATTATCCCTTGTTTATACATAAAAATATTAAATTTTAGATTAATGATATAATTATTTTCTAGGGCTCCCCAGATATAATCAGGGGAGTAGAGATTCAAACTAGGCCCAGTCTTTTGAGCAAAACCTTCCAAACCTCATTGACAGGGTGATCACTTCTAATAACAAATGTATCTTATTTATACTTTTCCACAAAATTGTAAGATATAGAATATAAGACACTTTAATGTTCAGTTAAATTTTTAGTGCCCCACTACATTCATTTTACAGCCCACTGAGTTGGGACCCACTGTTGCAACAACTGTTACTGCATAACAAATCACCACAAACCAGTGGCATAAACAGCAACCACTTTATTATGTTCAGGGATTCTGTAGGTCAGGAATTTAGGCAGAGCTCAGCAGGGTGGCATGTCTCTGTTTTGCAATGTCTGGACCACCGATGGAGAGACTCAAATGATGGAATGATGCAGATGCATTCAGTCTGGAATAATCTGGAGGTTCCCTCACTCAATGTCTGTATCCTGCACTAGGATGACTTGAAGACTTGGCTCAGCTGGGATTATGAACAGAAACACCGACCTGTAGCCTCTCAGTGTGTCTTGGGCTTCTCACAGCATCATGGCTGTGTTCCCACAGAGAGCATCCGGAGAAGGGGTGACCAGGAAGAATGCAGCATCCAAGACGTACGCAGAAGCTGCAGAGCTTCTTCTGCTGGAGCCTGTAAGTCATGTGAGCGTCACTTCTGCTGTATTCTTTTGGTTATAGCAAGTCACTAAAGCTGGCCTGGATTCCACAGGAGGGGAATTAACACTCCATCTATCCATGGAAAGGGACAAGGACATATTGCAGAAGAGTACCTTGGGTGAGAGACATTGTTGCATCCCTCTTTGAAGATAAGATCTACTACATCCACAGTTTGAAAAGCATTTCTCTATTGACTTATGAAACATGTATTTACATGCAATCTGTTTGGGGTTGAATTATACCCCCAAAAGGCTATGTTAAAGTCCTAACCCCTGGCACCCATGAATGTGACTTTATTTGAAAATATGGTCTTTGCATGTTAATCAGGTGAAGATGAGGTCATTGTGGTGAAATTTTCCAATGTAGCTGGTACTCATAAAGAAGAGGAGAATGAGAAAGAGAGGAAAATGCCATGTGAAGACACAGAGACACACAGAGAAGAAGTCCCATATGGAGATGGTGGCAGAGATTGGAGTGATGCTGCCACAAGCCAAATAATGCCTGGAGCCACCAGGAGCCAGAGAAGGCAAGGAAGGATTCTTCCCCAGATCCTTCAGAGGGAATGTGGTTCTGAAGACACCTTAATTTTTTAATTTTCTCCTCCAGAACCATGAGAAAATAAATGTTTGGAGTTTTAAGCCACTCAGTTTGTGGTACTTTGCTATGGCAACCCCAAGAAACTAATACACAATCCCTCTATTTTTTTTTTTACACCATTCTACAATTTGCTTTTTTCATTTATATGTGCTCATATTTCATCATATTTAAATGTAAAATTTGCTTTACTTCTTCATAACATTTTCTTCATCTGAAGACAAAAATATTGTTATCAATTCACTTTAACCTGATGAATACAGGAATAATTTCTTTACATGTCCAGTTCTTACCTCTATGGGTCTCCTTGGGTTTTTGTTAAATGGTCTTTCCTTAACAAGCTTCTTCTTTCTATTCTAATCATGACTAGTCAAGTCTGTATGCCTGCAAGTAACAAAATCAAGCTACTTTCCTATCCCACTTTGGAGAAATTTTCATTATTCAATCCACTATGGAAGACAGTATTGAAGTTCCTCAAAAAATTAAGAATAGAGTTATCATATGACCCAGCAACCACTCCTCTCAGTATCTTGCCATAAAATTTGAAAACATTTACTTGCAAATTACATTGCAGCATTATTCACGAAGGCCAAGAGATGGAAACAATCAGTGTCATTCAGCTTGGCCGGCGTGGCTCAGTAGTTGAGCGTCAACCTATGAACCAGGAGGTCACAGTTCAATTCCTTGTCAGGGCACACCCCTGGGTTTCAGGCTCGATCCCAAGTATGGGGTGTGCAGGAGGCAACCGATCAATGATTCTCCCATCTGTATATATAAAAGCCTAAGTGACCATCACAACCAAACAGACGATCGAACAGGCTGTGTGGGATGACCAGGTCGGCAGGGGGAGTTAGTGAGGGATGACCAAATGACTGAGCAGCAGGCTGCGTGGGGCAACCAGACCTGCAGGGGGGTTAGTGTGGGATAATGATTCTCCCATCTATATATATAAAAGCCTAAGTGACCATCACAACCAAACAGACAACCGAACAGGCTGTGTGGGATGACCAGGCCGGCAGGGGGAGTTAGTGAGGGACGACCAAATGACTGAACAGCAGGCTGCGTGGGGCGACCAGGCTGGCAGGGGGTTAGTGAGGGATGACCAAATGACTGAGCAGCAGGCTGCGTGGGGCAACCAGACCTGCAGGGGGGTTAGTGTGGGATGACCAAACAACTAAGCAGCAGGCTGCAAAGATGGTGGTGCCCACAGCCAATAAAAAGGGAATATGCTAATTGACTGCCACACCCTCAAAGATGGCGGTGCCCACAGCCACAAGATGGCTGGCAGGGGAGGGCAGTTGTGGGCAATCAGTCCAGCAGGGGAGGTCAGTTAGGGGCAACCAGACCAGCAGGGGAGGGCAGTTAGGGGCAACCAGGCCGGCAGGGGAGGGGAGTTGGGGGCAATCGGGTTGGCAGGGGAGCAGTTAGGTGTCAATCAGGCTGGCAGGGGAGTGGTTAGGG
>NW_005370024.1:3046191-3058014 GCF_000412655.1 Myotis brandtii | reverse complement strand
AGGGGAGTGGTTAGGGGGTGATCAGGCTGGCAGGCAGAAGCGGTTAGGGGCAATCAGGCAGGCAGGCAGGTGAGCAGTTGGGAGCCAGCAGTTTAAACCGGCAGTCGGACATCCCCCAAGGGGTCCCAGATTGGAGAGGGTGCAGGCTGGGCTGAGGGTCAACCCCGCCCAGTGCACAAATTTCATGCCCCAGGCCTCTAGTCATTAATATTTCTCTCTCCCTCTCCCTTCCTCCCTAAAATAAATAAAAATATTTTTTAAAGTGTCCTTCAATAGACAATTAGATAAAAAAGATGTGATACATATATACAATAGAATACTACTCAACCATAAGAGAAGATGAAATATTGCCATTTATTACAACATAGATGGATCTTGAGAATATCATGCTAAGTGAAATAAGTCAGTCAGAAGACGTTAAAAGCCATATGATTTCATTCATATATAGGATATAAAACTAATAGCAACAAATCAACATGAAAAATAAGCAAACAAAATCAGACACAGACAGCAATATGGTGGTTACCAGAGGGAAAGGTGTTGTGGGGTTAATAAAGAGTAAAGAGGGTAAAATATATGGTGATGGAAGAAGATTTAACTTTGGATGGTGGGTATACAATGCAACATACAGATTATGTATCATAGAACTGTACACTTGAAACCGATATAATTTTATTAAGCATTGTCACCCCAAAATTTTTAATTTAAATAAATAAATAACAATCAACAAACAGAACACTTTCTATGTGCATATGGGCTTTGGGCATTGTGTACTGTACTTGTTTAGTGTTACAAAGGAGTGAGGTCAGCGTGAATTAAGAACAGATTTAGGACTAAAGTGCAGATAACTTTGTTTCTGTTTTGTTTTTTAAATATATTTTTATGGATTTCAGAGAGGAAAGGAGAGGGAGAGAGAAATAGAAACATCAATGATGAAAGAGAATCATTGATTGGCTGCCTCCTGTGTGCCTCCTACTGGGGATGAAGCCCACAACCCTGGCGTGTGCCCTTGACTAGAATCAAACCTGGGACCCTTGAGTCCACAGGCCAATGCTCTATCCACTGAGCCAAACCAGCTAGGGCCAGATAACTTTGAATGTTATAACTATAAATTTTTCACTTAGGCAAAACACCTCTGTCCAAATTAAAGAAATGTATCTACAGTACATACTCACTGAACTTAACTTAATTAATGTTTCAAAATCCATCCTGCCTCTTTTTCCCCTGGTTCTCTCCCTTTTGTCTCTTTCTTCTAGGTAACATCCAGCTACCCTGGCTTCTGTTTGCTTCTCCCTGATTTCCCTAGAACTTTAGATTCCCCTCCCTCTGTGCTCTGTGCTCTTGGTGCCAGCCTATGTCAGCATGTTGGGGTCGAGTGTGGCAGGGAGGTGAGGAGGCTGGGAAGGGGGGGAGCATCACACGTATCATTTCTTCACCCCTAAAAGATGGTCCTATACCTAAAAGGAATTCGGATGACTAAAATTTCCCCATCCTAAGACATCTGTTTATTTATTTACCCTTGATGTTTATCCTCTCTCTTCTCAAAGACAGTTGGAGGCAGCTCCCCTCATCTCTACACCTTCATCTTCACTCCTTCTTCCCTTTCTGCACCTTTGCCTCCAGTAGGATTATGTGCAAGGCTAGCCTTAAATGCTCAGACTTAGTCCTGATGCCTACAGGAATTATGGATCCATTTGATACTCATTTCTGAACTTCATTTCTTACCCTGCCTCTCAGCCTCTAACTTCACATTTGGGGAAGATAATGGGAAAACATATGGTGTCTTGAGTTGGATTCCCTGGTAAGAGACTCTGAGCGGGAGAATTGCGTGCAGCAGGTTTGCTGGGGTGGCTCTTCAGAGTTGTCCCAGATTGAAGCAAGGGACCTGGGTCTTTGTGTCCCTGCATCAGCCAATCATTAACCATGAGGCACTCTGGGAGAGGGGGCATAGCCTTAGCCAAAGCAGGTTCCTGCAGCCAAGGGCAGTTCTCAGTGGAGGATGTAGCTATGAGCTGTCGGAAGCTGATGCCCAGCCTCTGAGGATGAGAACATTTACCATGAAGACAGGATCTGGCAGAGCATCAGAACAGTCACTGTATATGGTATCGCAGGAAGGTCAGTAACCTAAAAACCAGGGCTTTGGTCCTGGCTTTGCCAAAACTGTGCGTCCTTTGACAGATTGCTTTATCTCTATGGACCCTGGTAGCCTCAATTATAACATAAGAGGATTGCAGCATAGTTCACAGGCATTTGCTCTGGAGCAATAATCCCACATACACATAAAGAGGGACAAGGAAGGTGGTTATAATAATGAAACATTCACCCTAGCTGGTTTGGCTCAGTGGATAGAGCCTCGGCCTGCTGACTGAAAGGTCCCAGGTTCAATTCCTATCAAGGGCACGTACCTCAGTAGCAGGCTCCAGGCCCTGGTAGGGTGCATGTGGGAAGCAACCAATCAACATGTCTCTCTCACATCCGTGTTTCTCTCTGTCTCTCCCTCTCCCTTCCACTTTCCCTAAAAATAATGGAAAAAATATCCTTGGGTGAAGATTAAGAAAATAATAATAATGAAACATTCAACACTTGAGAGGTGCTTAATAATATTGATTTACAAGCCCCAACTTAAAATAGTTAAGTATATCTATACATACTAGTTTGGAAAGCTCTGTAAGTAACATCAGAAGGCGGGAGAAGGGGAAAGCAGGTTGCTTGAGAGGTATGTTTGAAATAAATCACACAGAACAAAATTATGTACAAAAATGTGTGGAAGGGTCAACACCAAAGTAACATCAGTGATTACCACTGGGAAGGTTCTAGAATTGAGGCAGAGTAGACTACGGGAGGAAGGACAGTGAATTCTTTTATGTTATATAACATGTATTTTTAATAGTCACATGTTAGTGTTGGAGTTTGAAATTAAAAGAAAAAAGTATGAAGTAGATTAATATAAGGTGACTAAATGTGAGCTCTGAGATTCCAGGTCTGAAATTTTAGGATTTTAAGGCCACTGTGCTATTTTTCTTCTCCCTCCCTCCCTTGGACAGCCACCCACCAAAATACCAGTAATCCTAACAATCCTAACAGGACAGGAGTTGACCTTGGCAGCAGATCTAGCCAGAAGTGATAGAGGGGAGGTGAGAAACCAGAAATAGAAATAATCTTAACAGTGACTGCCTCTCAAACTTAAACGTATTAGCTAAAGAAACCTTGAAAACCACTTGACTGATATGTCCTCTAAACTTAACTCTGGTTTGGATTCGATGGAGGTAGCAGTAGCAAGAGGTATTAAGACTGGAACAGCTTCAAATACATGTTAGCTGATCCACACAGGTCTTGGAGAAAAGAACTTTGACTTTTAATACAAAAAGGAAAGTTCGCCCCAAAATGCGACGACTAACTTGGTAATAATAATAATCTTTAAATATGTGTAAATTCTTGTCATAAGGCATTCTTGATTGCCACCATTTAAAAAATAAGCTGTTAAAACACTGCAGTTAAAGTAAGTGTTGCATGTCACCCCTAATGTACCCTAACAGTGGAATATTTTGAAGAAAGATTCTATGCATGCACCAAATAATATTTATAACTTATAAATGCTAAAGGCCTCTAACACTTATGCAGGCACAGTGTTGAAATTCACCCTTAACCACTTTGCTCATGTACGGAACGTTGTAACACTCTCCAGAAATCCAGCCAAAGAAGGAATGACTGTCTCCTTCTGCCAGAATGGGAATGTTTAGGGGATAAGGCTCCTGAAAGTGAAGAAAAGGGTCAGACCCAATTAAATCTGCAAAGGAAACTTCGAAAGAACGAATGCCATTAGCCCACGCTGGAATGTGGCCAAAACACAAGGCAATACTTCAACTCTTAGAAAAAGTGCCAGGGGGACATTTAATAGCTGCAGGTGGCCAACTGCTTTCTCCTAAGTCTCATCAGGAAAGTCATTTATAGCAACAATATTCACTGAGGTAAAGTAATATTAGCTGACAAACTGCATATTCAATTACGATGTTTCAACCCTGACATTTGTCAGGTATCTATTGAAACTGCTTCTCTCTAGGACAATAAATAGAGAAAGGAAATGCTTCTGTGGTTCAGCAAGCTTAGGGCACAGGCAACAATTGCTATTTAAATCTAGCGTTGGGTTTTCCTTAAATGAAAAACCAATGATCATTTCGTCCAATAAACGGAGCCTGGATATATGCATGTTCTTAATTTTCCTTCCATATTTTACAAATTTTAGGAAATCCTTACCAAGATTTTATTCCCCACAATATATTCTCACCATATGCTTATTTTATATGACTTCAATTTGATACGCTACACAATCTCCATGAGAATAAGCCTGACTAGTTTAAAAATGCATTTTCAATATCAATTCATATTACGAAAGTATTATATAATACTTTCCTATTTCTTCATTTATTTTTAGTTAAATTTTTATTTTTTTACTTTTTAAAAAAACGTCTAGTTTTATTGAGAAATATTTAACATATATGTTCAATATATATTAATATCAGTTTGGGATACAGCATGATAGTTTGATTTACCTATAATGTGAAGGATTACTGCAATAAGTTCAGCTAATATGTGTCTTCACATATAGATACAGTAAAAAGGAAAGGAAAAAAAAGGGAAAATTTTCTCCTTGAGAACTCACAGGATTATCTCTCTTAACCAATTTTTTATATCATGCAGCTGTAGTTGTCATGTTGTACATGACATCCCTAGTTCTTATTTATCTTATAACTGGAAGTTTGTACTTTTTGAACACCTTCTTCTAATTTCCCATCTCTCCCCAACTCCACTTCTGGTAACCACAAGTCTCACCTGTTTGTGTGTGTGTGTGTGTGTGTGTGTGTGTGTGTGTGTTTTCTATAAGTTTGTTTGTTGTTGTGTTGTTGTTGTTGTTTTTAAGATTCCACATATAAGTGAGATCATCCAGTATTTGTCTTTCTATGATTTATTTCACGTACCATAATGCCTTTGAGGGCTATCCATGTTGTCATAAATGGTTGGATTTCCTTGCTTCTTTTATGGCTGAATAATATTCCATTATATATACCACAACTTCTTTATTCATTCATCCACTTACGTTGGACACTTAGGTTGTTTCCAGTGTTTTTATTTTTATCTCTTTCATTTATTTAGTTCCTTTTTAATCTCTGTTTCTCTCCTTCCCTCCTCTTTCTCCCTCTCTCTCCTCTAGGATTGTAAGAGAAACACTTTGTGAACTGTGATATGGAGGTGATGGAAAATGCAGGCCTGTTAAGTGACATAACACATCCATTCTTGAATCCTGCAAAGGATATTATGCGAGTAAATGCACAGAGTGAAACCTAAAAGGGGTTCGTTTTAAAAATGTTGAATGCTTAGAGCTCTGCTTTTACCTGCTGCGATTTAAAAGGCTAGAGGCCTCATTTTGAGCCACTAAAATTCAAAGTGACAGAAACCTACAAATTTTTACTGCTGTGCATTTAATAAAATTTACATTTACAAGCTGTCAGTTTGAAATGTGGAATAACTGGACCTTTCGCATTCAGAGGAGCAGACTTGGTTGTATTGGGGGTTCATTACTACCTACTTACACATTCCTTAAAGACTCAGAATAATCCTTCAATCTACAACTTTTGATATCTCTTAATTCAACCCTGCACAAAAACACCATTGAGTTTGCAGCAAGGTCAACAAAAGGAATTTATTGTGCTCCCATAAAGCAAGGCGTAATTAAGAGCCCCCTTTCTGCCTGTTTTAATGTGCTAATACGAGAACATTAGAACCAAGGAACGCCAATTGCTAGGTGTCTGCAGCAGCTGCCTCGGTTTTGGATAATTTACTTACTCAATTATGTCGACTCTCTTAAATCCACACACTGGTGGGTGGTAAGGGAGAGGGATAATAAAAAAACATAGAGTAGGAAACGCCTTTAATGCATGTTTTATATGCATCTTGGGTAACATTTTCTTGTTTGTTTGCTTTTGAGAGCAAGAATTAAAGATTGTAACTTTAGGAAACGCAGTACAGGGCTAAACGTGCATGGGTTTAAGACACCTCTAAAAATTACGAGATGTCTAATAATCCCATGATTATGTGGTCTGTTCTGAAAAAGAATATTAAACCAAGTGTTTGACTCAGTATTACAAAAACAGATTATCTAATGGCTTCCAAGGGGGAAATATGAGAAGGACCGTTCATAAAGTTCCTTAATAGTAATAAATTATACACACTTCCTCATTCTCCATGTAAACGGAAAGACAAAGAGAAACTCTGAGATGGTGGATGTGTTCTCACAACGTTAGAAGGGCCACACGTCAATAAAATCTCCTCAAATTGTTTGTTATCGATATGAACCTGACATTCTTTTCAAGCAAACACCAGAAAAACGCTCATGACATTTGCAAAATATCTAATATTTCTTAGTATTTAAAGAAGCTTTGGGTGGGGTTGGCCAATGGGGAAAAAAGGAGACATATGTAATACTATATGTAATACCTTAAAGAATAAAGAATTTTTTAAAAAGAAGAAGAAGAAGCTTTGAAGGCCAATCCCAAAGTCTTAATTTTTAGAATGCACTTGTTTTGTATGCAAGTCAAAATGCAAACTGTGGGGAAAGGCCCAACGTGAACAGTTCATCCTGATTTACCTTGCCATTATTCAAATATGAAAAATTAAATTGTTAACAAAATGCAAATTACTGACTTAAACTCGAAAATTCAAATGACCCCATTTCAGATTTCACTTAAACTGTCTCTATAATTGTGGCATTCATAAAAAAAGGCACACTGAAAAATGTTGGTATAAGTTGAGAGTTGGAGAAGAAAGAGGTTAAGCAATTTTTTTTCAAATGTCAAAATTAATGTAGTGTTCATCATCCATCTTCTTTTCATTTGAAGTCCAACAAAATGTCTTTCATAAATCAAATAATCTCCATTTTGCCAGTCAAAAGTTGCAAAATAATTTACAAATATCAACCTACAAATTTAATATCCTAACATTTTGAAAATTCTTATCCTCTCTTAGACAAGGTGACATAATTAAAAAATAATAGAGAGCAAAAAAATACCCTACCCTACTTTGTATAATTACCTTTTAGTTACTGTATTTGAAATAATTTTCATCTTTTGCCCCCGAAGAGAAAATTTTTTTCATCTTGGTCTCAAGGGAATTAAAGGTATAAAATATTGTATTATACCAAATTAAGTCCCACGCAATGTTATATTCAGTAACACAGGTTCCTTTCTAAGTTTTCAAAAGCAATTTATGCCTCATTTTTCTTTTTAGTTGCCAGAAGTGAATTAAATAGTTTGGAAGGGAGCCTATGAAATTTTGTTTTTAAAATGAAAAGTGAAACCTGAAAATGGCTGAAAGGCTACAAAATGACCAAAAAGTGTAAAAGCCATCTTTTCTCCTTTTTTATTTTTCTAATAACGAAGTCACTGAATGAGAGGAACCCTACTGAGTTTTCACTGTAGAGATCACTGAACCAGCTTCTATCTGAATTCTGTATATTCACGACATCTACCTCGAGCTCCTGGAGTCTGTGTAAGTCTGTATTCTGAAAGAGTACACCCTGCTCCAAAAACATAGACAAACATACTATCTATAACAGAGGAAAATAATTTCCCTTCTCCAAAAACTGACACTATAATAATGTTATGGTAAACACAGCAGTGATATAGCTAAGATAACACATGCCAGTGACTCGCCTACTACACTTTAGCATTAAAAGAGAGGATCTCTCACCCTCATTCATCAGTCCAGAGCAAGCTCAGGCTAACCGTGAATGCTTCCACGCTCACCCTTTCTCCCACACTTAGTTTCAATGTCTGTTTGCACACTAGGTTTATTGGCCTAATACATGCATTGGATATATCAGGCCTACATTCATTCACTGCTTGCCTTCAAGATAATCAAACTCTAAGTAACTAAAATAACACCAATATTAATATAATTGTATTTACCAACCTTCCGCTACACCCTCCTGCCTGACATGAGTATCAGAATTACAAGTCAGCCAGGCCTGAACAGCAATCTGCAAGAAAATTGCTTTAAATTGGCCTTCATTAGCACTCACAGCACTAAAAAACAACTCCAAGTGCAAGCCTTATGGAAGGTAAGCCAGTAGCAATAGCTGCCTATTAAAAAGGCAGCCCATTAACCTGCTCAAGCAGTATGCACTGCATTCTATAAATACTGTTCAATAAAGAATCTTCAACCACGGAATAATCCTGCTATTTCTAAGTATCGGGACTCTTACGACCACATTTAAAATTCCACCCTTCAAAAATGACATGTATGTTAATTCCAGTTTACTTTTTTCTCCAATTTTAGGGAATTGGAGATTGTAATTGAACTTTAAAATTTCCTTTACATAATGCTGTCTCCTGGGTTATTAAACATTAGTACCACACAGTAACAAAGAATAAAGGGACTAAAACGTTCATAGGAAACTCAAGCTTATTTAGATACCAACACCAAGAAGAAAATGTGTTTCCAAGTGAAGAAAAAATTCCTGTTTCATAGCTTTGCTTTGAAGAGCATGCTCTTTCTTGACATCTGCATAGTAAAAGGGAGTTTAATTTCCTTGGTCAACTATCCTTTCTGCAAATCCTGCATTGGCAGACTTGGAAATGGAAGGAATTTTTCCTGGGGATTAATTTGCAGCTCTTCTTAACACTCAAAATGCTGAAGCTCTTCAGTACACAAGCCAGGGAATTTGCCCCTTGGACTTACACTTTTTAGCAAACAAATGTTAAAGAGAAATGTTTTCAACAGAAAAAGGCCACATGAAATGTCTCAGACGTACCAAATTGTCTGATATAGACTTGAGATAACATGAACTCCCCCCACTGGGCTCCCTCGGGTTTATAGCTTGAATGAGTGCCAGCATTTCACCCTTTATATTGGCATTTCCATTTCTGAACCTCACCACTGGTTTTGTGCCAAAACATAACATTTCAAAACAGAACAGTAAAGTAAAACATTTTAGGACTAGCAAGTAAGACCACCTTCTTGAGTGCCAGGTAATTTTTCTCAAAGTCTAAGTCCATAGCCAATTCTTCCATTTCAACTTGAACCATTTAATTTAGTAAACATTTTTTTTTATTCAAGGTTCTGTTAATTCATGTCTGTTCGGTGAAACATGGCTATTCATGTCAATAGAGGGATACAGCTTAGAGTGATGGTTAACATTTGGATATTCAAGCCCATGGATCCCAGTTCCACTCCTTACTATCTATATGGCTGTAAGGAAGTTGCTTAGACTCTGGAAGCCTCAATTTTAGTGAAGATGACATCAAAGATTTTCATAGCAGCAAATGAAATAATGTTTGCAAGCCATGTAGCATGGTGCCTAGATTGTGAGAAGCCCTCAGTAATGGTAGCTATTATCTCCATGTTTGATTTGACCATTTAAAAAAATTAAATGAAATAGTTTTAGATCAAAATGGCTAGTTACATCTTTCAAAGCTTTATCAATGTTCAGTTTAAATGTCAGTTGATCTACCATTGACTGCCTATACTCACTAGGTAAAATGTGAACATCTGAACCATTCATATAACATTCTCCCTAACGGCACCCCCCCCCCAAAGAAGTCAGGGGTTTTTTTTCCTCCAAAATATCTGGACATCTGTTCCTGTAAACAGGACATCAAGTGACAAGTGGCATTTTTTACTTTTCTTCAAAGTCTTTTGCTTTGTGATATTTTCCTTCTTATGCACATGGCATAAGAAGGAAAACATATTTTAAACATTTATTTCAAGATTTATCCTGAAGCTGACTTTAATTTTTTTTTTTTTCAAAATAGTCCACTGGCAAGTAGAACTCTCAAGTCTTGCTCTTTATTCTAATTACAGACTCAAACAAGTTACTTTTTTGCTGGATAATTAATCTTTAAAATAAAAAAGAAGCTAAGGAAAATATATATGGAAAGCAGACGTACAGTTTTTTCCCACTTCTCTTGAATACATAAGCAATTTTTCAATATAGGTGATATAAATTAATTCTTTTACATTGCAACACCCATCAGGACTCAGGATTATTTATTGCTATGCCAATCTACCCCTTCTTTACCGAGATACCCATTTCTAGGGATCTAATGATCCTATTAAAATTATTTCCAACTTTATGATTAAGAATAAAGGCATATAGAAATCCAAGAGAAAAGCCACAGGTGGCTGATTGTGTGGGTGAGAATGATTTCAAACGTCTTTGCACTAAGGAGAGAATTGGGTGCTCTGTTTAAGGGAGCAGGACAGCTTTAATTTAGGTTTCGTATTTGGAAGACTAAGTTAGGAGGACAGTCTAGGCTAACCCATGGCAAAAATATACCTCCCACGTAATGACGGACTTGCCGTGTGGTCTCTGGAAAGACTGGTTGAAGAAAGGCACGAGGAGTCAGGAGCTTCCCTCTGTCCTGGGCCAGGGTCACTGTAGAATTCAGTTAATGTCAGGCATCTAGGACAATGCAGATGTGGCCAGTGTACGCTTCACTGCACCATTTCTCCTTGCTTCCCTCCATCCCCGGAGGTAAGGACTCTAGAAGTCATTGGGAGTTCAGGGCATGTGAGCCTGTGTATAGCAAGCCCATGCAGCCCAACTAGGCCCATAAAAGCCAGGAAATGAACAAGTTCAAGTTCTCATAGTGTGTTAATGTGCCCACAAATGTACCTACTTTATACATTTAACAGCTCATGTAGTAATGAAAAATGCTATGTTCAACATGTAGCCTCATGTGCAAGGTGGGGTAATTAATATGCCTATATGTGCTGCTTAATTGTTTCATTCCCTGTATTTTTGGTTAATGTAACACTCTGCAAACTTTTATATAAATAGTTTATATTTTATATAAAATTCCACGTAAAAGAAACCAAGGGGGAATGACGAATAAGGGAAAATTCTAATGGTATTCTTGTTCCATTTCATTAGCTCAATATTCTGCCCTCTACACCCTCCCCCCTCCCCCAATAAACTGCTAATATATTGACACAAAACTTTCAATCACAGCATGGTCACTCAGCAAGTGGATAGCTGGCTTAGCAAAAGAAAATGGAGCATTCTGAATCAGTGGGAATTACCATTTTACATTTTCAGTTATTTCTCAGCCAAGCCATCTTTGTACAACAGCCAGATATCAAGTTTGAAGTCCAAACATGTTTGAATTGTCAGTTTGAAAACTGGGGGAGCCTGGCATAAAGAGCTGGGTTTTAAAGTTTTTGCTATTACTAGTGAGGTCTGGGTTTGTGTTGTTTTTCTAGGAGAACCCAAAGGCCGTTGAAGATGTTTTTTCCATCCATTTTTCTTAGGCATTTAAGCTAGAGGGGGGGAGGGGGAAGCCGGAGGTGGAGAGATGGAAGGACAGGGTTTTCTTTGGGGGAAGGAAATTAGAAGTCACCGCAAATAATTCACCTGGATAGGCAAAGGCGAGCAAACACTGTCTGTTTGTGGATCCCTGACAACTTCATTGCCTACTACCCCAGGGAGGGGCTGAGCCTCTCGCTCCATTTCAAACGCGCAGGGAAGGGTTTGGGGAGGAGAACTGGGGAGGGGCAAGTTCCAGGTGGGGGTGCAGCTTGGGCCTCGCCAGCGGCCTCCGCAGGTGGCTCTCCTTGGCAGCGAGGCCGGCGCAGACCGCCTGCTCGGGCAGCCTGACTTGACCCCCGCCAAAGCTGGCAGGAAGCGACGCCCCCGTTCCCAGCGACATTTCGGGGGCCCAGTTTGCTCCTGTGCTTCGGGGCAAACCGCTGCAAGACCCGAGTTAGGATCAGTTCGACCCCCCACACTGTCCAGCTGCGGAACCGCGTCCCACCCACCCACTACCCACC
>NW_005370024.1:3042311-3045597 GCF_000412655.1 Myotis brandtii | reverse complement strand
AGGTTTGGGAAGATTCAGTGATCCGGCTCCCACGTCCTTGAACCGACTCCCCTCCACCTGCTCCCCGCGCGCACACTGGGGTTGCTGGGGTTCCCGCAGCAGGGAGAGCGCGCCCAGAGTGGAGGGCAGAGGCGGGTGACCGCCAGCCTCATCTTCGGCGACTCCTGGAAACAGAAGGGGAAATAGAAGGGGCAGGGCAGGGAAACAAATGTTAAAGAGAAATGTTTTCAACAGAAAAAGGCCACATGAAATGTCTCAGACGTACCAAATTGTCTGATATAGACTTGAGATAACATGAACTCCCCCCACTGGGCTCCCTCGGGTTTATAGCTTGAATGAGTGCCAGCATTTCACCCTTTATATTGGCATTTCCATTTCTGAACCTCACCACTGGTTTTGTGCCAAAACATAACATTTCAAAACAGAACAGTAAAGTAAAACATTTTAGGACTAGCAAGTAAGACCACCTTCTTGAGTGCCAGGTAATTTTTCTCAAAGTCTAAGTCCATAGCCAATTCTTCCATTTCAACTTGAACCATTTAATTTAGTAAACATTTTTTTTTATTCAAGGTTCTGTTAATTCATGTCTGTTCGGTGAAACATGGCTATTCATGTCAATAGAGGGATACAGCTTAGAGTGATGGTTAACATTTGGATATTCAAGCCCATGGATCCCAGTTCCACTCCTTACTATCTATATGGCTGTAAGGAAGTTGCTTAGACTCTGGAAGCCTCAATTTTAGTGAAGATGACATCAAAGATTTTCATAGCAGCAAATGAAATAATGTTTGCAAGCCATGTAGCATGGTGCCTAGATTGTGAGAAGCCCTCAGTAATGGTAGCTATTATCTCCATGTTTGATTTGACCATTTAAAAAAATTAAATGAAATAGTTTTAGATCAAAATGGCTAGTTACATCTTTCAAAGCTTTATCAATGTTCAGTTTAAATGTCAGTTGATCTACCATTGACTGCCTATACTCACTAGGTAAAATGTGAACATCTGAACCATTCATATAACATTCTCCCTAACGGCACCCCCCCCCCAAAGAAGTCAGGGGTTTTTTTTCCTCCAAAATATCTGGACATCTGTTCCTGTAAACAGGACATCAAGTGACAAGTGGCATTTTTTACTTTTCTTCAAAGTCTTTTGCTTTGTGATATCCTCCTTCTTATGCACATGGCATAAGAAGGAAAACATATTTTAAACATTTATTTCAAGATTTATCCTGAAGCTGACTTTAATTTTTTTTTTTTCAAAATAGTCCACTGGCAAGTAGAACTCTCAAGTCTTGCTCTTTATTCTAATTACAGACTCAAACAAGTTACTTTTTTGCTGGATAATTAATCTTTAAAATAAAAAAGAAGCTAAGGAAAATATATATGGAAAGCAGACGTACAGTTTTTTCCCACTTCTCTTGAATACATAAGCAATTTTTCAATATAGGTGATATAAATTAATTCTTTTACATTGCAACACCCATCAGGACTCAGGATTATTTATTGCTATGCCAATCTACCCCTTCTTTACCGAGATACCCATTTCTAGGGATCTAATGATCCTATTAAAATTATTTCCAACTTTATGATTAAGAATAAAGGCATATAGAAATCCAAGAGAAAAGCCACAGGTGGCTGATTGTGTGGGTGAGAATGATTTCAAACGTCTTTGCACTAAGGAGAGAATTGGGTGCTCTGTTTAAGGGAGCAGGACAGCTTTAATTTAGGTTTCGTATTTGGAAGACTAAGTTAGGAGGACAGTCTAGGCTAACCCATGGCAAAAATATACCTCCCACGTAATGACGGACTTGCCGTGTGGTCTCTGGAAAGACTGGTTGAAGAAAGGCACGAGGAGTCAGGAGCTTCCCTCTGTCCTGGGCCAGGGTCACTGTAGAATTCAGTTAATGTCAGGCATCTAGGACAATGCAGATGTGGCCAGTGTACGCTTCACTGCACCATTTCTCCTTGCTTCCCTCCATCCCCGGAGGTAAGGACTCTAGAAGTCATTGGGAGTTCAGGGCATGTGAGCCTGTGTATAGCAAGCCCATGCAGCCCAACTAGGCCCATAAAAGCCAGGAAATGAACAAGTTCAAGTTCTCATAGTGTGTTAATGTGCCCACAAATGTACCTACTTTATACATTTAACAGCTCATGTAGTAATGAAAAATGCTATGTTCAACATGTAGCCTCATGTGCAAGGTGGGGTAATTAATATGCCTATATGTGCTGCTTAATTGTTTCATTCCCTGTATTTTTGGTTAATGTAACACTCTGCAAACTTTTATATAAATAGTTTATATTTTATATAAAATTCCACGTAAAAGAAACCAAGGGGGAATGACGAATAAGGGAAAATTCTAATGGTATTCTTGTTCCATTTCATTAGCTCAATATTCTGCCCTCTACACCCTCCCCCCTCCCCCAATAAACTGCTAATATATTGACACAAAACTTTCAATCACAGCATGGTCACTCAGCAAGTGGATAGCTGGCTTAGCAAAAGAAAATGGAGCATTCTGAATCAGTGGGAATTACCATTTTACATTTTCAGTTATTTCTCAGCCAAGCCATCTTTGTACAACAGCCAGATATCAAGTTTGAAGTCCAAACATGTTTGAATTGTCAGTTTGAAAACTGGGGGAGCCTGGCATAAAGAGCTGGGTTTTAAAGTTTTTGCTATTACTAGTGAGGTCTGGGTTTGTGTTGTTTTTCTAGGAGAACCCAAAGGCCGTTGAAGATGTTTTTTCCATCCATTTTTCTTAGGCATTTAAGCTAGAGGGGGGGAGGGGGAAGCCGGAGGTGGAGAGATGGAAGGACAGGGTTTTCTTTGGGGGAAGGAAATTAGAAGTCACCGCAAATAATTCACCTGGATAGGCAAAGGCGAGCAAACACTGTCTGTTTGTGGATCCCTGACAACTTCATTGCCTACTACCCCAGGGAGGGGCTGAGCCTCTCGCTCCATTTCAAACGCGCAGGGAAGGGTTTGGGGAGGAGAACTGGGGAGGGGCAAGTTCCAGGTGGGGGTGCAGCTTGGGCCTCGCCAGCGGCCTCCGCAGGTGGCTCTCCTTGGCAGCGAGGCCGGCGCAGACCGCCTGCTCGGGCAGCCTGACTTGACCCCCGCCAAAGCTGGCAGGAAGCGACGCCCCCGTTCCCAGCGACATTTCGGGGGCCCAGTTTGCTCCTGTGCTTCGGGGCAAACCGCTGCAAGACCCGAGTTAGGATCAGTTCGACCCCCCACACTGTCCAGCTGCGGAACCGCGTCCCACCCACCCACTACCCACCCACCC
>NW_005370024.1:3041626-3042256 GCF_000412655.1 Myotis brandtii | reverse complement strand
GCCAATCGCTCGGAGCCCTCAGCAAAGCCCCCGCGCGTGGCCGCTCCCTCCCCTGCGGGGATCTGGGGCTCCAGGGGCTGCCTGGGACCCAGCACGGCGTGCACCGTGAGACTCGACGGGGCGAAAGCTACTGAGAGGCCAAAGCGACGCGGGGAACTGGAGCCCGAGGCGGTGCATCGACGCTGAGGGTTTCATCGCCGACAGCCTCGCTGGAGGAAGTGCGGGTCTCAGGCCTGGTTCTCCGCCGCTAACTGTCACCTCCCCGGGGCAGTTCTTGGCCGCCCCTGCGTCCCGGTGCCCCTCACACTCAGGCGGATCCAGCCGAGGCCAGACTCCACTCCCCTGCCCACCCGCCCCGCAGCTCCCGGCGTCTCCCTGTGAGGTCCCTGCACCACGCGCACCAGGACCACCCGAGGGTGGAAACGGGGCTCCCGGGCCCCACCCTGGCCCCGCTGAAACCAGCACACTCCCCACCAACGGTTTCCGCGCGCTGAAGCGGGAGGTTTGCTGGGCCCTGGCACCGGCCGCCGCCTTGTCCTTTAGGGAAGCGCCTTCGCCCCTCTGTAGCTTCGCAGGAGGGGGCATGATCAGCCTGTCTGACAGTAGGACCTGCAGCCTACGGAGGGGTGG
>NW_005370024.1:3040270-3041147 GCF_000412655.1 Myotis brandtii | reverse complement strand
CTCCCCCAGCCCCACGGCCCCCCTCGTCCGCGCACTCCCAGCTCGGGCGCCTTAGCCTCCGGCACCCCGGATGGGCTCGTTGTTTGGAGGGTTGTTTGGGGGAGGACGGCGAGTCGATGGTGATGGGGTGACCTTCCGACGGGAGCGCTCAGGAAATAAAACTAAATCAGCGTTTTATGCCCGGGAGGCGGGAGCCCTCATTCACAGACTCGGGACCCAAACCCAGGTGCTAGCGGCCTGCCACCGCGCTAGCCACCACCCAGGCCACCTGGGTCGCCGGGGAGAAGTCACCCCAACGCGGTCTGGTTCCCTCCCTGCGGGGCTGGCCAGCAGTTCCATCCGCTCAGCATTGAGGACATGAGGATAATAGCACCTCCCTCTTCCCACAAACACCAGTGAAGCCCACCAGAGGGTAGGCAACCTGTGGGCCCCAGGGAGCAGCCGAGAGCCGCTCGGAGGCGCGGTTAGAGACTCGAGCTGTTCAGGTTCGAATCCGTGTTCCACCCTTTGGTTAACTGGAGGACCACAAAAAATTAGTGCCTGTGCCTCAGTTCCCTTATCTGTAAAATGGGGGTAATAACGAGGTCTCCCACCGAGAACGGATGCGACAGCTGATCTGATGAGCTTGTCCTGGTGGCCGTCCCCTACAGGAAGCTGGGCCTTACCCTGCTTCAGAGCGCAGCGCGAGGTCCCCGCTCCTGCCAACAGCCTTTCCACACGGGTCAGAGGGAAAGGTCGCTGGGAGGAGCTCGCAGCTGGGCGCGGGGGCGGAGGCCGGCCCTTGCCAACCTGACGGGGCAGCCCGAAAGCCCAGAGACCCCTCTGGCTCTCCCAGGCCCCGGGGTCCGGCTGGGCGTGGAAGTGATTGGGCAGGGCC
>NW_005370024.1:3035629-3040111 GCF_000412655.1 Myotis brandtii | reverse complement strand
CCGAAAGAAGCTGTGGGTGCGGCCGCCGCCCAGGTCTCCACGCCCTTCCTGCGCGCGGGCTCTGGGCACCGAGGAGCAGGGCAGCGGCGCTCAGAGACCCCAGCCTCACCGTTTCCGAAGTGAACCCCTAAGACAGCCTCAGATCTGAGGAAAATCTCCGCTGGAAAAGGTGTCTCCCCTTCAGGATGCTTTTCGGTCACATGGACCAAAGTTGCACCGCAGGCTTTTCAAAAGCTCCTCTGGAAAGGCTTAAAAATAAACCTCGAGCCTTCTTGTGAATATGTCCCAGAAGGTCCTGCTTAGGCCCCTTTATTGCAGGCTTTTATGATCTGACTTAATAATAGGGACGTCCATTTCTCCAGCACTGTGTGCTAGGCACATGGCCAAGCCTTTTACAGAAGCCAGCGAATCTTTTCATGCCTCAAGGGCACACCGTAAGTGACACATAAGATGTAAGTGATGTAATATGGATCTCTGATCGCCACTGTCTTACAGACAGGAGTTGGTAAGCACATTTGAATGCTGCCCGTGCAGGCATTTTATGAGGACTAAGTAGCAAGTGCCCCCTTCAGTCAGACTGTAATGCACGGCATTTTGCCCTTTATGAGTGAGCCGGGCAGCGAAGGGCAGCTAAAGCACCATGGCCTACAGTCTCGCTTCCCATGGATCATAAGAACACACCAAGTCTAGAGCCTGCTGTTCTGCCAGAATAGCTTTAAGACACACTTCCAGCTGCCCCCAAACCCCTGGGCCCTTCCTATTGGGAAATTCTGGAGTCTCTGCCGCTAAGTGGATACTGTTATCCTCCTTGGAGAGCTGGCAGCTGACTCAAATGGGCTGTGACTGGTGCAAGGCCACCCAACTCAGACTTGAACTCATACCCTTCCTAAAGTCCTTGTCCTGGAGCAATGAAACGCATTGGCCAATTATGTCATCTCCCCCTATGCTGGCAGCTTCTGAATGGCAGTTTATGTACTAAGAAGGAATAAAAGCTAACACTATTGAACTCTTACTGAATGTCAGGCACTGAAATAAATGATTTACATCTATCTTTCTAAAAAGAAGAAACCAAGGCACAAACAGATTAAGTATCTATTGGTTCAAGGTCACCTGGCTGGTAAGTGGCAGAGCTGAAATTGACACACAGCCCCCTGACTGGAGAGGGGAGGCTCCAAACTGCCCTTCTAGACAACACCTAATGCAAAGCATCTCTTCGCATGGCTCCATCAGTGTGCGGTAGCCTTTATAGATTTGTTTCTCTAAATTCAGGCAAAGACTGAAATTCCTTCCTTTGGAGCCAGGGTGTCTTTGAAAATAGCTATCATGTATTGAGTGCTTATATGCCAGGCACCAGTCATTGGCCATTTATTATGTGCCAGGCACTCTTCTAGGCCAGTTCTAAATCATTTCATGCTCAGCCAAACCCTATGAGGTAGGTTGTATTGCTAACCCCCGTTTACAGATGAGCCAGCTCCTGAGGCCTGATGTCATGCAAGCAGGAAAAAGCAGACTTAGGTTTGACTCCCAGGCAGTCTGGCTGTCGATGATTCTCTACTAGATTCGAAATAGAAGATCCCCTTGCTCAGAAGCCTCTGTGCCAATATCTACCAACTGTTTTTCCTCCCAACTTACTTATAGGAGGAGTGTCCTTCCTATTGGATGGAGTTTCTCTGCTGACCTACAGCTTCAAGCAGCATTAAAGAGAGAGAGAGAGAGAGAGAGAGAGAGAGAGAGAGAGAGAGAGAACCCCCCTGCTTGGCCTCAGTAACCAAGTTGGTAAAAAAAAGAACAGTCAACACATTTCTTGTTGTTCGAGACTTGTGGATTGTGTCTAGATCCTGAATGCCAGGAAGCCCAGAAGGACTCCTCCACCTGGGCATGCCCTTAAGGAAAGAGGAAGGGCCCACTACCTCCATGCTCTTTGCTAACTCTGGTGGTTACAAAGCGCTTTCACACGCATCCCTCCATCTGTGCCTTCTGTGAACGAAGGTGGTAGAGGGACTCCATTTTTCTTTGACTTAGTAAGTAACCAAAACATAGAATTGTTGCAGGCTGACCCACGTTGGCTTCAAGCCAGCCAAGGATATGAGCCAAACAGGCTCTTAGTTTGTCCTGATGCTTCATTGTCTTCAGTCACCATCCAATGTATTTGTGTCTGAACATTTCTTTTTAATCTACAAAGGCTGACTTTGGGGATAGGGTGGGCCAGTGTAACAGAGAAGCCAGCAGCTTTAGCATTTACACTAGTTGGTGCATCTCGGCCTCATCCTCTGCCCACCCCTCCCTGGGTGTCCCCAAAGACACTGAGTTGGAAACAGCAATGGAAGCTGAGGCAGTGAGTGAGTTGGTCCCCAGCAGACCTTGGGGAAAGTGCAGGGAAAGGCAGAGACCACGAGAGGCATGGCGCAGAGGACAGAGTGGTAGGCATGGCACGGTGTGGGGTAGTGCTTGGCTTTCAGACTTTAGTGTGTGATTTTCAGCTTCTGGTGGGTGCCTGGTCTCCCTGACCCTCCCTCCAGGTCATAGCTGTTGTGCACAAGAGGAGCACACTTAGAGCAGCGAGAACCAAACCACTGCAATTTCATGGGGCCCCTAGCAGAATGGATTTTGCAGGGAGTGCCCAGGCTCATCCAAGACCTTGGCTCGGGGCAACTGATAAGCTCCAGTGACTCACCTGCACCTTTTTGGGAAGGTCAAAGATGTGGCTTCCTTGCCTGATTGTGGGTGTTCCTTAGAACCTGCAGTGCACTACAGCCCTAGTTAAGGTTGGCGCCTTCCTGGTGCCTGGACAGGAGGCCTCGCTATCCATCTCTCAACCATTATTGAAGGTGGACTTTTTCATCCAGGAGATGAATCTGAGGCTCTGTGACAGGTGACTAAAGCAGGATTAGTAAATTCTGAGCAGACACTCGGCCGGTGTGCCTTCATGTTCCCCAGAACAAAGTGCGCCAGTCAATATTGGGACGTCACACCTCTGAAATGCATGACTGTCACCGTGAACCCTGGTGGAGGCAGTATAGCTCCTTGCTTCTCTATCCTCAGGGCCTTGCCCAGACCGAACCTGAAGGGACGGAGGTGAGGGCAGGCAGATGGCAGGAAGTGCGCAGAGGAAGTAACTCCTGAAGCAAACTGGAGACTGTTGGCTAACTATGTGGTTCCGTGGGTCACCCCCTGCAGTGGACAAGCCTAGGACGTGGACATGAGAGTCTTGCGTTTGCATGTCCCCTACTGACCTCAATTTCCTCCCACCTGAAGTGCGGATAATAACATAATAACCCACGGGATGGTGCTGATTGTGAGATGTCACCCTGAATTGTGAATTGTGTGAACTTAGAAACATGTTAAATTCATGGGTGCTGGACCTGACTCCATTCTCTACCAGTGCTGTGATCTTGGGCAAATGACTCAACCTCTCTGTGCCTCAACTTCTTCCTCTGCCCTTACCCCACACAGTTGTCAGTGTTCTAAAAAGCTTCGCCTTCCTCATGATTGAGGCTTGCCAATCAAAGAACGAGCCAGGTCTCCCTTTCCAGGGCTGAGGGACACAGCCGTCACACTGCTGGGCACTCCAGGAATGGTTCTGAGAAAAAACGTACCTTCCAATGACCACCCGGGAGACCTCAGACAAGCTGCCCTCCCCTCTGTGGTCTCATCTGTAAAATGAGTCCCTGAAAATGCATCCATCTCAGGCCCATTCCAAGGCTCGGTTTTTGTCACTGGTGTCCGGAGGGAGGAGAGGCTGGAAGGCTGAGGAGCCAGCAGAGTCGAGTCCATTTCTATGACCCCCTTGGGGTGGGAGCACCAGCCAGCAAGATCGCTTTGCCACTGCCTTTGGCGAGGGAGGACTGCGGGGCCCAGAGTTCCCCCTGCCACATATGGTCTGTGGATTTAGGTGTCAAAAACCGGAGAATTAGAAATGGTAATTTTCCGTCATTATGGCTGAAACGCGATCTGTCACAACAACTGGAACATGTCTCCTCGCTATCGAAAATAATGTTCGTGATTAGGAATCATTACATACGTCAAGCCGAGTCCATTAAGTTGTAGGGAGAAATTAGCCTTGACGGGTGAAATCAAACTACAAATATACAGGCCTCGCCTTCAGGAGGCCGAGCTTCGGCCCCAGGGAGGAGGCCAGCCAAAGCCGGGTGTTTTCTTAATACGGAACCGCCCAGAGAATTAATTCCCCCTTTCTCACTCCCCCTGGGGTCCCTCCTCCCTTCTCCACAGCCAAGCCCCCGCCCTAGGAGTGGGAGTGGGGCCCGGAGGTGTCCCAGGCAAGTAGCTGGAAACTTTGAAGTCCTTCAGGCCCAGGGGCGATTTCCCTGCTCGCCACTTGCAAGCTGTGTGACCCTGCCCTAGTCACTTGACCCTCCTGAACTTTGCTCCCTCGTCTATAAAGGAGAGATAATCCCATCCACTTTGTGGGGTTCTCCGGGGGATTAAATGAGATCAAATACGGTCAGTGCAGAGCACTAGCGG
>NW_005370024.1:3031562-3035300 GCF_000412655.1 Myotis brandtii | reverse complement strand
TGCACCAGGAGCCACATTGTTAGTCACCAAGGATAGGTAACCGATAAATGGGGCCTGGATTAAAAAGCCTCCCTTTACGGGCTGCTGCCTGGGTACCCTCTGAAGGTGAAAAGGCAGTTTGCTATCCCCCATGCCTCCCCAGTAGGGCATTTGGGGGAAACTCTTCCTCTTCTGCAGAAAGGAAAAAGATAGGGGGTGTGAGTCTGGGAAGGCTGGTTCCAGTTCAGCCTCGTACCCTTATCACCTCCTGAGAGCGTGTTGGGTGCCAGGCATCTACTTCACGGGGCTCTGTCTACATCACCACATCACCTCCTTTATCTCACAGCAAACCTACGACTTGAATCCATTCTTCCAACTGGGGACACCGAGGGCTAGAGATTAGGGAACTCACCCCAAACCACGAAGCTGGGAAGAAGCAGAACCTGCCTCCAGAGCCTCAATTTCACGCTGCCATTTGGACCTGCACAGCCACAGCCAACCAACCCCCTCTATCTGGTTCTCCTTCCTCCTTCGCTGCTGGAGCGCAAATCCCCCGCCTCTCCGGGTGGAGTGGTGATTAACATGAAATGCGCTAAGGAACCTGACACATGCACGCTCTCCAGGCCTCATTTTTCTCCCCTGTAAATGGGGTCTCACCGCCCCGGCTCTGCGGTGGGGAGCCAGGCAGAAATGTGGGCAGCGCTGAGCAGTGTGGAGCCAGACAGTCTCCTTGGAACCCCAGCAACAGCCGCAGCCTAGGGGGTCGATCCCCAACGTGGAGTAATAGCCATTGAGCTGCGGGGAGGAATGAATGAAATTATTCACGTAAAGCACTCAGGGAAACAGATTAAACGCTAAATTAGGCACTGGTTACCAGGACAGTAATTGGCCGGCGCAGGCTGGGAGGGCTGCTTGGAGGAGAACAAGCTGCCCGGCCCTGGCCCCCCTCCGGAAACTTCTCGGGGTTTCTAGCAGCTCCAGGAACTGTGATGGGGAACGAGGGCGCCTGGTCCCGGGGCTGCGCCTCTTAGACGCTCCCGCAGGCTGGCGGGAGAGGGAGACGGAGGGGTCGTTTCAAAGGGCAGAGCGGCCCGCACGCAGAGCCCTAAGCCTCATCACAGCCCCCACGCACATTCAGAGTAGGGAAGGCTCTGAAAGGGACCAAAAGGCACACACAGGCAGCCCAGCCGGCTGGAGACGCGAGGGAATCCGGAGGTAGCCCGGCAGCCCCGGTGATCAGCGCGCACTGACAGCGCTCTTACAAACATGCCGCATCGGCATCGCAGTGACCCTTCTTGACTATCCCCATAAATAACTCCCTGCGCTCCTCCTCGCTATTCCACCTACCGCTTTATTTTCCTCCTGGCATATATATATATATATACACACAAATATATATTGATTTCAGTGAGGAAGGGAGAAGGAAAGATACAAACCTCAATGATGAGAGAGAATCATTGATGTCGGCTGCAATCCGGGCAGCTGCAAGGAGGGCTGCTGCAACCCCGGCCTGCTGCCCTTGACCTTCAGTACCCAGGCCAACCCAGGACCCTTCAGTCCCCAGGCCAAATCGGCTAGGGCCCTTCTGGTATTTTCATTCCCATCTCCCATTAGACCACAAACTCCACCAAACTTCTCTCCTCGCATCCCTGGCGCAAAGAATAGGCGCCTACCAAATACTGCTGAATAGTTGAGCAAGTCAATGGATAAATCAGGAACGAAAGCAAGAAAGAGAAGGTCAGATAGCGGTTCTACAACAAAAAGCATTCTCTTAAAAAAAAAAAAAAAAAGTCCCCTGGGTGTATAATTGCCCTGGGCTCTCTTGAGGACTTCCCTTGACGGGCACTCGTGAGGGCTGGCTCCCCACTCACACTGCCTACACTGTGGCTGTCCTCTCCAGTGTGTTTTGGAGGTTCATTCTCCTTCTGGCTGAATCTGAAGGAAAATGATTTCAGAGAGGAAATGATTTCAGTCTCCCACAAACAGGCGGACGAGCTTAATGGGGAGTATCTTCCCATTGTCAGCAGCATTGTGTGAACAACTGTAAATCTAATACATGATAGGCATCTTAGGAAAGAATTATTTAAATCTAATACATGATCGGCATCTTAGGAAAGAATTATTTAATTATTTTGGTTGTTGTTGTTTTTAATATTTTTATTGGTTTCAGAGAGGAAGGGAGTGGGAGAGAGAGACAGAAGCATCAATGAGCAGAGAGAATCATTGTTTAGCTGCCTCCTGCATGCCCCACACTGGGGGTCAAACTTGCAACTGGGGCATGAGCCAGACCAGAAATCAAACCAGGATCTCCTGGTTCATAGGTCGGTGCTCAACCACTGAGCCACACAGGCTGGGAATGTTTTGGTTATTTTTATAATCCCTGTCCACCCCTTACCATCTCTAGAGGTAAAAAAAAATTATTAATGGTGAATATTCTTGTTTAACTTTGAAAAACTTATGGTCAGTTAGGCTGTGTGCACTACTGCTGGAAGCGCAAGGTTCTTAGACTATCCCATCTTTGTTGGGGGATAATTATCTATATTTTCAGCACAGCAGCTCCTGTGAGGTCTTCCTGAATGGCCTGGTTTCAAATCCACGCTCTGTCCCTGGGGGATTTTCAGAGGAAAGCTCTTACTGCCTTCCCTCCTGGAGATTCAAAAACACCCTGCCTGGGCTCAGCTTCCCCAGCTGAGCCTGCTGGGGAACCACCAGCGTCTGCACTCCTGGGGCCTCCCAGGGAACCAGAACTACTTGCCATGCGATTCAATGGAAGTGGCCTGGGGAATCCGTTCTGGAAACATAAAATGCTGCACAGTAAGAGTATTTCCTCCCGAAATATCTGAGTGCTCACTGTGTACCAGTCCCTGAGCTGAGGATCCAGAGAGCTGGGGCTGCACTGGAAAAAGGCTGATTCAACCAGCAGCACTACCTTTAGCCCCTGATCCCTACCCTATCCCAACCCTAGGTCAAGGGCATGAGCAGGGCTCACCCCAAGGCTTTGGGGGAGGCTGCTTTGGGAGGGCAGCTGAGGCACAGGCCTCCTAAGTGCAGGCCCCCCCACCCCACAAGACTACCTGCCAGTACCTCTCTAAGGGGGTCTCCATCCATCCTGCCCCGTCTCTGCCCTCTCCAATCTATCCAATCAACCACCCCCCACCCCACCCCACCACCACCCACACTCATACATCAACCCATTTTAATATGATCAAGTATGAGATGGGGAGACATTTTGTGGAGTTTGTTTGCAGCTAAATCCTCTTCCTGGAAGCCAGAAGGAATCCTAAACCCGAGGCTGGAGAACTTGACCCCAGACAAGCCCGGCTCTCTCCATGGGCCTTTTCCCCAGGATGGGTGCCCACGCAGAGAACAGACCTGGGGAGGTTCTGGAGAGCTCCGCTGGCCTGCTGCCCTCCACTAGCTTCCATCCCCCTTGGTGACCAACTCAGAGCCCCGTGGCACTAAGAAGGATGCTGTGGAGGGGACAGGCAAGGACAAAGCTGAAGGATCCTGGTCCTTATCCATGAGTCCTTCCAATAGTATTGGACGTCAACGATGGGCAGGCTCCCCGCTGGGCCCCAGGGCCGCGCTGTGAGGCAAGCGCTCTGGCCCTGTCTTCCCAGAGGTCCTAAGCCTAAGGCCAGACCAGCGCAAAAGCATGAAGTCGGATGGTGGGACTTTTAATCGGAACTGGGGGGTTGGGGGAGAGTGGGTGGCAGGATCGACTCAGAGAAAGCCTGGGGATTTAGCCAGGTGAGGTCT
>NW_005370024.1:3023144-3031435 GCF_000412655.1 Myotis brandtii | reverse complement strand
TGGGCCTCCTAGGGGAGCGGGGAGCCTGGGAAGGCAGGGGTTTCCGGAGGTCCCCGGGGTCCAGGACCTGCGGGGCAGGGCGCCAGCGGGGACCCGGCCAACGCCAGAGGAATCCGTGCGATACCTGCGCAGGGAGGAACGCCAATCCCCAATCCCATTGCCCGTTGCAAAAACAGCAGCAAGCGCGTGGTGCAGCAGGACTAACCCTCAGACCTGAGAGTCCTGTGACGCTGTGGGGGCAACTCGGGGGCCATATCCAAGGTCAGAGCTCCTTGTTGGCGACCTCTGACCCCATAGCCCTGTACCCTCCGTGGCTGGCTGCAATCCCGAGGCCCGCGCGCAGCTAGGTGTGGACCAGGGGAAACGCGGTGGTCCTGCTTTGGCACCGTGGGCGCTGCTCCTTCACCCCTGCCCGCCCTCCAACCCGTCCCCCCCCTCCCCAGGCAGGAAGGCGGCGGCACCCGCACACGTGTGTGCTTGTAGGTGCGTAAAAATCCCCGCCCGCACAGCTCGCGGGGCAGTGCACCGAGGGAGGCCTTGGCGCGCACAAGGGGAGCCATTCAAAAATGTTAATAAGCTTATTAAAATAAGCCGCTTTACTGGCTCTTGTTTTACGGCGCGCTGCCCACCCTTGCTTTCTGGTGGACCCCGGAGAGAAAGCACCGTGGCTTTCGGTGTGTTTTTATTTCTTCTTCTTAACAGGTTTTCATCCCAGGACAAGGGCCTGTCGGGAGCTCAGCGAAGCCACAGAGGTGGATTGGCTTTAAGTCTCCTCCCTCCCAAGGGCGGTGGGTGGAAGAAGTCCTCGAGGAGGGGAAAACTGGATTTTCCAAAAACAGCTGGCCACCCAGAGGAGACAGATGAGAGCCCAGAGACAGACCTTGGGGAGGCCTGGGGCGGCCACTTGAGAGACCCAAATCCTTTTTAAAAATACCCGCTCCCCCGGCCGGTTTGGCTCAGAGGATGGAGCATCGGAGGGCACACCAAAGATTCCGGTTAAGGGCACGTTCCTTGGTTGTAGGCTCCTCTCCAGCCGGGGCCCTGACCATGCACGAGACAACCAATGGATGTGTTTCTTTCACATCGATGTTTCCTTCTGACTTTCCCTCGCTCTTCCACTCTCCCTAACAATCAACAAAAAATATATCCTCCCGGGTGAGGATTAACAACAAAAAAAAATAGATAGGGCCAGCGTCCTGGGCCTCCTAGGGGAGCGGGGAGCCTGGGAAGGCAGGGGTTTCCGGAGGTCCCCGGGGTCCAGGACCTGCGGGGCGGGGCGCCAGCGGGGACCCGGCCAACGCCAGAGGAATCCGTGTGATACCTGCGCAGGGAGGAACGCCAATCCCATTGCCCTTTACAAAAACAGCAGCAAGCGCGTGGTGCAGCAGGACTAACCCTCAGACCTGAGAGTCCTGTGACGCTGTGGGGGCAACTCGGGGGCCATATCCAAGGTCACTGGAGCTCCTTGGCGACCTCTGACCCCATAGCCCTGTACCCTCCGTGGCTGGCTGCAATCCCGAGGCCCGCGCGCAGCTAGGTGTGGACCAGGGGAAACGCGGTGGTCCTGCTTTGGCACCGTGGGCGCTGCTCCTTCACCCCTGCCCGCCCTCCAACCCGTCCCCCCCCTCCCCAGGCAGGAAGGCGGCGGCACCCGCACACGTGTGTGCTTGTAGGTGCGTAAAAATCCCCGCCCGCACAGCTCGCGGGGCAGTGCACCGAGGGAGGCCTTGGCGCGCACAAGGGGAGCCATTCAAAAATGTTAATAAGCTTATTAAAATAAGCCGCTTTACTGGCTCTTGTTTTACGGCGCGCTGCCCACCCTTGCTTTCTGGTGGACCCCGGAGAGAAAGCACCGTGGCTTTCGGTGTGTTTTTATTTCTTCTTCTTAACAGGTTTTCATCCCAGGACAAGGGCCTGTCGGGAGCTCAGCGAAGCCACAGAGGTGGATTGGCTTTAAGTCTCCTCCCTCCCAAGGGCGGTGGGTGGAAGAAGTCCTCGAGGAGGGGAAAACTGGATTTTCCAAAAACAGCTGGCCACCCAGAGGAGACAGATGAGAGCCCAGAGACAGACCTTGGGGAGGCCTGGGGCGGCCACTTGAGAGACCCAAATCCTTTTAAAAAATACCCGCTTCCCCGGCCGGTTTGGCTCAGAGGATGGAGCATCGGAGGGCACACCAAAGATTCCGGTTAAGGGCACGTTCCTTGGTTGTAGGCTCCTCTCCAGCCGGGGCCCTGACCATGCACGAGACAACCAATGGATGTGTTTCTTTCACATCGATGTTTCCTTCTGACTTTCCCTCGCTCTTCCACTCTCCCTAACAATCAACAAAAAATATATCCTCCCGGGTGAGGATTAACAACAACAAAAAATAGATAAAATACACCCCCCCCCCAAAAAAAACACCCTGCTCACGAAGGGCATGGCTCATTATTTAAAGCAGGAAAAGGTTTTGTCCTTTATCTCCACTCCACGCCAGAGGTGGTATGGACTCCAAACATCACCCAGGAGCCTTAAAAGCTGCCTCACCACGTTTTTCTTTGATTTTTTAAATAGGGATACAGAGAAGAGAAGTTAATTGCCCAAAATTCATCAAGTCAGTGACAGAGCTGCCCCCTGGGGCTGTGGGCTCCAGGCCCGAGGCAGAATCGCTCCCTGGATCTGTCAGGCCCGTGAACACGATGTGACCACTTCCCACCCAGGAACGCCCTGGGACGCAGGACCACATCGACGGGAACGCTGCTCAGCCCGGAGGCCTGAGTGTGGCGCCAGGGGAAGGAGCCTGGGCCGGGTCAGAAAGAACTCTCCGAGAAGCTCCAGGGCCTGCGCAGCCCCTGCGCGGGATCCTCAGGCCAGAAGCTAAACTGGCGATTGCAGAAACGGTGGGATGACGCGGGTGCTCGCTGGGGAGCGTGCAGACTGTGCGGGGACCAAGCGACCTTGACTCCGCAAGGTTCCAGCACCCTAACAGGCACTGTGGGCGGGGGCACCGAGGAAGGAAACCAGGCTGCATGTGGGAGGGAGGGAGAGTGGATGAGAGCGTGGGCTTTAGGCGTATGACTCCCCGCACACTCACGAAAGCGTGGAAGAACCTTTAGAGCCCCGAAGCGAGCTTACCTCGTGGGAGGATCCAGGGATGGTGATGCCCCGGCTTCCGCAGCTATTGAGTATCCCCTTTGAACAAGACGTCCCAACAGGAGCAGAGCGCGTTAACCCTTCCTTGCTCGCTATTCCGGGGCTTGTCGGATTCTGGTTCAGCTCTGGGTCTGCCAGAAGCCAGCTCAGAGCAAAAAGCTGCAATAGTCATAGCGCCCCAGGTGGGGTGTAGGGCTGCAGGCCCTTTGCCCAGTTCTCACATGTGTGAATTGCCCCCAGAATGGACCTTTGTCGTTTCCTTCACAGAAGGCATGGCCTCATATACACACCCTACAGGTTTGAACGAAGTTCACGGTTCCACATAACCTGGAACCCCACGGACTACCCCTGCTTGCAGGGCCCTGGGAATCAATCTTCTTTTATGAATTCTTTAATGGTTGGAACAACCCAATTTCTGTTGAATAACTTCTATGTGCAACTACAGAAAAAAACACACCCTTAATTTATTACATGATGTAGCCATTTACAATATAGCACATTTTTTTTTGCAACCCTGCTTTGTTATTTCTTCATCATTAAAGCATATTTATCCGGAGAATGGAAACCTGGCCGAGGCCCAGCGTCTCTACACCTGAGGACCCTGCAGTGAGCACACAGCAGGACACCTGGGAACCTCTGTCAGAGGCAGTAGTTCAAGGAAGATCATTACACATCAGCCAAATCAGCACTGCCCAGAAGTTCATAATAATAACAACAATAGTAATGGCAAGAATACTAGTAAGTCCATGCAGGTTGTGCAGTGCCAAAGGGTTTTGAAAGCACACCCACACTTTGTGATCCCACCATCCCAGAGCCAAGCCTGGGAGAGGCACGCTCTCACAGTCCACCCACCCAATCACCTCAGCTCCTAGGCTTCTGAGCTTTGAAGGACCTTGACTCAGCCTCTGAATGGCCTGTGACTTGGTGCGGGGCAGACGCAGGAAATGCAATGCCCCAAACGAATGGAGTTATCACTGTTGTTACCGCTGTCGTTCTGTATTCTTTGGCTGCTCCTTCGGGCCTCCCTCAGATTAGGAGCCTCTTTGCCTGCTTCCTTCCTTCTCAGGGCATGGTGGCCGTGGCCTCTGCAGTAGCCATAAGCCACCAGCCAGAGCAACAACCTGCCCCTACCGCCCTCAGCGCTCTCCGACCTACAAAGTGCTGTCAAGCATTTGCTGGGCCCCGCAGTCCCCACGCAGCTCTGTGTGCTTCCCAGCTATGATTGTTAGCTGAGAGGTTGGTGACCTGCAAGATTGAAGCCCTGTGGCACCTAGGCCACGGCCTAGGCCCCAGCACTGATCGGCCTGCTCCCCAACTCTCCCTTCTGCCCAGGAGCTCCTCCACCAGCTTTTGGGGCTTTGGGGAAATACCTAATTTCCTTGCTGCTCAGGCTCTGTCGGCAACGGCAAGAGAACTTCTGTAAAGCGAGGTGAACTCCGTGGACTTGTGGGAGGCCGTGTTCTGCCTTTTCCTGGCGAACCCTGATGGGAGGTAACACGAGTGAAATGTGGGCCTGCCTGGGACTGAGCTCTGGGGGCTGGTTGGGGAGTCCCAGTCACTGCACCCCCGCACCTCGGGGAGTCTGCAAGCCTTGGATGAGATCCTACCTGGGTGAAAGGCTGACTGTGGCTATCATCACTGCCAGTTCCCGCTCCCCCAGATGCCACCTCCCCCAGCCTCTCTGAGTTGGGGATGCAACTACCACAATCCCACCTGTCAGAGGTGTGGGGAGGCACATTCAAGTCCTCCCTCGGACCTTCTCCAATGAACAGATTCGCTGTCACCTCTCCCCCTTTGCTAGAGTGGCCTGTAAGACATTTATTTTCAGAATGGATGGCACCCTATACACCCCCTGCTTGGTGGATACTCTTGGGGGTCTGAGAGTGGGACTTGCTGGAGTGGGAATCAACTTGGGATGGCTAAGGCCAAGACCCACAGGCTTTGGGGCGTGAAGGAAGCGTGAGTTACACACACACACACACACACCAGCGACATTGGCAGTCCAGAATGAGATTCATAGGCTGGGCCTGGAGCTTTGGGACCGATTTCAGGGCGAGTCGCAGCCTTTCTGCCCCTCTTTCCCAGCCATTCCTTCTGCCTTAGTTTACCCTCCTCAGTGTGTGGGTCCCCAGTGGGCCCCCAAGGCCAGCTCTGAGATTCAGGAAGGGCTGAAGGGGACTGAGAAAGATGAAGCGTTCAGAAGCCCCCAGGGCTCCCCCAGGCCCAGAGCAGACCCGAGACCAGCGCCCAACTCTGCAGCTGGGGCGCATGAATCGCCTTCCCCCCGCCCCCCTGCAGGGCAGGCAGGGAGCAGGACCAATTGTTCCTCATCCTCTAAAAAAAGGGTCCAGGCCTGAGTACAGAAGGAAAAGGAAATGAAAATAGTTACGCTACACATTTCCAACAGGAGCCGCGTCTGCCGCGCAGGGCCCAGTAAAGGCGCCCGTCTTGGGTCGCAGAGCAGCGGGAAATCCTCAGAGGCCAGGATGGACCCAGGGGCTGCCTCGGGCTGCCGGATCTCAGGGCGCTCCCGCCAACGCTGGCCACGGGGCGGTTCAGAGAGAAACTGCAACAATCCGGGTCAGTTGGAATCCGTTTGAGTCATTTTCCCCGGAAGTCTCTAGCCAGCCCAGAAGAATTGGCCCTGGCAGGAAGCCGGAGAGAGGGCGAGAGGGGTAGGGGCGCTGCCTGGCCTCCCCAGTTCTCAGGACTCCAAATCCGCAAGGATGGAGCACAAACCACCCTCTTAGGACGCAGCTACAACCAACTGCCGGTTTCAGAAGAGGAAAAAATCACCTCCCTCCCCCCAAATCAGTAGTGGCGACCTCTGGAGAGAGGAAGGGAGGAGAGTCTAACATTATCGGAAATGTTCTTTCTACCAAAAAAAAAAAATTGCATGCGTGAATAGGAAACTAAAATTTCACTCCTAAACGTGTCAACAAGACACAAAATGACTGCGGGAGCCGTTTGGAAGGCAGCTGGGCTTGGGGACGATGGTGTGCACTTCCCGAGGGCCTTTGCCTTTCCCTTCGCTTTTCTCAGTTTCCTGAAGCGGGAACCGTTTCTTAAAGGCTCCTGGACACTCTCCGCTCCGCCCGGTCCCTGGGGCTGCAGACGCCAGGCCTGCGCCTTCAGGGTGTCGAGGCCCGGTGGTCGCGTGGCGGGGTGAGGTCGCGGCCAGAGGAGGAGGGCGGCCGGCCCGTCGGCTCCAGGTGAAATTGAAAGTAGCCGGAGCCTTGTTTCGGCCTTTCCCAGCTCGGGGCCTCGGCGCCTGCACTGCGCGTTAACCCTTCTTGCTCGCCCGGGCCGGGCGGGCATGAGCGAGGGGAGCGGTGCGCATTTTGCTCGGGTGGATCCGTGGCATTCTGGCGCTCATTCCTCTATAGAATCAGGTAACAAGGAACCCTTGCCCAGCCCTTCCTCTGCTCCCGCCTTAGGTTTCGGTGCGGATCAAATGACGCAGGGCCCGGGAGGAGTGGAAGCGCCTTTTGCACCCCGCTGAGGCCAGAGCGCAAGTGACCCTCCCGGGAGACACCTTATTACAGCCTCGTTCGCCCCTCATCCCTTCGGAATCTCAGCGAGGGTTTTTGCTGGCCTATTCTCCAAACAAAATAAAACCAGAATCACTTAGAAAAACACGCGGAAAATGGAAAGCCCAGAGATGTAGGCAGGTGGATGGGGTCAGCAAGTTAGGACGAGGGATGGAAACTGGCGCAGGTTCAGCTATGGTCTCTTCCTGGACTCTGAAACCAACGCCCACGAGGAAAAAGGGAATCCTAGGGATCCGCTCCTGATTAGTGGGATTCGTCTCGGGCTCCTGCAAAGTCTCGGAAGCCGAGATTCCCTGAGCTGCACGGGTTCACACCCCCGCTGGGGAGGGGGTGAGGGGTGGCCAGCTAGGGTGCTCCCAGGAGGGGCAGGCAGCCTGGGTCCAGGACTGAAAAGAGGTTGGGAAATGGAACCCCAGATATTTCCATGGTACTGGCTTCCCCAAAGCCAGGCGGAGAGAGGCTCAGAGAAAACAAGGCGTCCAGGAGGGCATGTTAAACTGAAAGTTTATAAATTAAAGGGAAAAATACAGCGAATTGAGCTTCCCAACTTCACAAATCTTTTAAAAGTTAATCGTCTAGTTGAGTGCACAGTGCCCTTAGGGAGGCGAAAAGCGGCGAGGTTGACAGGATCACCTGTCTTAGGGGCAGGGGCAGGGGCAGGGACAAGGAGCGGCGAATCCTGGGGCGGAGAGTGGACAGAAGAGACAAAGGGCCCAGCGGCTGGCCATAGAAAGGCTGGTCAGGGATATTCACATTGAATACAAAAATAACCGTCATTTGAATACAAACAACTGAAAAGTGCTACAAGTTTGAATCCCCCATTTAAAACAAATAAAAAGAAATAAAAGAAACATGTCTGAGAAGGGCTGCCAGGCTCGTTCTCTCCTTGTTCTGGGACTCCCAGGAGCTTCCCAGTGTCTTGCGGCCCTGGCCTCCAAGAGGAAAGATGAGGGGGAGGCGGAGGGGGAGGGGGTGCCCTGTGCTCAGAAGCTTCCTTCCTTACATTCAGCACTCAATAGGGCACCCTCACCCAAGGTCTGACGCCAGGGAGGGAGGGGCCAGAAAACCAAACCCTTCACTGTTCAAACCAACCCCTGGCCTGGGGTTTCTAGGGGCTGCCTGGGTTTCGCACCCCCTTTATTACAAATGCAATTTCCAAAAAGAATAGATATGTAGATACACATAGATCGGTAGCATGGATACCATGAACTAGTGTGGCCTAGCGCACGAAGCTCCCGGCAGGCCTGAACTTCAGGGGATTCAGGCTATGTGGTCTCCAGGAGTTCTCTCCACTCCGAGGAAACGCCATCCCCAGGCAAATACAATCCAAATCCAACGCTGTCGCGATAATAAATAATGTCTAAGGGCTTCCAGGCAGGTTGGGGGGGGCGGGCAGAGCCCCTGGGCCATTGGGTGCCTCTGTTCAAATTGGAAAAAGGCGCCCCCTCCGGGCAGACTCAGTCCCATCGCCAGGGCGCACGTCCTGGATAGCAGAGCCAGGGCTGGATTTGATCCTCCACTTGCCCCCTCGGGTGGGCGCCCCTGTACAAAGCACGACCTGCACAGCCGTCAGCTGCCGGCCGCCTGGAGCCGGGGAGCCGGGATCAC
>NW_005370024.1:3022616-3022959 GCF_000412655.1 Myotis brandtii | reverse complement strand
GCAGAAAGCGCCCAGCCCGGGAGGCAATAGTAAGGGTAGTAGTAGGAGGGCTGCAGCGGCAGCAGCGAGGGCGGCCGCAGCACCTCGCCGGGCAGGTACTGTCTCTGGTCGTCGCGCACCAGCACCTTCACCGCCACCTTCTTGGCTGCGGGCGCGGAGGCCAGCAGGTCGGCAGCCATCTGCCGGCGCTTGGTCTTGTAGCGACGGTTCTGGAACCAGATCTTCACCTGCGTCTCAGTGAGCTTCAGCGACGCGGCCAGGTCGGCGCGCTCGGGCCCGGACAGGTAGCGCTGGTGGTTGAAGCGACGCTCCAGCTCGAAGACCTGCGCGTGGGAGAAGGAGA
>NW_005370024.1:3020654-3022237 GCF_000412655.1 Myotis brandtii | reverse complement strand
CGTCCTCCGCCCTCGGGCTGCGGTCGCCTTCGGACCCCAGAGGAAACAGAAACAAGAGACTGTCAGCGAAGCCGAGGAGTGAGGTTGGGCCTCAACTGCGGGGTGGGGGTGGGGAACGGAAATGTCCTGCGATCCCACCAGGGCGGTGGGGAGGGCCTCCAAGCCCGGGTTTTTGGAGACAGTCTCAGCACCAAGTTCCACTCACTTCCCGCATCTAGGCCTGTCGGGTGCGGCCAAGGGACTCCGCCGCTGTATCAACGCTGTGCGGGCGGCCCAGATCCAGCTCTCTGCCCTGTCTGGGCCCCAGGCTCCCCTCGGTAACGCGGGGCACTGAGTCTGGTTACCCTCCAAAGCCTTGTCGGCTCTCAGAGCCGAGCCCTGGGGTTCTAGATTACGTTTCCCTGTTTGGATTCACCCGCCTCCCTACACTCATGCTCACACATACACATGCGTTGACTGCGCGTCAAGGGAAGGTGTGGGGACAGATTCTGGGGACAGAGGTATTCAGAGTCTTCTGCCTCCCACCACCAGAATTGTTGCGAGAGGTGTGGCAATGGGCTGCCCCCAGGCCTTGGACAGACTTCTCCCTCTCCCTTTGCAAGGAAAATAGACAGAGGTTGGCGATTGGGGGTGACAAGAGCAGGGTGTCCCTGCCTCCAGTCCTTGGATTCACATCTGACTCCAGTTCCCCGGCCTTTCCCGCGCGCTCAGGCCACAGCACCCAGCAGAGAGGTCTGGCGCTCTGGCCTCTGGCGGACAGGACAGGATTTGCCTGGGGCCCGAGCGAGGCCTACAGCAGCGTCTACCAGACCGCGGGGCAGGGGGGCAGGCGTAGGGGTCTTTCTGACCCAATGAGTTGCCAAGAGCTGAGGAGGCCCCTCTCCCTGCTGCGTCTGGGATGACCCACATCAGCCCCTCTGCCTCCAGCTGGCTGCTGGGTTTGCCTCCAGCTCTTGGGTCCTCAGCCCAGAACAGCTTCCCAGGCCCTGGGGTCTGGGAAGCTAAACAAACCCTCCTTTCCAAGCCCGAGCTCAGCAGATCCTGTCCCCTGGCCCGCTAGGAGGTGTCCCTCGCTACCTGTCCTTGACCTGCAGGGCCTGGCCCTGGGACCTTCCGCACGGGGTGTCTCTGCTCTCTGGGTGAGGGCCAGGGCACCGGCTATCCTAGATCTCTGGGCCTCTGGCTCTTCCCCCTTCCAACTGATTTGGAGATTTGGAGACAGACACGGCCTGCCAAAGGCACTAGAGATGAATCCAGGCTGCAGTGGTTCCCTCCTAGCCCTGTCCGGAGGACATCTCAGGCCTTGCCCCAGGACGCAGGGCTCTGAGGACGCTCTCGGTTTTCTCTCAGGCTTATTTACCGGAGGGTTAGAGCAGCCCGCGCCAGAGCGCAGAGCTTGGGGTCCGGATCAGCCCCTGGGCCCCAGGGCAGGGTGCTCGCGGCAGGCCCACCCCACTCGGCGAGGTTGACCTCCTTGCCCAGCCCCTCAGCCCGGCCCCCTTCCCCGGGAAGCCTCAGCGAACCTGAGACGCTGGCGGACATCTCGCTGTCGCTCCGGCCCACGGCTTCCTCCTCCATGTCCT
>NW_005370024.1:3017258-3019697 GCF_000412655.1 Myotis brandtii | reverse complement strand
GAGGCGCGGGGCACCTTTTTACCCCCTGCCTGGGTTTTATCTGTTTCTTCTCTCTTTCCTTCCCCTGCGTTCCTTCGGACCCCCCTCCCGCCCGGGTGTCATTCCTCACCGCTGAGTGACAGCCGCAGGCCACGCCCCTGCACTGGGCGGTCCTGGGCGCTCCCGGCCGCACATTGGCTGGCTCCGGCCGGGAGACGTTCACTGAAACAGACAAAACTGGGCGCCTTGCGCGTAGAAAGTCGGGGTCTGACTTAACCCCTTTCCTCCCAAGTCTGGTTCGCGAAGCATCTTCCAGCAGCTAGGAGGCCGCAGACCCGCTGCTCGAGAAACCGCGGGTCTTACCTTTGTGGATGTGCCCACCTATTCCCGCGCTTTTACGCAACACCGTGTTTAGTTGAGTCAAAGTCTAGGCGGAAATCCAAGATCACGCAGTTCCATACATCGCGCGCATAGTTTCTGTTCTCTAGGAAGGTGCACAGAGATGAAGAACAAATTGCTTCTTGCGCTTTCACACTTGCCCCCTTACACTTTCGCGGCTCTTCACTGCTAATTCTTTACGCTAAAATAACCAGTTCATGAAAACCACTCTATTATTTTTCTTTCCAGACCGTATTTTATTTGATTCGCTTTCTGTAGAGGAATTGAAAAGGAAAAAAAAATTGGTACAGTTAGAACTAAAATCAGGCGAGAAATTGGAAGGCATGTTTAGGAGAGTTTCTGGAAATTGCGTGATTATGCACTGTCAATGCTGAATTTAATTGGAGTTAAATTTTGCACCAGGAAGAAGAAAGAAGAAGAAGAAGAAGAAGGAGAAGAAGACCCCTTTCAATTTGTTCTTTAAATACTCTGTACTTGTGAGTTGAATAAGATTATAAGATATGTATTTGTTTAAAAGAATTTCTAGGAATTACCATAGTAATGATCCTGAACTGGCATTAAATGCTCTTTTTTTTTTTTTTAAAAAAAACACATTGTTTTCTGTACAAGAAGGAGCCGAGTTAAAAAACACAAATATTGTGGGTATATCAAAACATTTGTTACTAATTTTTGTTGTTTATTTTTAAATAAAAAAAAATTTGCACCAGTAAAATGCTTTACTGTCTTCCATAAATTTTGCCAGAGGTTCAACTTAACACCAAATACACAACTGGAACCATTAAATACGTTTAAGGAACTGTGATTTTAATTTAGTCAAGTGTGGGGACTGGTGTTTTTGGTGTCACTAACATAAATAACATCGCCCTTGTTGCTTTCTTTTTGGCGGCTCTCAGCGGGCACCGCAGGATGGAACACACCCACTGTTCACAGTTTTCAGGCTCAGTGGGGGCTTTGCAGCATCTCTGCTTCCCAGCCCGTCAGCCACAGGATGCCTTTTGCATCCCACATACACTACAGTGCAGTCGTGTATTCGGTGGGGAAAAACCTCACGCTTGCAGAGGTCATTGCCCTTTGTAGATCTTCACGATGACATCAAGTTTGGAGAGAAAGGTAGTTTGAATGTGGTGTCAGTATCCCGCTAGTGTGAGGAACCCGAGGCTCTCCAGGCCCCGAGGGGAACAGAACCAAATGTTTCCTGGGCTTCCAAAGAAAGCGTGTCCTTGCCTTCCTCTCGCGACCTTGATTTATTCTCTAAATCACCCCCCCCCCACCTCCCTAAGCAATGGGTAGTTAGTCTCTGTGGTCCAGTCGAAGAGGAAGAGGAGGAGGAACAGGAGGAGGAGGAGGAGGAGGAGGAGGAGAGGAGGAGGAGGACCCAGGTTGCCCAGAGGTGAGAGATGGCAGGTGTGAACTGGGTGTCGAGAACAGCTATTCTTTTGTGGGGTTAGGACTTGGTGTGGACACATAATACGGACACTCTGACAGGCAGAGAAGTTTCGGGGTTGAATAACAGCCTGAGAGTAAGTGTGGGGGCTCTCCAAAGACTTACTTAGCTGCCCTTTATTTTTTAAAGACCCATCCACCCCACCGCACCCCCAAATCCAAGTAGGATATACCCCTTGACACAGGCTCGGGCAGAGGCGTTCAAAGCGTGGAAAGCTGTGGTTCGGTGATTTTGTGGGCTCGGAGTGTGAGACTGGCGGCCTTCCGAGTCTCCAGGAGGCGCACAGCCCGGGCGCTCGGTCCTCGGTCCTCGCGGGCGCGGTCAGTGGATCGTTAGGTCTGGTGCTTGGCTGCGGGCAGGCCGGGAGGTGGGTGTTGGCCGAGTGTAAACACCAGGGTCTGGAAGCTGCCGGTGGGGAATGCAAAGGCTCTGGGGGACGGCGAGCGAAGGTGGTCGGATGCACAGAGATTATTTCCCCGGGGACGCGCAGAGTAAAGGCCGGCGAGTGGGTGGGGAGGGTGTGCGTGGCGAGTCTCCGCAGGTCAGCGCTGAACGCACGCAGGTCCGGAGATCCACCGGGACAGGGAAGCGTCCGCGCTGGCGGGCGGGACCCGCCT
>NW_005370024.1:3011181-3017114 GCF_000412655.1 Myotis brandtii | reverse complement strand
CCGCGGAACCGGAGATGGGGACCCCGAGTGACCCACCCGTCTTCAGGAGGCGACCGGCTCGCCCCGCGCGGTGCCTTCCTCCGCCCGGCTCTTCCCTTATCTTCCCCTACTCCCCTCTTCTGACTCCCGCAGCTTGGTTCCTGCGCGCCCCCTACTTGCCCCAGAACAGCCCAGGTCCCAGGCGCTGCTTGGCGGTGAGGTTTCTCCGGGCCGCGTGCGGAGTAGGGGATGCGGTGTGAGAGCCGAGGGGACGGAGATGGGGAAACGCCGGCTCTCGGGCGCGGCCCACCAGGGGCCACCGCGCGCTGTGCCCCTGGCGCCCATCACCCGTGCCCTCAGCCATCCTTCGTCTTCCGGGGAGGAGTTGCCTGCTCTGCCCGGGTTGGCCCGAGGGCACGCGCCAGGGGCTGCGCTGCAATGGGAGACCACGCCGGACTCCTCTGTGACGCTGATGACTTTGCCTGAATTCACTGGCCTTTTCTGGGCCGCAGTTTCTAGTCTTTGAAACCGAGGGCTTGGACCTGGTGCCCTCCGAGGCCGAGGCCGAGGCCGCCGCTGAACTGCTCGAGCTGGTGTGTGTGTGTGTGTGTGTGTGTGTGTGTGTGTGTGTGTGTGTGGAGGAGGAGGCTCACGTGCAAGCTCTCGGGCCAGGTCCAGGCAGAGGCTGCACCGGGAATCACCGTGGTCCCCACCAGCAGGCTCCCGAGGGTGCTCCAAGCATCCCAAGCACCAAGCAACTGGCCACCTTCCCGCCAGCAAACACCAACCAACTCCCGAGTTCCTCAGTCGTCTGCTTTCAGACACCAGGGTTTTTTCATACACGTGGTCCAGGTATATCTGACTGACTTCACAGGGAAGTATTGCTATGGGTCAGGGTAGTTTTATATTTTAAACAAATGCTGTTCACCAGCAATGTTCCAGGAGCCAAAGCCTATTGTTTTATTTATTTATTTTATATTTATTTATTTATTATTTTTTAAATGTATTTTTATTGATTTCAGAGAGGAGGGGAGTGGGAGGGAGAGATAGAAACATCAACGATGAGAGAGAATCATTGACCAGCTGCCTCCTGGACACCCCACACTGGGGATGGAGCCTGCAACCAGGGCATGTGCCCTGACCAGGAATCGAACTATGATCTCCTGGTTCACAGGTTGACACTCAACCACTGAGCCACCATGGCCAGGCCTATTGTTTTATTTAATCTACACAACCGTCAGGGTGTGGTGAGTAGAAAACATTATTATCCCCACTTTACAGATGAGGAAACGGAGAGTCACATAGTTTAAATGACTTGACCACCAGTTCACGGCTACATCAGGATTCAAAACTGTCTAATGTCAATCGTGTTGGGTTTTCTAACCAGTTTTTCTATGAAGCTTCTGGTTTATTCTCATTAAATGTTTCTTATTGTCTTCCTGACCCATTTCAACGGACTCGTTCATCAGAAAAAGAGCCTGGAACTTAAGGAAATCAAAGGAAGAATTCGGGCAGGCAAATCTAATGATTTTTCTGTTTCGTGCCTTTGAAAATAAAAGACGCCAAAGGCCCGTGGATCTGGACATAAAGCTTGGTATATGGAAAGAAAGAAACACCATTATTATTATAATCAATAAAATGAACCATGTGTAAAGGGAAACGGTTGCGTTCAGAAATATGGGGACCTAGGCCTTGCTCGAGGATGCAGTGATAAAGACCTCACGGAAGACGTTTCCTCTTTGGAGCTTTGGTTTTCTTACCGGTAAAAAGCCCCTGTTGGAGGGAGATGACTTCTCACGTTTAGAACGTGAAGTACGGTCTCGCGAACCCGCCTGGGTACAGTGGAGGACGAGCGCCACCTAGCGGGAACTCTTGCGGAATGCGTGGCGTACGGATCTACTGAAACACCGAAAAGAAAAAGTTGGTTTCACAAAACGGAATGTTTTTGCTGTTAATTGTCTCCACAGTCTCACGTTATGAGCAACCTAATAACGGAGATGTTCCTTTCAAAAGACTCATGCAGACACAGCCCGATCGCCACTGAAAAATCACCTCACTCAACGGCAGGGATAGGTAGGGGATCAGCTGTAGTTGCAGTGGCCCAGGACCTGACCTAACACATCATCCTTGATTCCTCTGTGCTGGCTCCCCAGGCTGCCTCTGTGAGTGCTGGACCCAGGCTCTGACGGGATGTTAATTTAGGGCACATGTAGTCTGTATGCTTAATTGGAGTCATAGGAAGGTTTTTCAGTTCTTCAGAAACTAATTTCTTCATGAGACTAATGGGGGTATTTCACACTAAACAGCAGAAATTTCAGACATTACAAACAAGCCCATCTTGTCCCTCAGGTTTTATTTTCTCATTTGGGTTGTAGATGGTGCTATTTCATTTTTTTGCTTTTGTGGGACGAGGTTAGGAGAAGGTTTCAGTGGATAAACAGGAAGATGACATGTTTGATTGTTTGTGTTGAGATGCTTATACAATTTTTTAAAAGTCTTCTGATTCTATTACCTTTCTGAGTCTAAGTAACTATATGGGGGACTCTCCAGGTGTTATGCCAGGTTCTCCTTGCAACATTTCCCAACTCATTTCCCTTTCTCTATTCTCTCCCTTTCACTCATTTAATATTCAACAGATTTTCCCTGATGCCTACTATGTCTCAGATGCTATTCTAGGCTTTGGGGTTCAAGGCCCCCTTAGACACTACTCTCCATAGGCTAACATTTCAGTGGTGGAATACCATCAAGAAATAAATGCTTGCCCAACTGGTTGAGCATCGACCTATGAACCAGGAGGTCATGGTTCAATTCTCAGTCAGGGCACATGCTTAGGTTGCAGGTTCGGTCCCCAGTGGGGGACGTGCAGGAGGCAGCTGATGGATGATTCTCTCTCATCATTGATGTTTCTGTCTCTCTAGCCCCCTCTCCCTTCCTCTCTGAAATCAATAAAAATATATTTAAAAAATTTTCTCCTAAAACAAAAAGAAATAAATGCTAAGTACCACAATGGACAAAACATCAGATGATGTAAGTGCTATAAAAAATTAAAGCACCATGGTTGGGAGACGTAATTTGGGTTTACTTTTGATGGAGTGAGATGGGAAGCAGAAGGAATATAGGGACGAGATTTTTAGACATAGAGAAGAACTAGAACAAAGGACACGTAGTGGGAACCATTAGAGTGTGCTCAAGGACCCAAGGGGATGCTCCTGGGGCTAGAATGGGCAGAGTGGCAAGAGTTGGGGTCTCAGAGGCAACCGGAGGCCAGACTGTGCAGCCTTCATAAGCCACAGAAAGGAGAAGCCACAGGAAGATTTGAAGCAAAGAGTTAACTGAATATGATCTGCACCTGAAAAAGATCATCGCTCTGGCTGAGGTGCAGAAAGGCTGTGGGGGTTGCAAAAGAAGAACCGTGGAAATCTGTTAGCAGTTACTGAGTCCAAGCCAGGGATGATGGTGGCTTCTAATAGGTGGTGCTGAAGATGGAGGGAAGGGCCGGGCGTGGCATGGATTTGGGTGGTATTTATCATTTTTTTTTAATTGTGGTGAGATATACATAACATAAACTTTACCCCCTTTGAACCCTTTTGAGTATGCTGTTCAGTGTCGGGAAGTACATTCACTCTGTTGTGCAACCATCACCACCATCCCACTCCAGAACTTTTCTCGCGAGAGCAAAATGCATTAAACTGCACCCATGAAAAGATGACAGTGCTGCCTGGAGTGGGAGCCTGAGTATCAGGGATGTTAGTTGGAAAGAGAAGTGGTCATAGGTTTGGGAACTTAGTGAAGACTTCAGAGGTGCTGCCCTAGCCAGTTTGGCTTAGTGGATAGAGTGTCGGCCTGCAGACTGAAGGGTCCCAGGTTCGATTCTGGTCAAGGGCACATGCCCCGGTTGTGGGCTTGATTCCCAGTAGGGGGCGTGCAGGAGTCAGCCAATCAATGATTCTCTCTCATCATTGATGTTTCTCTCTCTTTACCCCTCTCCCTTCCTCTCTGAAATCAATAAGAATATAAATAAATAAATAAATAAATAAATAAATAAATACACTGCCTTAAAAAAAAAAAGACTTCAGAGGTGCTCAGGTTATCCATGACACCCAGGTCCAGGGTGATGGCCGTGGGTGGAGGCCTTGATTACTGGAGGTGCCCTTCCCCAATTCCTCAAACACCCTTGGCTCCTGTTTCTCCTACCTACGTGCCATCTGTGCTGTTCCTCACTGTGGAGATCCTACCGACCCACAAGTCTGGCAAAGAACACGGAAATAAGAAAATACACTATTTTTTTTCATATATATTTTTTATTGATTTTTTACAGAGAGGAAGGGAGAGAGATAGTTAGAAACATCGATGAGAGAGAAACATCGATCAGCTGCCTCCTGCACACCTCCCACTGGGGATGTGCCCGCAACCCAGGTACATGCCCTTGACCAGAATCGAACCTGGGATCCTTCAGTCCGCAGGCCGACGCTCTATCCACTGAGCCAAACCGGTCTCGGCAGAAAATACACTATTTTTAAAAGATACTGTTCTTCACAGCCAGGCTCAGCTCACGCATTCCTTCAGTTCTGCGTCCTTCTGAGACTCTCTCACCCCACCTGCTGCGACCCTTCCCCCCTTGGAATCCAGGAAGCCCAGCTAGCCCGCTTTGTATTTAATTAAATCAATTCATGGGGCAAGTTGCCATCTGGTGATGATAGACAAAGACACATCCTTGGAAAGTCTTAGTGCAGCACTTGATACACTACAGCCATTTGCAGACCTCTTCGCACAGCTTGCCATCTCTGCATATCCACCTAGATCATTCTTTACATAATACCTTTATGTAAATGATTGTAATCTAGACCACCAATTTACACCATTCACAAAAATAAACTCAAAATGGATAAAGGACTTAAACGGAAGACGGAAAACCATAAAAATCTTAGAGGAATCCACAGGCAACAAAATCTCAGACATATGCCAAAGCATTATCTTCATCGCTACAGCTCCTAGGGCAATGGAAACTAAAGAGAAAATAAACAAATGGGACTACATCAAAATAAAAAGCTTTTGCACAGCAAAGGAAACCATCAACAACACAACAAGAAAGCCCACTGCATGGGAGAACATATTTGCCAATGTTATCTCCAATAAGTATTTAATCTCCAACATTTACAGGGAACTCATACAACTTAACAAAAGGAAGATAAACAATCCAATAAAAAAAATGGGCAATGGACCTAAATAGATACTTTTCTAAAGAGTACATACAGAAGACCAAGAGACATATGAAAACATGCTCGAAGTCACTAATCATCCAAGAGATGCAAATCAAAACGACAATGAGGTACCATCTCACAGCTGTCAGAATGGCTATCATCAACAAATCAACAAATGACAAGTGCGGTGAGGATGTGGAGAAAAAGGAACCCTCATGCATTGCTGGTGGGAATGCAGACTGGTGCAGCCACTGTGGAAAACAGTATGGAGTTTCCTCAAAAAACTAAAAATGGAACTCCGATTTGACCCAGTGATCCCACTTTTAGGAATATATCCCAAGAAAACAGAATCACCAATCAGAAAGGATATATGCATCCCTATGTTCATAGCAGCACAATTTCCAATAGCTAAGATTTTGAAACAACCTAAGTGTGCATCAGCAGATGAGTGGATTAAAAATATCTGGTACATCTACAAAATGGAATACTATGCTGCTATAAAAAAGAAGGGAATTCTTACCATTTGCAACAGCATGGATGGAACTGGAGAGCATTATGCTAAATGAAATAATCCATTTGCAGAATGATAATTATCACATGATCTCACTCATATGTGCGATATAATGATCAACATACTTTGATGAACAAAAAGAGATCCAGAGACAAATGGCAGGCGAGGTGGTGGTGGTGGGGTTTACAGAGTAACCACAGGACTTGTATGCATGCATATTAGCATAACAAATGGACACAGAC
>NW_005370024.1:2995937-3006834 GCF_000412655.1 Myotis brandtii | reverse complement strand
GGGGGATAAGGACACGTATGTAATACCTTAATCAATAGAGAATGAAAAAGCTCAAAAGAAATGATTGTTGGTGAGCTTGAAACACCATATTTTCAAAAGAACCTTTATATAAATACATACAAATAATATAAGTATATTTGTATGTAAATATATAAACAAATGGAGCACCTCTCACCACATATAATCTTACCCATATATTTTTTTAAAATTTAGATTTTTTAAAATTAATTTCAGAGAGGAAAGGAGAGGGAGAGATAGAAACATCAATGCTGAGAGAGAATCATTGATTGGCATGGCCCCTACTGGGGACTGAGCCTGCAACCCAGGCATGTGCCCTTAGTGGGAATCAAACTGTAACCTCCTGGTTCATAGGTCAATGCTCAACCACTGAGCCACCTCAGCCAAGTCATTTTCTCTCTCTCTCTCTCTCTCTCTCTTTTTTTTTTTATATATAACTAGAGGCCTGGTGCATGAAATTCATGCTCTTGTGTGGGATCCCTCAGCCTGGCCTGCACCCTCTTGCCATTTGGGAGTCCTCAGGGGATGTCTGACTGATGGTTTAGGCTTGCTACCCACGGGGAATGAGCCTAAGCCGTCAGTCAGACATCCTTAGTGCTGCCATGGAGGCAGGAGAGGCTGCCACGGCTGTGCTCACCAGCCATGAGCTTGGCTTCTGGCTGAGCAGTGCTCCCCCTGTGGGAGCACACTGACCATAAGGCCAAAGGGCTGCTCCTGCGTTGAGCGTCTGCCCCCTGGTGGTCAGTGTGCATCATAGTGACTGGTCATTCCGCCGTTCGGTTGATTTTCATATTAGCCTTTTATTATATAGGATGCTGATAAAACAGTGTTAGTAAGCTAACGAGATATAGCGGGATGCTGAAGCGTGGGCCTGAAGTGCTCTCTGTTATAAGGACAGATGGACAAGGACTAGAGAGATATTATCGCACTCTAGCATCCACCTGAGGCTTTCTGATGTTACCAGAAAGACAAGAAAGGAATTGCACCAACAGAAATGTGCGTGTAAGTTCACCAAAAGACACATGCCAGGATGTTCATGGCCTTCCCTTCTAGTTCCCCAAAACCTGGAACCTTTTCCAAGGCTCATTAAAAGTAGAATGGATAAGTCAGGTGTGATCTGTTCACAGCATAAGATGTTACACAGCAATGAGAATGAACAAGCTACAGCTACATGCAGCCATATGGACCAGTCTCATAAATGATGCTTCCAGTGACTCACCATGTGTCCCAGGTGCCTAGAATGAGCCTGGCACTTGGGATGCTCTTAGCAAATATTTACTGAATGGATGGTCTCATTTTAACCCTCTGAGACCAGTGGGACAGGTACAGGAATTTCTATTGACAGATGAGGAACCTGAGGCATAGAGAGGCCAAGGGAATTATTCAAGGTCACGGTGAACACAGCCATTGAATCTGGACGCCTGTCTAACAGCCTGCTCTGTAGGCCGGGCTGGCTCCCCATCGCCCTCAGGTACACAGCTATTCCCTTAGCCTTTTAGCACAAATAACATAGTTCAGTTTCTTTTGTTGTTGTTAAATCATTTTCTGAGGCAGAACTTGGAGATGTTTATTTCCATGATGGGATATTTTGGAAAGGGAAAGTGCCAAAAGGCTGTGCTTTCAGAAAAAAGGGGTGTGGGGAGAGGGTGGGGAGAGAGCTCACTGGGGAGATTTATGTCCAGGAATTGCAGCAAGCTGTCATTCTGCCTGAGTAAGTGTGGCTAGGAACAGGAAGGGGAACACAGGATATTGTGGGAGATCGCAGGCTTAATGGAATGTCAAGTGGACAGATGGGACCGAGCTGTCCTGGGAACCGTCAGAGGAAGAAGCTTGAGGAGGCTTCGAAGAGAGATCTCCACACAGACGCAGATGACTGGGGCTGGGACGTGGACTTCCTCTAGATCAGTGGTTCTCAACCTGTGGGTCGCGACCCCTTTGGCGGTCGAATGACCCTTTCACAGGGGTCGTTCCCTGTGAAACGACCATCCTGCATATCAGATATTTACATTACAATTCATAACAGTAGCAGCATTACAGTTATGAAGTAGCAACAAAAATAATTTTATGGTTGGGTCACAACATGAGGAACTGTATTTAAAGGGCCAGAAGGTTGAGAACCACTGCTCTAGATTCAAAGAAGGTTCTCAGGGAAATATCCAAAGGAAAAGGAAAGGTGCCTTCTGTCCAAGCCATTTTTCTAGTCAATCTGTATCCAGGTCAGAAGGAAGTAGGACAAAATAAAATGCTGAACAAGACAGATCCAGAGACATGGAAGCATGAAACAGACTGTGGAGTCTTAAAGGGAAGGCAGGAAAGGTTGGGTGGGTGGGAAGAGATCAACCAAAGGACTTGTATGCATATATGCATAGCCCATGGACACAGACAATAGGGTGGTGAAGACCTGGGGCAGGGGGTGGGGTAGGCGAGAAGAGGTCAATAGAAGGACATAGGTAATACTTTCAACAATAAAGATTTTTTAAAAAACATGAACAAAAAAAGGAAGTAGGGATGGAGGGGGTGGTGAGTGGACACATTTATTGAAACATGGATTTCACTTAAGGGTTAGCTTTACTTTTTAATTTTAAGATCCAAAATGACCGATTATATCTTTTTAAACTCCGAGGATGTTTACTGGGGAAAGAATCTTTCTGAAGGACCAGAGGACCCCAGAATGACAGGGATGAAGTTAGCAACAACGTTTGAGGGTAAACAGAGACCCAAGAGCCAAAAATAGGCGAAGGCAAGTTCTTGTTGAATAGTTCCTTTTGGTTGAAAAAAAAAATGGGAGTTTGACTGTTTTGAGTCAGAGTTGCTGAAGACTGACAAATTGGTTCCCGCAAATAAAAACAACTCTGAGCTCTGATGATAAACTCATTTTGAAAGGATGACATTTTAAACAGAGCCTGGACCCCATTCTGGGAGAGGTCACAGGGAAGGCATGTTCTAGATGCGAACGAGGAGACGGGTCCTTCAGGAGATCTAAGCTGAGTGAACGAGGACACACGGTTTCTGCAGAGGGTCTGAGAGAGAAATGCCCGTGGACTTGCCATTTTAGAAAGCAGGGCATCCTAGCACATGTCAAGGCCCTGCTGCCGCGGAGCGCTCAGGTGCCAGGTGAATGAATCCCACATTTGAATCGCACGCTCAAAGTGCATTGCTGAGCTTACCTGGGAAGAAGGGAATCCACAATCACAGTTATTTTTTTAAGATTTTTTAATTGAATTTTTAAAGAGAGAGGGGGAGAAAACATCCATCGGCTGCCTCCTGCATACCCCCTACCCTGGATTGAGCCCGTAATCCCTGGGCATGTGCCCTGTCTGGGAATCGAACTGGCAACCTTTCGCTACACAGGATGACACCCAACCAACTGAGCCACCCTGGCCAGGGCATAGCTGTTCTTGTAGAGAAATTTAAGTGTGCAGCAGACGTGTGGGTTGTACCGATCACTAAGCTGTGGTCCCTTCACTTCATGCAGCCATCCCTGCTCTGCTTTGTGGTGGGGGCTGGGAGTCTGCAAACATCATTTCTCCTCAGCTGGCTGGCTCTCAGCTTCTGTCAAGCAGAGCACTAAAAGGAGACCCGAAGGCTCAAGTGCAAGAAGGAATTTGCTTCCTCTTCTTTGCTCACCCTTCCTTCTGTTAGTTAGCTTCCCCTGGCCATGGCTCTTCACCCGGCAGTGCCAGCGGTTCCAGATTCCTTGCTCGCCCAGAACCAGCCACAGGGTCTGTCTGAGGCAGACGGGCAGCACCCTTCTCCAGGTCTGAGTCCCCACTCTGCACCCATCCCCTCCCATCACCTCTCAACTCAGGCTTCCCTTTTATTCCCCAAGCCCAGGGCGCGGAGGGCTGCTTTCTGAAGTTACTCACTCTGTCACATCATGCTGCCCTATTGCTTTTTCGTTCTTAAATAGTGGTTGAAGCCCATTCTCAATATTCAATTATATGTTAAAATAGCTGATGCGGTCTGGCTGGTGTGGCTCAGTGGATAGAGCGTCGGCCTGTGAACTGAAAGGTTCCAGGTTCAATTCCGGTCAAGGGCACATGCCCGGGTTGTGGGCTTGATCCCCAGTGGGGACTTGCAGGAGGCAGCCGATCCATGATTCTCTCTCATCATGGATGTTTCTATCTCTCTCTCTCCCTCTTCCTTCCTCTCTGAAATCAATTAAAAAACAAATAGCTGATGTGGTTCCCAATAGCAGACTGCACCCTAAGACAAGGTCTCCGGTGCAGGATGCAGTAGGAAGAGAATGGTTGGTGTCAGGCCTTCAGTCCAACTGGGAGGGGTGCCCAGCAGAGGAGGAAAGTGACCTGGAGGTAGAAATTCTTGTCCACTTTAATGTTTGACCTTCGGACAAACGGCTGACGGGGGAGTAGGTACTCATGGAAGGTCTTTACTGGAAGGTTCCTGGTCTCTCCAGGAACAAGACACACAAAGAAAACCCCTGGAAACCTAGTGGTTTACGGGGCACGGCTCCCTGGAGAACTTCACACCAGCCAGGTCACCGGAGGGGAGATGTCCCACCTCTGTCACAGCGTCCGTCGTGTGTGGAGCTGTGGGTGTCCTCAGACACTTCATGTTAGTCTGGGCACCTTGCGTCCTGGTGGGAACGACCCAGGGAAGTAGGTCGGCTGTCCCGAGCTCTCGACCTCACTTTTGCCCAGCAACTACTTACATCCTTGGCCTTATTAGTAAGCTCGATGCTGGGTATCTCTCGCTCACGATTCTGTTATTGCAGAAGCCATTTCTTAGATGCTATTAGTGCTTCAGCAAACTAGGGGAGCAAACAAGCAAGAGGAAGGTGTGGGAAACAGGTCTGATGGGATCTAAAAGGGAAGAGATGTGAAGGGCAATGGTTAGAGACAGACCCCAGGGGGCGAGGCGGACAGTCCAGACTGGAGCAGTCTGACTGAAGCGGTCCCAGCTGCATGCCTCTGGCCTCGGATCCCATTAAAATCTGCCAGTGCCAGGAGTTTGGCCTAGACCAGGGGTGGGCAAACTTTTTGACTCGAGGGCCACAATGGGTTCTTAAACTGGACCGGAGGGCCGGAACAAAAGCATGGATGGAGTGTTTGTGTGAACTAATATAAATTCAAAGTAAACATCATTACATAAAAGGGTACGGTCTTTTTTTTTTTAGTTTTATTCATTTCAAACGGGCTGGATCCGGCCCGCGGGCCGTAGTTTGCCCACGGCTGGCCTAGACCCTTCTGTGGACTTGGCTTCCTGGGTCATGCGTTAATATTGCTTTCTTTCTTCTCTATGCCATAAACATGGGAGGCAAAACATCAAAGCTTTTGGAATATAGATATGGTTTTCAGCCAAGATGCATCAAGAACTAATCACAAAATGAAGTTTCTATTCACTTACATTAAAATTAAAAACTGTTCACCAAAAAGTACCGTAAGGAAAATGAAAAGAAAAACTACACATTGTGTATATGTGTGTACATGTGTGTTGGAGAGTATTTGCAACACATATACACAAAGTTTTATTATGCTGAATATATAGATATACTAGAGGCCCGGGGCACAAAAGTCATGCATGGGGGAGGGGGGGTGTGTGTCCCTCAGCCCAGCCTGCACCCTCTCCAATCTGGGACCCCTCTCACAATCTGGGACTGCTGGCTTCCAGCCGCTTGCCTGCTTGCCTGCCTGATTGCCCTTAACTGCTTCTGCCTGCCAGCCTGATCACTCCCTAACTACTCCCCTGCCAGCCTGATTGACGTCTAACTGCTCCCCCGCCAGCCCGATTGCCCCTAACTGCCCTCCCCTGCCAGGCTGGTCACCCTTAACTGCCCTCCCCTGCTGGCCTGGTCATCCCCAACTGTCCTCCCCTGCTGGCCTGGTCGCCCCCAACTGTCCTCCCCTACAGGCCTGGTCGCCCCCAACTGTCCTCCTCTGCCAGCCCGGTCACCCCTAACTGCCCTCCTCTGCTGGCCTGATTGTCCACAACTGCCCTCCCCTGCCAGCCTTCTTTGTGTTGGAGTAATGGTCAATTTGCATATTACTATTTTATTAGATAGGATGTTTACTAGTATATCTTCATATAAGAATATATGAAGAACTTCTACAAGTCAGCAAAAAAACCGAAACAAACAAAAAAGCCACTAAGAACAAAATGGACACAAGACATGAACAGGCATTTCACAGAAGAGGAAGAAGGATGGAAATAAACACATGAAAAGATGTTCAATCTCCTTGAACATCTCACCACAGTGAGATCTTTCCCAACTCCCAGAGGCACAACTGAAGCAGCCCTGTACTGAAACGGAACTACATGTCAGGGAAGAGAAGTACACTGCTGGCAGGAATACACCGTGGCAACAGCATCTGGGAAACAATTTGGCATTATCCTGCAGAGCCGAAAGCACGCTTACCCTAGGAATGAGTGGTACCCTGGAGCAGAAAGCTGGTGTGTCTTGATGTGGGGGATGGGGCTACATTAAAGTCCTAGCCTTCAAAGTGCCAGATGGGCTGGTGCTCTGGTTCACAAGTTATTGGCCCCCTCGGGCAGCAGCCAGCCTTGTCCTCCCACTTACCTCCATGTGCCGACAAATATCGATTTCTGCATGTACAATGATATTAATAAGTTTGGAAAGGTCTGCCTGCCAAATATTTATAGGATATTCATAGAAATGTTGTTTAACCTGGAAACAATCTGAAGACCATACAGGCAAATGGATAGCTTAGTACAGTGGTCGGCAGACTGCGGCTCGCGAGCCACATGCGGCTCTTTGGCTCCTTGAGTGTGGCTCTTCCACAAAATACCATGTGCGGGCGCGCACGTACAGTGCAATTGAAACTTCGTGGCCCATGCGCAGAAGTCGGTATTTTGTGGAAGAGCCACACTCAAGGGGCCAAAGAGCCGCATGTGGCTCACGAACTGCAGTTTGCCGACCACTGGCTTAGTATATTGCGATATAGTCTTTAAATGGAATACTATGCACCAATGAAAATGAATGGACCGGAACTACATACAACTCTGCCAGTTCTTGGTGAACCTTGTCAGAAAAGCAATGCCACCTAATATTCCGTTCTATCAAGGGGGACACCTTCACTATTTAAATGTGAAAATGGAACATGTCTAAGAGAAGAAATGGTTTTCACAGGGAGAAATTGTAAAGTTCAGGAAAAAAAAATTCTTACCACTAAAGTTTTGGGAAACATTTTATAATTTATATATAAAATCTCAGTAAGAAACCATGTAAAATGACAGAAATAACCACTTTACATTGAGTCAAAAAAAATTTCACACACACTGAATGTAAATTTTAATTACAAAACAAGAATATGAATAAAACATTTTAAAATAATCTCAATTATTTGGCAACTCATCACATCATTGCGAGAGACAAATTTGATCGTAAGAACAGTTCAATCTTATGAAAAATGTAAGTTGGACAGTTTGCTCGTATGGGAGTTGAAGGTGTTTAAAAAAGGACCTGGCAGCAAAGCCAGTCTCTATCCTGAAGTAATTGTGCAGGAAACAACACAAAATCCTGAATCATGATAGCAGTGACCTGATCTTCAAAGCGTTTCTCTTCCGGAAAAGGTGATGGGGAAAGAACAGGGCCTCAGCCTAGGGGCAGCAGAGGGGCGCGGCCTCGGGCGGAGGGGATTCTGCCGCAGGTGACAGCCGCAACGCTACCAGACCAGAGCCCCTCCCGCCCGTGAGCTGGTAGTAAAGTCACAGATGCGAGAATCATCTAAAACAAGTTACATTCCTAAAACACCGACCCATGACTGCGAACAGAAGAGCAGCGGGCGGTGAGCTAAGCTACTTCACTGGCTGCATGCGCGGAGGCTCCGGAGTTCCTGCCAGACAAGGCTGAGACAGGTACAGGGCAGGCAGTCCTAAAACACTTCTAATGACTGCACAGCCTTTAAAACCCTTCCATTAATTAAAAAAATAATAAAATAATAAACAGATATATAGTAAAGTTCACAGATAAGTTTTCTCTGTAAAATAAATAAAGTGTTCATTGATTAGCATCATACACAGAGTAAAATACAACCTATTTTTACATGTTTATATACTGTACACAGGGGACCCGCAGGCGGCCTGGTGTCCGATGCGCGGGAGGGTGTGTGTTGGTGGTGTGCCCCGTGGGGAAATCCCAATGTTAAAATATACAGCTCCTTTGTCTTGAGTTCAGATACAAAGTAAACTTATTTTCCTTTATCTGAAGTAAATGTACATAATACCTTCTATGAACAATAGTTTATAAAGCTGCTTCAAACCTACGAGGAAAGCCTGCACTAGGAACTCAGCACATGCATGTCCTTTCCCTGGCTAAAGCCCGCTGACGGCGAGGCTGGAGCGTCCTCCCTCTTCTCCATTGAGACCACTCAGGCTCAGGACGCCCAGGGCGGCAGGCAGATTACCGCTTCACCTTCTTCGTGGGCGCTTCCTCCACTCTCTGCTGGCCTCGCGTGCGCGTCCCTGGTGGGCTGGCCTCCCTCTTGCGCTTGGTGGAAGGGGACAGCTGTGCCTTCGACCTGCAGTGGACAAAATCCAGGCAGGGGTGAGAGGTCAGAGGAGCTGCTTTGAAGGGTTTGGGAATTCTTTAAAAAGATGGAAGGTTTTTGACCTTGAGCGCCCAGAAGAGAAAACTGGGGTAGCGTTCTATGGGAAAAGGAGAGTCCGGAAGAGCTGGAGCCGACCCGCTATTTGCTGATGGCCTCATCCAGAGTCAGAAGCCTGGCCCGGCTCCGCTCTGCCACACTCTAGGTGCTGACCTTGGTCAACTCAACCTCTGGGCCCCAGCTCTTCCATCTTCACAGCCACTCACACACACTGCCCCCCGTGGAAACAGCGGCAGCAGGCATGCTTGGCCATGCTGCGCGGAGTTAGCCAGGCATTCAGACCTGTGACCGACAGGAAAACAGACCTCGCCTTCGGTCCCGGTCAGGTGCTGGCATGCAAGGCTCCCAGGCGTTGAGGGCAGGCCTGTACAGGAGGGCCGTGTGGGGAGGACAGACCGGTGAGGCCCCCGAGACGCCCTCTGCACCTTCCTAGTCCGTTTGGAGTAGGTTTCCACTTGGGAAACCAGTGATCCCCAAAGACAGTTATTTGGCAAGACAAAATTCCTCAAGGAACTTAGGAAGAAGGCGTTGCTATACCAGAACTCATCTCAGAGGGTTAGTGACCTGAAGTGCGCAGGGACTTACCCTCCTACTGGGACTGACTAGCTGTTTCTGGCTGCCCAGTTTGGCGCTGGCTGTGCAGATGGCTCTCTACAGTGCTTTCTGAAAGGACTGCAGAAAGCTGGGCCTCTGGAAAGGACGAGGCCCCCGTGGGTGAGTCAGAGAAAGGGGACGAAAGGAGGACAATGGCTAGTCTTTGGAACGTTGCTAACGAGCAGATCTCATGTCTCCGAGACTAACTCTGTTTTTTTCTGTGTGAGACAGTTTCCAGTGATTTACAGAAAGGCGAATCTGTGATACACAGGATACACATTGGCTGACAAGGTAAAGATCCCAAAGTGTTCACGAGAGTGGAGTCCGGGGCCGAGCTTAATGAAGGCACAGTCTGCAGGCTGAAGGCGAAGGCCCTGGGACTGGGTCCACATAGTCTACTACCTAAGTTTCAGGTGAAGAAGACCTGGGTCACCAGCAGAAACGCTACGAGGAGGACCTGCTGGGCGCGTGCGGGTCAGGCGGGAGCTCAGGGTCTGCCGCGCCGACGCAAGGCCTCGGGAACTGAGGTGGGCAGTCCTCGGTGTTCATCAGCCTACACTCGGTGCAGAGCGCTTGCTTCTTAGAGGAGACGTAAGCTGAGGACAGGGATGACCAGGGGCGCACACGAGAGAAGCCCAGCAGCTGCCCTTGGATGTTTAAGGGGGAGCCGCAGGGAGGCCGGCTCTTGCTGAGGCCCAGGAAGGAGGCCAGGAGAAGGCGGCTGATAGGCCATCACGGCTGTGCTGGTGCAGCGCCTGATACCCAGCTGTTAGCGGTACTGACCTGCCAAGACCCCTCCCCACCCTGAGAATCTGTGTAGACGCGGGGACTGTGAAGACGTGGCGCCTGGAACCCATCACCCTGCCAAGGCACCTGAACCAAAGGGAAGAACGCTTGTGAACCAAACGCTTTAAAGCACGTAAGGCAGAGCACTGATAAGTCAGTGGTTACAGGACCGAGTCAGGGGAGATGGACTTCTGAAGAGGGAATTGAACAGGCAGATACAACAGCTACTCTGAGACACTCACTGGAAGATGCTGAGGAGCCGGTGGGACTTTCTGAGGGGGCCCGACTGAGAGGGAGGCGGTGGTGCTGGGGGTGCCCTGCACCTGACGCAGGGCGCTGGGCTCCCGCACCCACCCCCTCCTCTCAGCAGGGATCTAGATTCTGATGTGTCTTCTATTGATCTGAGCTGCCCCCGCAACAAACACACACGGGACCACCTCCCTCCCAGACATGTGGACACCTCAAGTTTCCAGCTCGACAGTCCGAGTCTCTGAGGAATTACACCAAGGCCCAGTGGCTGCTAATGACAAGCTGGGAGGAGTGATAAATCGGTTGGTATTCAGCCTCTATGTAAACATAAGGCACTCCCATGGCAGGTGTTAATAAGTGATATTCTAGAAATAAATATTCCTGAACTTTTTAATCTTGGATAAGAAAATTACACATGATGATAACAAGATTAACAGCTGTGAATCACATTAAAAATGGAAAATAGTCTCACTTCAGAAAAATTATCTACACTAATAAAAGAGAAACATGGTAATTAGCGTACGACCGCTACCCTTCCCACTGGCTAATCAGCATATCCTTATGCAAATTAACTGTCAGCCAAGATGGCAGCCGGCAGCCATGCGCTGAAGCGAACAGGGAGGCTTGCTTGCTCCAGTGACAGCGGACTCCAACGTTCCCCGCCT
>NW_005370024.1:2951116-2994767 GCF_000412655.1 Myotis brandtii | reverse complement strand
GGGCGGGGGGGCCCCCCTCCCCCCCCCCCCCCCGAGTGCACAAATTTTTGTGCACCGGGCCAGTTGTTAAACTATAAAGTGATGTAACGTTTCTGAAAAGTGTAGTGGGGCGGGGAACACTGGTGGTAACAGGAACACCGACCCGTCTCTCCTTTCAAATTTTTGTGCACCGGGCCTCTAGTTAAACTATAAAGTGATGTAACGTTTCTGAAAAGTGTAGTGGGGCGGGGAACACTGGTGGTAACAGGAACACCGACCCGGCTTCTCTCCTTTAGGACTATGCCAAGCCCCTGATGTTCTAATGCACCCTGAGACGTAAGGGATTGCGCAAACACACTGGACTGTGGTACTATTTCCCAGAGGCTTCTGGCTAGACTAGGGTTTGGGAAACATGAAATTACTAGTTCTGTAAGCTAACAATGGTCTCATGTGGGCAATTTCACGTGAACAGCCCCTTCCGGAGACTGGTTGGAGGCCCCTCCCTCGCTCGTTGGAGCGAAGCCGCTGCCTGTGGGGACTGTGCTGCATGGGTTGTGTTTTCACCCTGGTGATCAGCGTATCAGAGACACCTATGCACGGTCGATAAATAACGTGTAAAGGCTTCCACCAAACAGGTCTCTGAAGCCTGGCAAGGACTGTGACCCCCAGTAATGGTGGAAGATGGAAACAGGTTTTCCAAGGAGAACGAAACGTCAGGGGCTTAGAGCACGGGCTCCCTGACACGCAAAGGCCTCTGGGAGCTCTGTGTGCCCGTTACCTCTGGGCCTCTGACCTGGCGGCGGACCTGGTGGTGGCCCCCAAGGGCTCTTCCTCTTCCTCCTCCTCCTCCTCCTCCTCCTCGGACTCCTGGTCTTTCCTGTCCTCAGTGGCTTCAGAAACCGACTTCTGGCGTTTCCTTTCTGGTTCCGAGGATTCTGCTCAAAGAGAAGAGTCACACCTGGATTGTACAATTCCCAACGTGCTTCCCAGGCCAGAGCCCGGAGTTCAGAGCGTGGGGTGTTAGGGACCTGCAGGCAGAAGTGGTTTTCCATTTCCTCTGGGTTTCGGCGCTTGCGACTCACAACTGTTTAGCTTAGTCTCAAACACATTTGGGAGAGTTTACTTAGGCAGTGCACAGCCAGCGTTCATGCACACTTCACGCGGACTCAGAGCATCTGGGACGTACCACTTCTGACACGGGATTAGAGCCGGTTCACACGTATTTATGTAACATTAATACCAGCTGTGCCCCACCGGAGTTTTCTCACCCCAAGAGAAACTCAGAAGGGCGGTGTTGAGGTGGGAAGGCTCTGCAACCGAGCACTCGCTGGGAACGTACCGGCATCGTCGGACGAGGTGAGAGAACGCTTGGGCTTCCTTCCTCGCCGCCGTGCACCTGCCACCGTTCTCTCGTCACCATCATCCTAGAAGCAATTATGTTAGAGTTGAAAGGGTGGTCCGCTAAGCATTTACTGAGTTTATCTCTAAAGGCCATGTCTTGATAAGAAAATCAACACTTACGTTGCTTCCACTTCTTTCTTGCAGGGCACCTGGTTCTTTACTGGACTCATCTTCAAGAAAAGGAAAACCTCCACATTAATACTTCATCAGTGTAACAATTAAATGGCAACAGTCTGGCCTGTGGTCTATGAATACACCAGTGCTGATGAATGAATTTTCAAACAATTCATGTTTTGTATGAGCCAAGCAAAGTCCAAGTCGCAACGGCTGGCACATATGGATGTGAGTCACGACACTGAAGGTTTGTCACTAATAAGCTCTGTGATCTGGGCAAATTCCTGAAGCCTAGTGTTTTCAGCTGTAGGATGAGGAGTTGGGTTAGACCACCTTTATGGTCCCTTTCAGCTCAAAGGCTCTAAACCCAGAAAGGGAGGAGGGGGGGCCATGGAGGGGTCCCCTAAGGGCACCAGGAACTGTGGTCAGGATTGCAGACTCCACTGGAATCTCAATGTAACTCTGTAAATATTACAATCCCATTATATAGTTAGAAAAAACGAGGCTCCAGTAACTTCATTTAAGCAATCTGTTCATCACATAACTGAGAAATTGGGTGATAGCTGGAATTCTTTGATTCCAAATACTTACATTATGGTAACTAAAAAAAATTAAAAAATATTTTAAGACACTATTAGTTTGTATAAGCCTATTCTTCATGTATTTGTTTTCTGTAGGTATTATAACTTCCTGTGTCTTGGTAAGAAAAATGAATTTTAGAGTTTAGTTTGATACACTATCTTCCAATAGCTAGATTATGGGATCCTCGTAAGACGCTCCACAACCCAGACACTTATCAGTGATGGGACCATAGCAGTTGCCCTTCTCTGCAGTCAACAGACAAGCACACATGGAAGAGCTGAATCAAGAAAAGGGCCCACAGAGGAATCCGCTCTAAACTGGTCATCATTACCCCGATTCAGAACACCACTGCTAAACAACCCCAAACACAATCACACAGCTTACACTGGAATCCTTAAAGGGCATTCAAGTTATAAAAACCCTTGATATATGGATTTAAAATATTGTAATATTGTGAATAAAAATTGGCTAAAAGCCAAGCATAAGCAGAATCTCCTTTTTAAAACAAACAAGCAAACATTAATCTTCCAAGAGATAAGAAAAACTAAAGTATGACCACAGATCACATGTGTTAAGTGTAGAGAAACTTACATTCTCCATTTGCTTGACCTTGGTGATCAAAATACATCCCCTCCTGATTTGACCATGCTGCTCATTTGACCCAAAATAGCTGCCACACCCATCTTTTTGCCTATGTCGAACCTACAAAACCCCCTAGTGGCTCTTCTTGCTTTTATGTAAAAATTGTTAGACCATGAAATGAATATATACACATTGTAAAAAATTCTGGAAAATGTAGGCAACAGTAACAAAAAACATGGAATGTGCCCATCATCCCAGCATCCGGAGCTAATCACCATCAACAGTTGGAACCAGGACACAAATACTTGAAACAATTTTATCACTTGCATCCTGGCTTTGACATTGCAAAAGCTGCTTTCGAAATTCTTCTTCTGAGAACAATAGGCTCTTGGTAGCAGTGCCCAGCCCCGAGGCTGGTTCACTTCTCCTGGACACATGTCCAATAAGTTATGGTTTGCACATGGCAAAGTGCCTTCCCTAGTTTGCGTTTTCCTGCCTTCATGCTCCTCTCTGAAGGCTTCCCAGACTTCTAAAACCAAGAATGGCTCAGATCACAGGGAAAGCCAAGAGGCACAGTCTCTCATGGCTGTAAGGACAGCTGTCTTCTCCAAGGAGGCCACCCAGTCCAGTGAGAAACCATGAAACTGTAAAGCTACCCCTGCAGCAGCCTCGTGCCTTTCTTACATCACACAGAGCAACACTGTAGGTACACACCTGCTTGCATTACTTTCGGTTTGCCACCAGGGGGAGACTGTTCTACCTAAATTTAAACAAACAAAACATTGAAGTCAGCATTTGTCATCAGCACATAGAGAGAAGGTTTAGGACCTCCATTTAAATAGACAGAACATTTGGGTCCTATTTTCTGCAGGGGATGAAGAACACCAAGTGAACATAATGCCATGCTTTTATCGGGGCTGCCACAGCCTCCTCCCCGGCCACTCCCCTCCCCGGCACTGGAGGACACGCAGCATAGCCCACTGTTAATAGTCCCCAACCCCCGTGACCAGCTCGCACACTGAGAAATGCATTCACATGTGCCTCTTTGGTTCTGTTGTCTTACAATAATTCTATGGTACCCTAGGAAATGGACTCTCAAAGGGCCATGTGGCTGGCCCCATGTCATGGCCTGAGAGTAAGGGGCAGAGCTGAGGCCCAAATCCCACTGCCCTTTGTTAGTTCAGTGGACATGTCTGTCCTTCTGATGATGCTGTCACCAAAACTCATGCAGTGGAATCTGGATTCAATGATCTCGTTGGGCATATGTCTCAGGGTCAAAGATAAAGAAGCCACTATCTAAAAACTATGCAATACAGTGAATTTCTGCATTTTAATTAAGAGTGACCACAGAAGGCAAGTTCCTAGAAAATTTTTATGTAACCAAACTCTCACGTGAGGAAGGAAGCAGACTGAAGAACCAACAATGCTGATGTGAAAATATTAGCAATCAGATAGTAGTTGAATGGTTATTCAATATTTTCTTTGAGAAAGCCTTTTAAAGCTTTTCAAATATTAGACGCTGCGGTATACCCTTTCTAGGTCAAGAGCAAACGTGAAGAGTTCTCATCTTTTGCAATTACTTACAGTGACAACGCTGGTATCTGCTTTGCAGTCTTCTTCTAAAAAATGCAAAAACAAATCTCATTTAGAAAATCAGTTTGAAAATGTCTTGTGTGAACTACAAACACACCAAGTACCCACTTGTTTTTAATGCTGTTTCCACAGGGTGTTTCCGAGGTCTTCCTCTCTTCCTTTTAATGATCACTGGCTGGTCTTCCTAAGGGGAAAAGGAAAAAATATATATTCATTTTACCTGCCATTACACAGATCATATGTCATTTTCTCAAAACGAGAGTTAGGGTTCCTTCCGAAAGGTCTCCGATCCTGGCTCTGTCACGTAAGAGACACAGGACGTTGGGCTCAGCACTGCTTTTCTCAGTGCTGTCCCCTCACCTCAAACACAGTCACTGCAGCTCGAACTCTCAGTTGTGAGAATTCTGAGATAACGAGACAATGCCAGTAGGCGCTTGGTGTTTAACTTTCACTTCTGAATAAGTATGCACACCCATTTACATTCGGGTCTGGTCCAGTCACTTGTGACCACACGTTATTCCTTATAAAGAAGAAAGGAGGCCACTGAATTTCTCATATAGAGTATGAGAAAACAGAAAGAATGATTAAAAAGTCCGGCAAACTAGGCAACGGTTATCTAGAAGGCCTGGCGGGGGCTCAGGCTGTTTCCCTGGATTCATAGGCCTGTCCCAGGCCACTGCGGTTCTGTGCCCCACTGGGCTCTCTGCAAATCCGAATGGAGAGGGAGCGAGCAGCCTCCCAGGAGCCTCTGTCGGGCCTCGAGAATCTGGTCCCCGTGGGACCCCGCACACCTGCTGCTGCTGTTCCCATTCTGTCCTGCCCAGACCCCGGGCGCAGCAACACTTGCACTCTGGCCTGCACTGCTGTGTGGGTAGCTGTGCTGAGCTGCCTGTGAGGTACCTGAGTGGCCGTGAGGACGGCTCTGGGCTGATCCTGTGCGGCTGTGATAGAAATAGGCCTCATATAAATGTTTGGGTTAAATGAAGGTGAAGAGAACATAATGAATCAAAATGACACAGATAAAACGGCACCTCCTGTAGTTAAAAAAAACAAACCCTGCTTCTTCAACTCCTTCAAAAGAAAATTGAGGTAACAGCATTTTATTTGTTTTTAGTCCTTAAGTAAATGGGAACAACAAGTATGAAAGCTGTCCTCACTCACCTCCTGAGACTTAGAGTTGTCATCATCATTCTGCTCTGTCTTCTCGCCAGCAGCTTCGCCACCGCTATACTCATCTGCAGAAATAGCAGAGCTCCGTCAGCTGGGGACCAGGGTCCGCCTCACCGCCGACCCCACCCAGGGGACCACACAGCCCTGCCACACACGCACTCCACTCTCAGGCCCAGGCCTCCACAGTTAAGAAGCCAGAGTCTGGTTAGCTGGTAAGCAGCACATTTTGGGTAGCACAGGATCCAAATCAGAAACGATGCCCACACCCCAAAAATATTAAGCAGGCGTGTGACCTGATTGTCAAGGGGGAACGAGTGGCGAGTGCCGTTTCTGTTGGGGATGCCTGGCCCCAGATGCTGCTGCCTGAACAGTTAATCTCCTCTCAGCACATTTCATCTCAGCAGACGGCCCCTCACCTCGCTCCTCCATGGCCCGAGCGGCAGCGGTGCGCGTGCCGGGACTGGTTTTAGATGACTCTTCCGAATCCCCAGAGCTCTCTTCCTGCAGAGGAGTTGAACAAGATAAGAAATGCTTTTAACAAACTCATCCATTTAGCCTCCCAAAGTTTTCCCTTTTTATTTTAAAAACAATTCCACAGTGATCTTTTAGAATAGTCTGTTGTAAACTGTTTTAAAAAAGGAACAATTGTTGCTACCAGTGAAAGTATAAAAAGGATACAAATTTTGAAGACCGAAGGACATGAGATAAGGTTCAAGTATAAAGCACCAAGGCTGCCAGTTTTCTCCCTGCAAAATGGAAATCGCTCTTCTCCCTCACCCTTGACTTGGTGTTTTCAAGAGAAAATGCAGGAGAACAGGAACTTGAAATAAATTTAATGAAATAAAAATAAAAAATAAAGTGCACCTTTTGTTTCTTTTTGGGGCCTAAAAAACATATCTTTGATAATACAGTGATTATTATTAGAGATTCATAAAGGAAAAGGGGTACTGGAAGGAAAATATGTACGTGCTCACTCTGCAGGAACGGGGTCACTCCTGACATTTAAACTAGTGTGTGGAAAGGTACCTTCGCATCCCGTGGCTCAGCTTCAGAGTGTCGCCTCCGTGCCGCTTCTATTTTGGAATCCGGGGCATCTGAATTATCGTCTGAAAATCAGTTTGGACAGAATCACAAAGGGATAAAAGCTAAATGGGAAATGAAACGCTTGGTTCTGTTTTAGGATAGTCTGAGGCTTCTTTCTGGGGCTTGTGCTTCAGAGATGCTAGGTATTCTAAATGTATGTATAATGTCATGTGATTTGAACACTGAACACTGGCCTTGAGAAAGCCAAAAAAATAAATACTAATATAAAAATCCACAAATGCTCAATAACACCACAAACACAGCAGTTCTATGGAAAGGGCTTAGGGCATGTGGATACTCCACCTTCCTGAAGGAGTTTCCCATGAGGTGCAGTTAGTGATGAAGACCATGGGCGTGGCTGGGAATCTCTCAGGATCTTATTTTCTTTATTTATGAAATGGTGATAATACCTAACACATAGTTATTGTGAATGTGTATATTACCATGGATAATAACTAGATATAGTATGAACTGAATAATTGTAAAATAGTTATGTTCCCTGCCAAAGAAAGAAAAGTATTTATCCATTCTTTCTCACATATTTGGTGCATGGATTCATACACATTGAAAGGAAATTAATTAGAAGAAATATTTTAATATCGCTATTCGTCCTTTCTCTATAATAGAAGTGTCAACCAAATTCACGATTGAAGAAGCCAGGTGAGCACAATGGCAGTGGCAGGAGCCTCTCCTGCCTCCCAGGCAGCACTAAGGGGCAGCGAGCAGGCAGTTGGTAAGGAGAGAGGGCTCCTGGACTGCAAGAGGGATGTCTGACTGCAGGCCAACATCCCCCAAGGGGTCCCGAACTGCGAGAGGGCGCAGGCCAGGTCGAGGGACCCCACTGGTGCACGATTGGGGCAGGGAGAGACGTGGGAGGTTGGCCAGCTGGGGAGGGACCGCAGGAGGGCCCCAGGGCGTGCACAGATAAAACGGCACCTCCTGTAGTTAAAAAAAACAAACCCTACTTCTTCAACTCCTTCAAAAGAAAATTGAGGTAGGTCCCGATTGACCAGACCCTAGCAGCAAGCTTACCTACTGGTCGGAGCATCTTCCCCCTGGTGGTCAGTGCACATCACAGAGAGCGGTTGAGCGGCCTTAGCATATCATTAGCATATTATGCTTTGATTGGTTGAATGGCTGACCGGTCGACTGGACACTTAGCATATTAGGCTTTTATTATGTAGGATTTTTAAACTGCCATTGTGTGTCATATGTACTGGCTGGTCGGTCTCACGCATCTACTAGTCAACGTTTATTTTTAAATTGCCAGAGCGCGTCAGACGTACCGGCTGGTCGGTCAGTCTGATGGACGGACGTACGGTTGGTCACTTAGCCTTTTATGTAAATAGATAAGTGTTTACTGAACTTGTACTTTGTGTCAGGTATTTATAAATATAAAAGGCTAATATGCAAAGTATCCCCATGGGAGTTCGACCAGGAGCCGATCGCTCGCTATGACATGCGCTGACGACCAGGGGGTGGCGTGGAATGAAGGAAAGCCCCGTCCAGCAGCCAGAGGCCCTGATCAGCCCTAATCGCCGGCCAGGCCTACCCATGCATGAATTTTGTGCATTGGGCCTCTAGTTAAAGTATAAAAATCTCTGCACTGCCCAGTAATGGTAGCCACTAGCCACATGGGGCTCCTGAAATTTAAAGTAATTAAATTGGAACACAATAAAAAATTCAATCTTTCATTTACATGGACCACATTCAAGTGCACGGCTAGTAGACACTGTCCTAGACAAAACAAACATAGCACATTTTCCTGCTGGACGGCACTGCCACAGACCAGGAGGAAGCCAACAAGGCACAGAAGGGCCATTAGGTGCCTTTACTCTAGTGCTTCACTAGCTCTGTGGGGCACTGGTTTATGATCTAAAATAAGGAATTTCGTGGTGCCTGGCTGGGCCTCAGGCCCAGGCTGCAGGAGTCGAGGGACCCCACTGGTGCACGATTGGGGCAGGGAGAGACGTGGGAGGTTGGCCAGCTGGGGAGGGACCGCAGGAGGGCCCCAGGGCGTGCACAGATAAAACGGCACCTCCTGTAGTTAAAAAAAACAAACCCTACTTCTTCAACTCCTTCAAAAGAAAATTGAGGTAGGTCCCGATTGACCAGACCCTAGCAGCAAGCTTACCTACTGGTCGGAGCATCTTCCCCCTGGTGGTCAGTGCACATCACAGAGAGCGGTTGAGCGGCCTTAGCATATCATTAGCATATTATGCTTTGATTGGTTGAATGGCTGACCGGTCGACTGGACACTTAGCATATTAGGCTTTTATTATGTAGGATTTTTAAACTGCCATTGTGTGTCATATGTACTGGCTGGTCGGTCTCACGCATCTACTAGTCAACGTTTATTTTTAAATTGCCAGAGCGCGTCAGACGTACCGGCTGGTCGGTCAGTCTGATGGACGGACGTACGGTTGGTCACTTAGCCTTTTATGTAAATAGATAAGTGTTTACTGAACTTGTACTTTGTGTCAGGTATTTATAAATATAAAAGGCTAATATGCAAAGTATCCCCATGGGAGTTCGACCAGGAGCCGATCGCTCGCTATGACATGCGCTGACGACCAGGGGGTGGCGTGGAATGAAGGAAAGCCCCGTCCAGCAGCCAGAGGCCCTGATCAGCCCTAATCGCCGGCCAGGCCTACCCATGCATGAATTTTGTGCATTGGGCCTCTAGTTAAAGTATAAAAATCTCTGCACTGCCCAGTAATGGTAGCCACTAGCCACATGGGGCTCCTGAAATTTAAAGTAATTAAATTGGAACACAATAAAAAATTCAATCTTTCATTTACATGGACCACATTCAAGTGCACGGCTAGTAGACACTGTCCTAGACAAAACAAACATAGCACATTTTCCTGCTGGACGGCACTGCCACAGACCAGGAGGAAGCCAACAAGGCACAGAAGGGCCATTAGGTGCCTTTACTCTAGTGCTTCACTAGCTCTGTGGGGCACTGGTTTATGATCTAAAATAAGGAATTTCGTGGTGCCTGGCTGGGCCTCAGGCCCAGGCTGCAGGAGTCCCAGGGGCTGGGTCTCCTCAGCAGACAATCTGGACCAAGTCCATAAAAGACCCTTCAGGCGTCAAGCTGGTCTGGAAACAAACTAGACTCGAGCTGGGAAGTAAACAACTACAATTCATCCGTGAACATACGGGCTTGATTTAAAAATCCGTGTACATGTGGACCCAGGCAATTCAAACCACGTTCTTCTAGGTCAACTGTATTTTTGATCCTTGGTTGGGAATCTGTGTATACGGAGGGCTGACCTAAGTTACACTCAGATTTTCTACTGTGCAGGCGGTCAGGGTCCCTACCCCTCGTTCTGTTCAAGGGTCAACTGTACCACCCTCTAGAATTTTCTGCTCTTAGCCCACTATTTCACATGTGAAAATAACATGATTTTCAAATATGCCTGAAACAAGGACATGTATGTTCTAAGTACCCAGTTCGTCTTCTGAGGAGGGGTAGTGCTTCTTCCTTTTCCTCCCACGCGTATTCCTTTCGTTCTCCTCCACCTGGAATTTAGAATGACCCTGTTAAAGGCACCTGGATTTGCATCCTGCCCACTGAAATGCGGCACATTAACTTCTAGCCTTCAGAATATAATTTCATATAAATGTAAAAGTCTAGAATAACACTTTCGGCATCTAGATTTGGATTAGTCTAAGCTTGAGTCTTTTCTTTTTTTCAATTCGAGTATAAATCTACATGAAATATCAAACCTGTCTCTGGTTACATACTATACTTCAACAGTTCTAAAATACATTTACAAAGCATTTCTCATGTTGCCATCTCTGCAATCAAGCTATGCGTGACGATCGATGGCACGTAACGAACTAACTGGTGTTTCTCTCCCCTCAGTGGCCCATGAAAGGGCAGATGAGAGGCAGGACATTAAAAGAGATTCTTGAGTGTGAACAGGGACATGTCCAAGTCACCCTGGGGTCTGTCCAATTACCTGAGCACCACCTGAGCAGACACAGATCACAGTGATATGGAGAACTCTCAACCCTCCCCTTTATTTTTGACATATACACCGAGTGAAGCCTCTGCGCCCAGGTGAAAACACTCTATAAAACACGAAATCCCCAAGTGTCTTATAAAACCCACCTCTGTAGGATCTGCTTCAGCACCTTGACCCCGTCCGGCTTCTGTGCTGTCATCTCTAGCACTGGAAATCTCTGAGCAATAAACACAACAAAGAAAAACAACCTTAAATACCACCTGAGCAGACACAGATCACAGTGATATGGAGAACTCTCAACCCTCCCCTTTATTTTTGACATATACACCGAGTGAAGCCTCTGCGCCCAGGTGAAAACACTCTATAAAACACGAAATCCCCAAGTGTCTTATAAAACCCACCTCTGTAGGATCTGCTTCAGCACCTTGACCCCGTCCGGCTTCTGTGCTGTCATCTCTAGCACTGGAAATCTCTGAGCAATAAACACAAAAAAGAAAAACCTTAAATATTTATCCATCCCAGTACCTACTGTAGGGGTGAGTATGGCAGGGGAAGGAAAGAGGAGGAGACTTTGCAGACGACGTGGCGGGACCCTCCAGGCACCGCCAGGGAGGCCCAGGACTTCCATTTCCAGATGTGAGCCAAGGGGGTTCAGGGAGGGAAGAGGACCCCTGACTTCACAGCCACCCTCCTGGCTCCGGCAGCAGCACAGCATGAGTGCCCAAGGAGAACAGGCATCACTTCTCAGTCATCAGGTTAGCGAACACCCAAACCACAGGATAATTAAACATGGGAGAAGGCGTGGGGTGAGAACTGAAAAGCCACCGGGGACGATTTGGCTCATTCAGTCAAGTGGAGGAGGTGTCTCTCCCACCCACAGCTGGAGGGACAGGTGCACTCACTGCACATGCACTGGGAAACAGGCAGGATCACGCGCAGGGACCCTCTGTAATGGGAGAAGTGACAAAAACCTAACGGAGCAAAAAAGTAAGAACTGGCCTATTCACACTCGGAATACTAAAGAGCAGCCGAAGAAAAGTAACTAGAGTAGACACATGGACAGGACAACCTTTCAGAATACAGTGCTGCCGAACAAACGTGGTGGAGTTTCTGCAATGAGATACCCTCTTCCTAAAGCTCGCACCATAGGCTACGTACTGTGTGTGAGAACATATACAGTGAATACAGAGTGGTGGGTCCCTGTGGGGTAGATAAAAGGAGATTGGGATTGGGATGGTATAATGTAGATTCAACTGTATCTATAACATTTTTAAAAAAGCATCTGAAGCAAATATACTAAACTTTAAGTTATGACAAAATTAGGTGATGGGTACGTGGATTTATAATTATTGCTGCTTTCTGCTGGTTTGAAATATGGTGTAACACGCTATAAAATAGCTATAGAAAAAAAAAATAGCTGTAGTGAGGATTAAGACCACTTTCCCCATTCTTGGATACAGAATGAACAAAATCTATAGGAACAAACCGAACTCTGTGTTCTGTTGGAAAAGAGAATTATCCCTCTGGAGTTGGCAGCCTTCCCCGTCATGAAGTCATGAAGTGAGGGCCCACCCCTGGGAGAGACCGACATAAAGGTGACAGCCCTGATCCATAAGGAACTAACCCAGCCAACCCTCGGCTCAGAATTCTCCTGCAATGCAGACCACAGGGGACTGCATGTCCGTATGTGCACGGGAACGGAGCCCAACATGAGGTCACTCGCAAGTTGTAGTGCTCCAGGCACCACTTACACACTGCATGCTGCACGGCCTTGACTAAGCCCCTGGGCCTCTTGGGCCTCACTTTCCTCAACTCCCGATGTGGTGCCACCAACGTTCACCTGACTGCATTACCTTAATTCAATGAGAGGAGACCTAGGGGTACTTGCCCCAGGGCCTGGCACACAGCAAGCACTTAACAATTGTCATTGTAGCTGCTAGTAAAATGACTACTAGGAAATTAGTTAACTTACCTTCTTTGTTATGAGACTTGCTGTGAACGTCTTCATTTGTTCTTGAGCCTGAATTTTCGACCTAAATATACAATAGGAAAGTTGCTGTGGTTAGTCTGAGAAGTCTGGGAGGCAGAAGGGAAAGAAGGGGATGAGCATCATCTGCTGTTAGTGGGGACGCCGAGAGGGGCTGGGATGCGTGCTCTTTTCATTTTCACCTGGAAGTTCAAGAGCACAGAGCATCTTCCTCTGGAGGAAGGTCCCGATTAACAGTTACCATTCTACCGTGCTTATTCTCCTTGCCTTTAAAATTATTGCTGCAAAAGTTTAAGAAAGAAAACATCCCTGAATTCTGATTTCTCTTCCCATCCAACGATCCCTCTTGATTTTTTTTCCCTTTACTTAAAATGCTAAAGGATTCTGTTGTTCTGTCATAAGATTTCCCTTTGGCAAATCTTGTCAACTACACCTTTTGTTTCTCTCTTTACTGAGGGGAAGTTTCAGAATAGCCTACAACATTCAAAATCCAATATTAGAAAGGATGGCTGTGCCTGGATGGGGAGGCAGCTGCCGGGACGCAGGGATTCAGGGAAACTCTGAGGTCGGACGGGGCACATGCTGGGAGCTCACAGTCGCCTGCTAGCTCTGCAGGGAAAGCCTGAACCAAACCGAGTGGGCTTCTCCTTCCTTCTCACTCAGCAGCCTGTGCACAAGCTTCCTGCTCCAAACGGGGTGTTTCCACAGGGTGAGGGCCCTGCGGCCACAGGGGGCTGGGAAAGATCATGGCTGCCTCCAGGGTGCGTTTTACGGTGTTCACTCCTGGTATGATCTCAGGGCACAAAAGGGATTATGAGCCACATGTGAAAAAAAAGTATATACGGCCATTACAGTTTGGTATTTTCAGAAAAACTGTACTAAAACATAAAGTCAACTTTAGTTCTCAAAAATATGTTGTGTCCACAACACTGTGATTAATGACCGCCACAAACCAACTTGCAACACAGCAACAACTGATGGAAAGGCCAGTTCTCTGGCATTTCCTTAGCATTCACGCCCCAGGTGAGCATTCTAGTCTCAGCAATCTGGGCAGCCTTCCACTTCCTTTTATTTCATGACACTGGCCTACATTCAGTGCTGAAAATTCAGAGTGACTTTTTTTTTTTTTTTGAGGAAAACAACTATATTTCATGACATCAGTGGATATAGTTGGACGTGAAAAAGGACAAGTAAATATTTTGGTCAGGTGAACTCGAGAGGAGAGCATGCTACCAATGGCCTCCTGTCTCCTAAAGTAATGCACAGGACAGGCCTACCCCATGGCTCTCAAACACTAACCCAAAACCACCCCAACCATGAGGAAAACCAGCTGTCACAGAGACTCACCTTCAGTGATGCCTTCACCGACCCAGACTCCCTCTGCTGTTCAGCTGTTCAAAACAACAGTGAGAAATAAGGAAGCTGAGTACTGTGCCTGAACCACAAAGAAACAACTCAGATGTTCAGAGCAGTTAGGCAGGGCTATGATGCTATGCGCCTGGCTGCCTCTGTGAATTATAAAACTCTGACCACTTACTCTCTATGGTCCACGTTCTATCAGAACATCCACAGAAATGGAAGCCGCCGGCCTCTTTACTGTGATGGCAGTGTCCCTAACTCACCCCCTGATCTCATGGCCAAGGACCTGAGGCTCGGAGGAGACCTCCACTGACGGGCAGGCACTCAGATGTTCAGAGCAGTTAGGCAGGGCTATGATGCTATGCGCCTGGCTGCCTCTGTGAATTATAAAACTCTGACCACTTACTCTCTATGGTCCATGTTCTATCAGAACATCCACAGAAATGGAAGCCGCTGGCCTCTTGACTGCAATGGCAGTGTCCCTAACTCACCCCCGATCTCATGGCCGAGGACCTGAGGCTCGGAGGAGACCTCCACGGACGGGCAGGTTGCAGTGTGAAGCTGGTTCATCAAATGAAAAGTTAGGTCCTCACCATGGAACAGCAAAGGTCTATTTATATTCTTTGGAAACTTGAAGTACAAGGTCTACTGCTTCTACTCAACATGACAGAACACACATTTTTCTTTCAAACAACTTCCTTTTACGTAAGTAGATCTCTTACTGAATCATACCCAGACACAGTGATCTGAAATAACTGGGAACAAAGGACTTCAGAACCTCCAAAGTGTTCTTTTTTAAAAAAAATATTTTGTATTGATTTTTACAGAGAGAGGAAGGGAGAGGGAGAGGGAAAGAGAAACACGGATGTGTGATCCATCGGCTGCCTCCTGCAAGCCCCCCACTTGGGAATCAAGCCTGCAACTTGGGCATGTGCCCTGGGAATCGAACCAGCAAACTTCTGGTGCATGGGAGGACGCCCAACCGACTGAGCCACACCGGCCAGGGCTCAGTTTTCTTACTTGGTAAATGTCAAGAGGTATAATCCACACAACAAAAGCTCTCCAGGGTCCTCAATGAGTTTTAAGAGTGTAGAGAAGTTCTGGACCAGTGTGTGGTGCTGCCCTAATCCTTCCTGACACAGGGCATGCACTCTCCTAAGAAGACTGCAGTGGCCACTGATGACTGTGGTGTGGACAGGTTGGAAGGTTCTGCAAGCTGGGAGCAGATTCGCGGAGTCACCAGGGTCCAGATCGGGGGTTAGAGAGGTAGGCGCACGGCAGCAGACCTGCCTTTTGGAAATGAGCTGTGATAAACAGCTTCAGCCCCTAGGAGGGCAGGGAGGTGCAGAGACACATTTTGGGGATGGAGCAAGAGCTTGCTCAAAGCTACTTTCTGTTTGCCACAATGATTGGAGCTATCACATTGAAACAGTTGCTTCCTATGAAAATGACTGGCACTTCATAAGGAAAGGTTTATGTTAAAAATGAAATTTCTCTATCTTAAAAAGCGCAAGGCAAATTCATATAACTTGTCAGCATATTGTGATGAATTGGCTACTGATTCTAAGCCGCAATGAAAGGTACAACCACATGCAAGGGAAAATGATGCAAACACCTGCTGAAAGGAGCTTACCTACTCCAGTCGGCTTTCTCCCACGTGGACTTTCTGACGGTGCTGGAGTTGCATGAGTTGTCTCTTCCACTGCTGGTACAAATGTCTAAAAAGTCCAAAGTGCCATAAAAACATAACTTAGCTGTGGTTTTTATAACAAGAAGGCAAGACTAACCTCGAGGGATATAAAAAAACCACCCAGAATTTTGTAACAATATAAAAGTCTACTTTCAAGTCTGCAAAACTTCAAAATGAATACATGTCGGCTTTTACAAACAACAAAAAAAAACAAAACGAAAAATCAATCTAATTTCATATTTCACCCATCAATGGCTCTCCTCCTGCTTTAAATTAAAACTCTAACTTAGTTCAACACTAAGGCTCTTCCTGACCGGCACCGCTCCCACTCGCGAGGCCGGGACCTCGAGACCACTGCAGTACTCGGATTCACCACGGGCCCTTCCCTCTGTGCCTACAACAGGCTTCCCTGACTGGCAGGCTTTTTGTTCTTTCTCTGGTGAACTTCTACTCTACTTGCAAAATTCCAACGCAAGCTCCCATGTCCTCCTTCGAGCCCTCCTGCCTGCCTACCACTGCCCTGCTCACTGCTACCTCGTCACACCGGGAGGGCGCTTCGGGAGCAGGCTGAAAAGGGGATACAGCGACTAAAGTATGTAAACCACAAAGGCCATGAGAAACCAGATTTCTTCTAAGTATGATGGAAAGCCACTGGAAATCTTAAGCAGGGTAATGGCATGACCTAATTTATGTTTTTCAAGCTAGCTCCCAGGGCTGTGCTAATCAGAGCAGGGCTGGAGAGGAAGAAAGTTAGCAGGGACCCACTGAAGCAGGGCTGAGACTAGGGCAGTAACTGCAGAACCAGAAACAGATGGACTCCAGTTACACTCTGGACGGGAGCCTATGAGAACTGGCCATGGATTAAACGTGGGTGACTCGGGTTTCTGGTTGGAGCAAACGGAACTGATGATAGCCCTACATTCAGGGATGATGGAGGCTCTTGGCTCCCCACCACAGGATGTAACATTAACCATACTTGAGTGTCTTAAGTTCAGTGAGACACAGCTTACGTGTCTGTGTGTACATAGGGTGAAACGGTACGGACACCACTTACAGCTCAGTGCAGTTGAACCATCAGCCATACCTCAGTCCTCAAGGTGGCTTTCAAATCCAATCCTCCCAAAACATCCGATGGAGACTCTTCGCTGCCTAATGAAATTCAAAGCCATTAAACCAATGTAAGAACTTGCTTGCAAAATACATCCTGAACCAAAAGGAAACAGAAGGTTCTTATCTAGCACACTGCGCCACTTTGCTGTTTTATTTGGCAGTCAATAGAAAATGATAAAAAGGAATATGTATGAAAATTACCCGAGGAAATGCATGGGTCATTTAAGTTTTTGTGGAGACGGTAAAATTGTTTCTTGCTCTTAGGAGGGCTGCCCAGAAAGAGTGACGCAGTATATTATCTGTGGAGACATCTATTCCCAAGTGTTTTTCTACAGCGATCTGGCTCCCCATTTTATACAACAGAAAGCTGAGCTTCAGAGGTAGTGTTTTCTACAGGCACCCAAGTCCCATGCAAGTTACGTAAGTTCTATGACCCCAGTTGCCCATTTGTAAAATGGGTGATAAAAGAGTACTGATTTCACAGGGCTGATGTAAGGTGTCCGTTTGGATGGACAAGGAACCTGAACTGAAGGTCAGGGCGGTTTAGTAACCTGCAGCTTCCAGTCCCTCAGCCTCCTGCCTCTGCCCTGTGTGTCCATGAGAAATGAGTCTGAGGCTTTGAGCTTTTGAACACAAGTTCCTCTTGGAGAGGCTTGATAACTGAGTTTGATAAATTATTTTGTGACATTCTGGAACCAAAACCATGTTTTGGAAGGTTGCTGTAAATGGGCTCAACATACAATCATCTGTGTAAAATGCTAAAATTTGCCATTAGAGAGATTCTCACCTTTGTCACCCAAATTTTCTTCAGGAGAAACAGCGACCGCGAGGGCTCCTTCCTTCTGGGATGGCTTCACCACGCCATCTCCTGTTTTCTCAGCTGGTGCCTGAATACTCTTGATGGGCAAGTCCTGCTCACATGCGGCTGCTGGCAGAACCGCACTGCAGACATCCGGAAGGACGGAGTGGGCAGGAGTGGCATCGGGTCCTTGGCCATGAATACGTGCAGTGGTGGTGGTGGGGTCCTGCTGGGCAGGAGGAAGAGACGGCTGCTCCACTGCAGTGTCTCTGCCCTGTGGCCCGCCCTCAGCCATTTCAGCACCGGCTTTCCCTGCTGTCACAGAGTGGGCACTGATGGAGGAGCCCTCCGCCGTCTTCCCAGGCGTTTGCTCTGGTCTCAGGCTTGCAGGCTCGTCAGCACTCCTCTCCAAGTCCCTCCCTGCCGAAGGGCTGGCTGTACTGCTGTCCCCTGTCGTCTCTGCCTCGGGGCTCAAGGGTATTCTCTTCTTTCCCGACTGGCCTCCCCCTGCAGAGAGTGCGCTGACTGGCACCCCGTCCCGCCTCTCCTCGGGGCTCACTGCTTTTCCTCCTGGGAGTGGCCCGGGGCACTGACAGTTGTTCTCAGCAATGAGGCTGGGCATGGGGGCCTCACACTTGCTCACCTTTGCAGCAGACTGGCCCCCCGTCCCTTCTGGGTGGCCTGCAGTTAGCGGAGTCTCCCCATGCCCGTCCAGGCCAGCGAGGATCAGCGTGCATTCAGCTGTGCTGGTGGAGATGAGGGCGGCCTCACTCACATCCTCCGCCCCTGCGGTGGCAGGCCGGTCTTCATCCCGCAGCCCAGCACCCCTCATGACCGCTTCCCGGCCTTCGGAGGTGCTTGTGGAAATTGCAGTGGTGTCGCTTACCTCCTCAGCTGGTGTGGCCGAGGGGCGGACTTGCTCCCGAGGGATGGCACTGGACACGGGGCCCTCACAGTCCTCCACTGAGCTGGTGGAGATGACCGCGCTCCCATCCTTCTCCTCCATGGCCGGGCCAGGCTGCTCACCTCCACTCTCTGCAGCGACCCCGGCAATGCAGGCCTCGCAGCCCTCGGCCACGCTGGTGGAGATGAGGGCACACTCGTCCTTCTCCTCCTTGCTGGTGGAGGCGAGAGGGCTCTCGGCCTTCGTGGGTGCACTGGGCATGGGCACCTCAAAGTCGTCGGTGCTGGCCAGCATGGGGCCGGTGGCTCTTCCTCCAACCGCTGTGACCGGCTGCTGGCTGCCAGCGCCCAGGATGGTGCTTGCGCTGGAGACAGGCACTTCACACTCTTCCCCGAGGCTGGTGGAAATCATGGCGCACTCGTCCTTCTCCTCCTCTCCCACAACAGCGAGCGGGCTCTCCTCTCCCGAAGCCGCACTGGGCATGGGGGCCTCGAACTCCTCCCTGCTGACCCCGGTGCCTTCCGCACCTTCTTCAGCCCTCAGAGAACTGGGATGACCCACCCCGTCCATCCTGGCGCTCAGCTGCACGGTGCAATCACTCATCGTGCTGGTGGAAATCACCAGGCCCATGCCTCGATTCTGGTTGGTAATGTTGTCACTGGCGGTGGCAGCCACACGGCCATCGCACTCCTCACTCTCCACAGAGGTGATGGCACCTTCATCTTCTTTCTCCCTGGGCGATGTGTGATGAACTTCCCGTTCTGGGCCTGCAGCAGATACCAGTCTCTCGTGACTGCCCCCCACCAGGCCAGTGGAAATAGCGGTCTCTTCGACGTGGTCTTTTCTGGCCAGCGGACTGTCGCTCTGACCTGAAGCTGCACTTGTCATGGGCCCCTCACACCCTTCAGGCCCCAGTGCCGCCCCAGTCTTTGCCGAAGCCACACTGGTCACGCTGCTTTCCACGATCCCCTTTGCACTGGAGCAGATCTCTGTGTCTTTCATCTCCTTGTCTGCGGCACTCATGCTGTCGACGTTACTTTCATGGGCGCTGACGGTGGCCCCGGCCTCAGCCGCCGCATGCCCCACTGCAGTCCCGATCTGAGCATCCCCTTCCTCTGCACTCTCACACACGGGCACCCCTTCACTCTCCTCTATCCCCGTGCAGGCGGAGGCATGTCCAATCTCGTTGCCTCTTCCAGTGCTAGTCACCACACCCTCCCCTTCCTCATCCTCCTCTTTGGCACCCGTGCTGGTGACAATGTCTTCATCGTCACCAGGACCGGCAGCGACCAATGGCACGTTGGTGGCTTCTTTGGCTGCGGTGCTGCCCGTCGCACTCTGTCCATTCTCTTCTGATTCACAGCTTAGAGCAAAGCCTTCACTGCCCTCCTCCGAGCCTGTGCAGCTGGCTGGCCCCTCTGTGTCTTCCGTGATCCCTGTGCTGGTGACGGCGCTCTCCCCCTCTGCCCCGTCATTCACAGACCCCCCTCCCTCTTGGGGGGCACTGGCTCCTGGTGGCGTGTCATTGTTGGCCAGGACCTCTGCTGCACCCGTCACCAGGCGCTCCTCCTGGGGCCCAGCTCCAGTGACCGCGCAAGCCGCCATGCCTCCGCTTCCCCTTTCTGCTCCTGTACATGTCACAGTTCCCTCGGGTTCCTTTTTGGGGCCCACTCTCGTCACAGTTCTCTCTCCACTGCTCAAGGATCTCTCCCGCAGTTCTGTCCCAGCACTGGTTACGGCCCCGTCGCTCTCGCCTTCCCCAGTGAAAGTCACAGTCCCCCTGACTCTTTCTGAGTCTCGACTGGAAGAACCTTCGCATTTCCCTTCGGAGCCCGCGCTGGTCACAGCATCATCCTTCTCTTCCGTCATAGCACAGTTGACACTGTCATTGACTGTGGCTGCCTGGGCAGCTGCTGGGTCTGCGGCTGGCTCTCCAGATCTGGCCAGAGCACACTCCCCACTCTCTCCCTCCTTGGTGCTGGTGAGGAAGGTCTCGCTCTCTGAGAAGCCCTCCGTCACCACAGCCCCACCTTCTTCTGCTGCGGCGAACACGGTGGCTGGGCTGGCATGGGCCCTGGCGTGCAGGGCGTTGGTTCTGGAGCCCCTTGTGAGGCCATTGTCTGCCTCGATGCTTGTGCAAGGCAGCGCCACCTCCCCCTCGACTGCTTCTGAAGTGGTTGTGGCAGCCCTGGTGTTTACAGGATTCAAGGTCATGCCTTTGTCCTTCCCTTCAGTGCTGGTGGCGAGAGAAGGCTTTGCCCCATCCTCAGCTTTCCTATTCCTTTGGTGTGAAATGGAGGAAGCAGTGCTACCTCCTGCACTAGTGTCTACCTCACTGTTTTCCTTCCTTCTTGCAACAACTGTTAGGTGTTCTACTTCACTTGGGCCTCTACTGTGCTTAAGTTCACCGGTTTGAGCATCTTTTTCGGTACTCATGCTCACACCAGGGACAACAGCGAGCCCATCCTTTCTGCCACTTTCTGCTGCAGTTCTAACCATCTGCTTTGAGGTAGGCTCTGCACTCAAGGCGCTTTCTCTCCTGGACTCATCCATCAAGCCGCCTTCTTTGCTAACATTCTCATGTCCCACAATCATGTCTGTTAACTTGCTACCAAGAGGTACGTTTACTTTCCCTTGTTTACTATGCAGTGTGGTGGCCTGGGACCCTTCTGGAATGTGTCTTTTGCTATCTAGGCTCGCTTTTGCTGGCATATCTGGTGTGGAAAGTGCTCCACCTTCTTTGCTGTGACTTGACCTCAGGACTTCCGATTCTCTCACCAACAAGCTCTGCTGCAGGAGACCCGAGTGGTCCCCCAGGCAGGTGCTGCCCGAGCCACCGTCTGAAACAGGTCTTCTGTCGCCTACAGGAACATCTGCACCATGGGGTTGTTTCTGAGGCACAGCAATCACAGGACTTAAGGACAGCGATGGGTCCAAATTTGTGGAATGTTCATGAACAGCACCTCCTTGAGCAACACGCTCCTCAGTGGGTCTTGGGTGCTTCACAGTCTTTTGTGCCCGGCCATTTTCTGCTGGGACACGAGGCACCATTCTGTGACCAGCCTCTGAGTCCACACTGGTTTCATGGGTTCCTGGCTGAGGGGGATCCCTCTCCCCGGGACTCAGCTTGGACACAGTACTTTGGACGTGCGCTTTCTTGGTCCCGGCACTTTTATGGTTTGTGTGCTTTTCAGAATTACTAGCAGCCACTGTTCCACGTTCGGGTTTACAGGCGGGAGCAGCTTTTGCATCTCCTGTGGATGTTCTTAACTCATCCTTTAGGACCGTGGCTGTGGCTTTTGGTTTCATCACATTTTCAAGGCCGGTGTCTTGCTGAGAACCGCTGCTGCTGCTCTCTGGGGTTTTCGATACTTCCAGTGCGTTTCCGACAGCAGGCTCCATGTCGGTCTCCATTGGCTCTTGCCCGGGGATCAGTGTGGCATCGCCTCCTCTTTTTGGTCGCTGAAGGGAGGAACTACTGGGAGTGCCTGCAGCATTGGCTGCCAATTTCTCTTCTCCTTTGGTCATTTCTTGGGATGAGCTGCCTCTTCGATTTTCACACACCCTTCTACTCAGTTTCTTTTCCATGACTGAGCTATTCCCTCTGGCCTTTTCATGATTACTGTCAACTTCTTTCCCATCCTTGTCATCGGATTTGCTTTCTTCCTTCTTCCTCACGTCCTTACTACTGTGCTTTGCGCTTCTGCTCTTGTGCCCATCTGATAACCTCCTCTCCAGTCTGGAGGAGCCTGACTCCCTCTCCCCCTTGTGTTTGTCCTTTGCCAGCAGCGGCTTTGCTCGGTGACCGGAGTCCTTCTGTGCACCGTGGGCCAAGGATGCCGCACCCTCAGCTGCAGGGTCAGCACCGGCCTCCTCGGATCTGTCCTCGGCTTTAGACTTCCGCTGTCTGTCTGGGTCACTGTCTTCTGTGTTCCTCTCCTTATCTGATTTGGAAGTGGTTGTCTGTCTTGTGACACCTTCTTGTGATTCTATGTCACTGACTTTTAATGGCTTGCCTTGACTTTTTGATTTTGACTTGAGCGCAGGTCTTTCATCTAACAAGCTCTTGGTTCTTCGCTTCTCCTTGGGAACAGCCTCTTCAGGTTTGGAACTGCTATCTAAATGAGTCGAGTCCATGTCACCCTTATCCTCTGAGCAACTTTCACTTCTTCTCTGTAATGGGGTTCCATGTTGCTTGGAACTCAGAGAATCTTTCTGAATTTTAGAATCACCTGATCTTCTCGATTTGTGCTCTGCCTTAGTTTTCTCTGTCAACAGGTGTTTCTCCTTTTTGCTGTTTTCTTTACGCACATTCTCATCTGTTTTTATAATATATTCAGAAACTGGCTTTCCATCTTTGCCTAAAATTGACAATTTCCTTTCATTCCTATGTTTATTCTTCCGTTCAGCTTTGTCATCCGCAGAAAGCTTAGGTTGTTGGCTTTGCTTTTGAACACTGTCCTCCCCTTTGACCCCTTTCTCAGGGGGGTGGGGCTCGGTCTCATCGCCTGCTTTATGCGCACTCTCCCCTTTATGTTTATGCTTCACAGACAACTTGTCTTCAGAGAGAGTTTTCTCTTTCTCAGGCTTCTCCTTGAAGGACTTTGTCTCTTTCTTAGGGAGGTTCTTCACATGCTGTGTTTCAGAATCCTCCTTCCTAACATGCTTTTCACTTTTCAGGGTGCCTTTCTGTTTCGGGGGTTCTTCTGTGACCATTTCTGAGCGCTCTGCTTGCTTTTTCCCATCACGCGCATCCATCTCCTCCTGTGCCCCTTCCACCACCACAGGAGCAGAGGTCCGCCGTTTGTGTTCTTTTTCCACTCTGGACTCATTTTTGCTTTCATCAGCTGAATGCAAACACTCTGAGAGTCTCCGGGTAGGTTTACTTGCTTCACTTTTTGTATGAACATGCTTCAAATCCTTGGAAGAAGACACCTTTTCCTTTTCACAATGCTGTAAGAAAATAAAGGTTCAAATATAAGAAATACTAGAGTCCATTTTTGTATCAAATTTAACACCTGGGTGCATTTCATGTGCTGAGTGGTCACATATTTTATACCCTACTTAGTCTGTGCAAGCAGCCTGTGGTTGGGATTATTAATTTCATTTTTGCACGAGGAAACTGGAACTCAGCATGACTCAGTAAGCTCATACCCGGGCAACGCGTTCAGAGCGGTCTAAAACAGGGGTGGGCAAACTTTTTGACTCGAGGGCCACAATGGGTTCTTAAACTGGACCGGAGGGCCGGAACAAAAGCATGGATGGAGTGTTTGTGTGAACTAATATAAATTCAAAATAAACATCATTACATAAAAGGGTTCGGTCTTTTTTTTTTTAGTTTTATTCATTTCAAAAGGGCCGGATCCTTGCCCACGGCTGCTCTAGAGTGATGCTTTCTTAATGCAAATAACTCACCTGCATTATTCATTTCAAACGGGCCGGATCCGGCCCGCGGGCCGTAGTTTGCCCACGGCTGGTCTAAAATCTAGTACTTTCCCCCTACACCGCAGGCACCTTCACAGAGACTAGCTGCTTCTCCAGAGCTGTCCATGTATGTAGGCCTTCTTTAACTCTCAACCACTACAGTCCACCAATGCCCAGTGGTCATTAATAAATATAAAATGAGTGGATGACAATCCAATGTTCTTTTCAGTCCAAAAGCATTTGTAGCCAATTAAAAAACTTTATACTAAAATAAAAGTTTCCAACATTTTAGTTTAGACACCAGAAGTTTTTCTTATTTAAACGATGGGCTGAAGTTCTCAGAAAGATCTCTGTGCCTCTGGGTCAGCTTACCATGGCATCTCCTTACAATTTAACACAAAGATTAACGTACTTCTACTAACATAGGGACCAGGATATAGCAAGATCTTAAAAAATACTTTAAAAATTAAATACCTCAAAGAAAAAACTAAAAGGGATTTCATCAACCTAATTTTACCTTAAGTTCTAACAAATTAATGTGAATAAAATTTTGGGATCATTTTCCAAAGAAATTTATCACAAAATAAAATTAAATATTTTTTAAAGTGACATTAAAATATCTGAATATACTTAAATATGCCTCAAATTTATAAATAAAGAAATCAAGAATATTTACTGGCTGTGAATAAGTAATCACTAAATTATTAGTTTTTCCCCTGGGAAGTGTTAAGATAATTCATCTATAGAATTATAAGTAAGGATTTAAAACCAATAAAAGCAAAAGTTTATCCCAAGAAAATAATCCAAACAGGGGAAGAAATGTATTCATTGCCCATATTTTTACAATTTAAAATGATTAAATCTCAGAAACATCTAAGTGCTCGACTATAAGGAAATGTTTACATTATGGTCTATCCGTTCAATATACACTATGCTACCAGTAAATATAATACTTAGGAAGCTTATAAGGTAAGATAAAATAAGAGTGAATGGTAAAAACATTATGCAAGAATACATCCACACTACAAAATTATGTGCATATATGGATGAGAAACAAAAGAGAACAGGTGCTTTGTTATGGGGGAGGGATTTTATTCATTCCCCTTTTCTTCTACGTTATTGTAACTGGCAATTTTGTTATTGCCAATATAAGAAATGGGGTGGGTGGGAGAGGGAGGAGTAGAAAAGTAGCTACTATCTAGATATAAGATCACATGAATCAACTTGCCGAAATGAGGAATTCAGACCATAATGGGAATTCAGACCATAATAGGATGTGAGGGATTTTTTATTTAACTTGGAAAAGATCAATTGTATTTCTAAGTGTTACTTCAAAGGATGGAAGTATCTAACAAAAGAGCATTGAAAATGGGCTTATTAATCAAGACACACCTCACTTGTTTTGAGTGTTTCTTTGGAATCTTCTTCTGCTTGCTGTTTCTTTTTAGAATTCTCTTCAACATTCCTATGTAGGGGGAAAAAGTCAAAATAAAACTTTGAAATGTAAGAAATTTTCAGGAAGGTTAAAAAAAAAGTGCTTAGCTTCCCTTTTGTATAAACACTTGATCCATAAATGGAGACTTGTTATGTTTCAACTGAAATGCTATTCTTGCCCTAGCCGGTTTGGCTCAGAGTGTGGGCCTGCGGACTGAAAGGTCCTGGGTTCAATTCAGGTCAAGGGTACATGCCCGGGTTGGGGCTCCATCACCAGTAGGGGTCATGCAGGAGGCAGCTGATCAATGGTTCTCTCTCATCATTGATGTTTCTATCTCTCTCTCTCCCCCTCTCCCTTCCTCTCTGAAATCAATAAAAATATATTTAAAAAAAATAAAGACTTTTTTAAGAAATGCAATTCTTAGTCAACAGAGAACACAATCCAAATGTGATGTGGAACACTCTTGGAACACTTACACAGGAAAATATAATGGACACAGAAATTCCTGAATTGCTGCTTGAAACTGAATATGTTATGATCTATAATTACATATTGAAAGTCTTACTATTTTTTTAGTAAACAGGGTAGTCTTATTTGTACAGGTCAATAGGAATGAGGTATTAGCAATTTGAGAGCTAACTCTCTCACAGATTTTTGCAAATAACTGACTTAGGTGTCTTGAAGTCTCTTATTTGTACAGGTCAATAGGAATGAGGTATTAGCAAATTGAGAGCTAACTCACAGATTTTTGCAAATTACTGACTTAGGTGTCTTGAAGTCGTAAAAAATTCACATGATTGCATCGTAATGGCACAGCAAATTGTAGCCCATGGCTCACATGACGCTGGAGCCACTCTGCCTCTTCAGCTTTCTAATTCTTACAGAATTAACTATGATAATGCAGTATTACAAAAGAATTTGGGTCAGACCTCTGGTTTATGGGGAGAAGCATGGAATACTGGTGAAGCGGGTCGCTGGAAAGACGGGAAAGTGAAGGCCATCAGTGTAAGTGGTTCCTGAATGTTCAAAAGGGAGACACTTCCTGAGTCCATCAAGAGCGTCCATAAGCCCTCTGAAACTCTAGGGACAACTGTTTGTTTATTCACATGTATTTTTCCGGGGAGAAAGTCCAAAGCTTCTATCAGATTATCAAAAAGATCTGGGCCCCCTCCACCCCCAGAGATTATTAAGATGAACACTTGGAAATATTATAGATATTAGCACACTGAATTAGGATACTAAAAACAAAACTCCCAGGTCTTTAACAAGCATGCAACAACATACACACTCAAGTCTGGCTCTTCACTGTCACTTTCAATGCCTTGCTTCTGAAAGCATGCTGAGAGAATGTTACAATGGGACCGTGGCCAGGTAAAATATGTACCTTGAATCTTTTTTTCTTTTTATGCTTAAGGCTACTTTTTTCTCTAAAACTTTCCGTTCTTTAAGGACTTCTTTAATTCTGGGGGCTTTAGGTTCCAAACTCTTTGCTGATGATTCTTCTAAATCCACACTACTTTTGCCTAGGAAAGAAAGGAATTTATAAGGGATTTCACAACAGTTCTAAACAGTGTAATAATTATTTTTCATTAAAATTTTATAATCAGTGTGAAAATGCAAAATGGCTTTAAAATCAAGTTGTGCTGGAATACAAATAATATTTTAGATGGAGATGACGTCTTTTATTTCAAGTGCTTACATAGGGATGGGCAAGAGTATTAATAACAACAACAATAATACAACAATGAACAGTAATATAAGAATAAACTGTGTTTCAGGTACTCATAGCTGTAAACCCACCTTTGCCCAACCTCCTATATGTGTAATATACAAATACAGAGTCAGTGACAAGAGGAAGTTCAATTTTGTTGAATAAAATACTGCAGACAAATGTTTGACATTTGTGTTGACATGAAGCATAGATTAATTCCGCTAATATCACCAGCACAGCTTGATTACTCACTTGTTAACAAACTATTTTCCAGTGATAATTCATTCCACAGCCATTGGGAAATAAATTGCTAACATGTGAGTGATATAAGCTGGTACCTGATAGAATGTTTAATTTAGAAACAGCAATATAACTTTAAAAACTTGACTAAACACATCAGTTTAAAAAATAAGGAACTCTTCCACAACTGAAACTATAACAGCTTTACTGAGATATAATGTAGATAACTTTGTTTTATAATCATATCTCATAACTACTATAAATTTCTAGGAACTAAAAGAGTATGTAAGATAGTTTAAAATATTAAAGTTAACATCTCCTATACCTTGACTCTTAGCTTTTGAAGACTTTGTCTTTTCTGCTTTCTGTTTTCGTTTCTCTTCAAGTTTTTCTCTATTAATCTGCCTTCTTAAAAGCCTCTCTTCTTTTTCTTTAGCCTGAAACCACAACATACTCACAATTATTCTGATTATCAGGCAAAAGCAAAACACTGAAAAAACAATGTTTTTCCTTCAAATGTTCTTACAAATGAATGGGCTCTGCAAAAGTGCACATGCACTACACAATTTGGAAGCTACCAGAATAACAGAGACAGATGTGAATACCATTAGTTTAAAGAATGGGAAAGGTATCATTTTGAGCAATGGTGGTTTAATAAACTGGTTGCCTCAATGGAAAGGATAGCGGTGAAAATATCTCTGAGCATCAGGGGGACACAGCAGGTCTCTGTAATTTTTGGATTATTCATTAAAATGCAGAGTCCAGTGACAGGCTAGTCCTACAGCAAATATGACTTGTTGGTTATACTCTGAGGATGCAGGTTTTGGAGGTGGAGCTTTCTGCCATTGAATTTTAAAGCCAGAGAGAATCCAGTCACTGTGTTACTCCTACCGCCCCTTTCCGGTCAGAATTCACTGTCTCAAAGTTTGTTAACTCCTGATCAAACAAACTTTTCAAGAGTTAAGCCACTAGTAGCATTTAGTGTACATCCTTCAAATCATTTTTCTACATAATATATTTCCTCATTGTAAGATGCACATCCTCATAGTTTAATGTTTCTGAAATTTCAAGTCATCTTAAAACTGATGAACATGTATGATAAAGTAGTAGTTTTTTTCCTAAAAAGCTGCTGTCAATGACACATCTTATAATTAGAAGTATTTTCACACCCAGAAAACACGTGGACTGTACTTCCCTCTTAATATTACGCTCATGACTACACCACAAGCTCGATTCACACTTGAGTCAAACATTTCCACACCGTGAAACCTCCGGGTTGCTACCAGGTTTTCACTCTTAATCACAATGACACGAACACCTGTTACGTGTTCGTGTCCATTCTGACCAGAGAAATAGCAAGGTGCCTGAAGGCAGAACCTGTATGCTGCTGATTCGTATGCTCACTACTCTGCACCCAGACAAGTCATTTGTCAACCTGATTTAATGTGAAAATAACAATAGATCAAACAAGACTCACAATCGACTGTCGCCGCTGTTCTACCGTGAGCTCGTCATCGGAATCACTGTAATACTTCGAGTAAAGGTATGGCTTGTGAACATAAGCCTGCCGTACACTTTTAGCTTTTCCTTCACTGGGATCACAGGTTTGAGGTTTTGTTTTATTCTGTTTGTTCTTCTCTTCATCTGGAAGAAAGTCAACAGAAAGGAATGGCCCTGTGAATTAGTAATAAAACCAACATTATTCTTGATCAACATCAAGCAGCAAAAGCAGTATCCATGTAGTTCAAGTGTATTTGCAGATCCAACAGAGGAAATATCAGTATGAGATATTTCAGAAGTTTAGACATTTATAAAGGCTGGAATCCATATCTTCATTTATTTCTTAACGATCATAAGAAAGATAAAGGAGGGCGGTAAAGAAAAGTAAAGCTTATAGTTATTCATGTTTTCTTAAAAAACAGTGAATCCTTATTTGTCAGTAGCCTTGACACGAATGCTTCACCACTGTCCAACTGGACAGAGGCACTCGAAGCTGAGCCTTGCCTGCCTGTGTCTCCCTTAGAGGACGCAACAATCAGTAACTGGCCCCCCACCAAGCAGACACTAACACCCCTCCACTTCAGGAGGCAGATCAGCTTCCCAGGGACACAGCAAGAAGGAAACCTGGGAACAAGGTTTTCCTTTCCTACCACTGGGAACTCTCAAAATAGCTCTCTTTTTTTCCTTCTGGATCCCATATATATAAAATCTAGCTCTGTCCAGGAAAAAACTTGAAAAGACCCAACAAAGCATCTAGAATTAAAAAATAGATCTGCAGCACTGAAAGCGTCTCCTTTTTCCTCTAGATATTCCATCCCAAAGCCAGAATCAAATTTACATGCTATCTACAGGCGGTTGCAAATAATATTCAATGTTTTTGATTTTTAAAGAAATCATAGAGAGAATTAAATCGTGTGGTAAAGAGCAGCACATGGAGTTGGTTAGAAGCAGATGCAGGTCTGAGACAGGCACTGGTGCTCATGAGCTACGTGACCCTGGACGAGACATCTCCCTCGGTGACTCCACTTCTTCACCTGGACCTCCTTCCAAGGGTGGTTGTGAGGACTACAGACGTTATTACACAGAACAGAGTAATAACTTAGCCCTGGGCCAGGAATACAGTAAGTACTTAATAAGGGTTACTGAAAAACCAACTGTATAGTAATGGGAGGTCCAGGCTTTGCCCCTGGCTTCTGGGAGGTCATCTCTAAGCCTCTGGAACACCAGGCCCGAAAGGAGTGTTTTGGTCGCCTAGGGGTCTGGTGTCAAGCCAAATCATCTAAGAGTATGACTTAGGGTGGGGGCTTTGGATCATGGAGCATCAGCTGGACGTCCAGAGGGGCGGCAGACTTAGACCAGACACCTGGGAGGTAACTGATTCTTTGATGGAGCCCCACAAAAACGTTGGACATCAAGACTCGGGTGGGCTTCCCTGATTGGCAATAACCCGTGTGCGCTGTCAGACATCAGTGTTGGGAAGGTAATGCTGTCCACGACTCCACAGGAAGTGAAAGCGCCGTGTTTGGAACTTTCCTGGACTCTGGCCTATGTCCTCTTCCCTTGGCTGATGTTAATCGGTGTTCCTTACTATAATAACCTGTAACCAACAGTTTCATAGATTTCACGGAGTACCGAGTCCTTTCAGCAAATTACCAAACCTAAGGGTGATCTTGGAAACCCCAAACTTGCAACTGGTATCAGAAGTGATGGGAATCTTGTGGACAGTACTCCCCAAATGTCGTACACATACACCTGGTACACACACATCTTCATACACATGATCTCATCTAACTTGTATAATCATCCCAGGGAATGGAGATAAGAAGTGGGGAACCAAGACTTGTTGAGGTTTAGGAACTTACCAAGCTTGCTCAGACAGAAAACCTCGGAGCTGGGACTCAGAAACCAATCTTCCAACTACAAAGCCCCATGCTCTGGCCATTCTACCACACTGTCTTTCACGATATAGCCATGTGAATACACACAAAACGCTTGGCGGAAGCTTCACAGAGGCATTATTAAGTAAAATGCTTTACCATCTGACGTAATCTCTCCTTCTTCCATGCTATCAGACATTACAACCTCCTCTTCAGTGTCTTCTTCAAAAGATGAGAGGTCACTGGTATGGACAGAGCTAACGGTAATGTCCGTCAGTCCATCCACGTCAGAATCTACCGCAGAGCAATCTTCAAGAAGACAAAGAAACAAAACAAAAAACCCACAGGAGGTAAATCACTGCGTTACAGGAACATACTCGGCACCCAATTCCCAAATTACACTTAAGATTTCCTTCTTTAGATACATTTCAAAGAACTTCAACTTTAGAAATAAAAATCTCTCATAACCAATATCAAACAAGATAGAGCTGTTTCCAGAAAATACAAAGGCAAACTATTATCCAGAAAAAATAATGAAAGTATTAATTTATGATGTGATAGAAACAAAAGCAAACTTTAAGTAATTAATACATTTACTATGTGATATTTTAAAGATCAGGATATACAACTATAAATTAAGTTGCTTGAATAATGTATGGTAATAAATTATGAGTTAAATTATAAGGTTTAGAGCCTCTCTGCTCATTTACTTTGTCAATTCGAACACTAGTATAGAAAATAAATACACAAATGTTATCGTCCATTTTTTAGCAAAGGGGATATGTTCCCAGGCTTTGAAATATAAGAATCAAATTTATTGTCCTGGCCAGTGTGGCTTAATGGTTGAGCATTGTCCCCTGACTGAGAGGTCGCTGGTTTGATTCCCGGTCAGAGCACATGCCTGGGTTGCGAGCTCAATCCCCAGTAGGGGGTGTACAGGAGGCAGCTGATCAATGATTCTCCCTTTCTCTCTCTCTCCCTTCCTCTCTCTCTTAAAAAAAAAATCAAAATCAAATTTATTAAAATTTGAAGGCAAATTTGGTATCTCCTGGTGGACACTGCTCTTTACACTGTTGTATATTTTTGTAAGTTTGTACCTTCTTTTGTCCCTTCCATGGCTTTAGCTTTATTACTGTTCTTTTCTGAAGGAACTTTTGTGCACTCTGCTTCTTTATCCTTTGTTTGTTTTTCATCTTTGACTTTTTGTGTATCTTTACTCCTTTTTGAGTGATCAAATTTCTTTTCAGTCTTTTCCTTCTTTTCTTTCTTTCTTTCTCCTTTTTCATTGCTGTCTGGTTTCTTTTCACCTTTGTCTGTTGACTTATTTTTTTGGTCACTGCTTTCCTGTTGAACATCTTTATTTAGCAGAACTGAACTATTACTCTCTTTTGTGTGATTTTTAATTTCTTCAACTGGACAAGGAAGATCACTACATTCTTCAGACCTAGGGGCCGTTTCCTGTCCTTCACCTGTAGAGTCTGGCACAGACTTGTCTTTATCAGCCATGTCCTCTGCAATTCTCTCCTTCTCAGTACTGGTGTCAGTGCTTGGCTGGGATGGGAGCCTTTTGGATACCCGCTCGCTAGTCTTAGGGTTTGATGTTTCTGTGGAGGCCCTGGCAGCAGTAGCTTCTTGGTTAAGAGAAGTGATGGTTTCCAAAATGGACATAGCATCATTGGCCACATTGGCACTGGGCCCAGGAGCAGGGACACCTTGAGGGAAAGACAAGTTTTAGAATAAATTTATACAGAAAGTCAACCCCCTGGCTGAATCAACGCTACATGCCATAGTCACCTTAGTCTGATGCACATGCTGTGTAGACCGTTCATATGCCCATAGCCTTTCGGGCACCAGTGCTGGTACTAGGCACACTCTGCCTCTCTACTACAGTATCTCAGAAAGGCACCATGCAAATCTGAGAACAGCCTAGCTCCAGAATAACAGTATCTTCTCTAATTATTTTAATTATTCCCTGTTGAAATATACATATACCCCGCATACATCACTAAAATGCCTATTATTTTGTTATAAGGCAAAAAACATTATGCCAGTTAAGGACTTTGGGTGGTATTTGAAGTAACACAATTTCACTATTGTGCCAAGTAGACAAATGGTTTAAAAACCCAAATATCCAGCCCTCGCCGGTTTAGCTGAGTGGGTACAGCGTCAGCCTGTGGACTAAAAGGGTCCGGAGTTCGATTCAGGTCCAGGGCACATGCCCGGGTTGCGGGCTTGATCCCCAGTGGGGGTCGTGTAGGATGTAGCTGATCAATTGTTCTCTCTCATCATGGATGTTTCTATCTCTCTCCCTCTCCCTTCCTCTCTGAAATCAATAAAAATATATCTAAAAAATAAATACATAAAATAAAAATAAAAATCCAAATACCCATAAACTGACACTCAGTTCAAGAGGAAAAGGGATGCACCTTGCGTGCTGAGAGCAGAGTCCGGCTTCTCCTCCTCGGGGGTCACGCTGCCCCCGGCTTCCTCCTTGTGATTTAGTGTGGCCAGAAACTCATGCACAGCTTTCTCTACCTGAGGTCTGAATGTGTGGTTGATCTTTGGATCCACAACTTGAGAAATAATTCGGTCGATGCCAGACTCCAACATTCCTGATCTGAAACACAGGATAATTTACAGAAAGGTTAAAAATATATATAATATTTCATTATTATCCTATATAATAAAACCCTAATATGCAAATTGACAGAATGGCGGAATGAACGATCGCTGTGATGCGCACTGACTACCAGGGGGCAGATGCTCAACGCAGGAACTGTCCCCTGGTGGTCAGTGTGCTCCCACAGGGGAAGCCCCGCTCAGCCAGAAGCCGGGCTCATGGCTGGCGAGCTTAGTGGCGGTGGCGGGAGCCTTTCCCACCTCCGCGGCAGCGCTAAGGAGCAGCGAGCAGAGCGGTAAGGAGCAGTGAGCAGGTGGACGGTAAGGAGCAAGGGGCCCTAGACTGTGAGAGCGATGTCTGACCGCCAGCTTAGGCCCAATCCCCTAAGCTGCCAGCCGGACATCCCCCGAGAGGTCCTGGACTGCAAAAGGGCGCAGGCCGGGCTCAGGGACTTCCACCCCCTCCCCCAGTGCATGAATTTCGTGCACCGGGCTTCTATTATATATATAAGTATATATAATAATTGCATTAATTACTTTTAGGTAAAACAGTCTCTCTCCAACCTTAAATTTTCCCAATATGTTCATCTAGGTAGAGAAAGAACAGGCAATGACAAGTTCCACAGGATAGCAATGGCATCTGGATATACCATCTCGCAAAAATTTCTAAACTCTTCACCACTGTCACTAGAACCACTGAAGCAAACCAAACAAAACTAAAACAAAATTAGACACAGCACACTATCTAGAGCCCAGGCTTACCGATGATGCTTATTTACTCCAACCCTGCCCCTAGAGGAATAAATAATCACTAAAGCTCAGTTCTGGATATAAAATAAATCAATGGACTCTGCACTTTTATTTTTAAGCAGAAAAATGTAAGACTTTTATAAGTATTAGAGTCTCCAGGAAAATGGAAGAAAATACACAAAGTGTAATTTCATCAAACTTACAAAAAAATACCTTTAGAACAAAAATAAAACTTAAGATTTTTTCTTTCTTTTTATTATCTTCTTGCTATAAAAATCTGGGTGATTTATTCATTCAATAAGAATGAGTGTCTTCTACACTAACAGGCACCCTGCTGGCCACTGGGCTGCTGCAAGCCAGACCTGGTCCTTTTTCTCGTGAGGAGACAGACATAAACAATTAAAATACAAGGCGACAGGCACCAGGACACACCATCTACTGTAGGGAAAGAGTGGAACACGGATTTATTAGATATAGCGAGATAACTGGGGAATGCTTCACAATGGAGAAGACATTTGAGTTGAGAAGAAAGAGCTTAAAGAAATATCACTGACAAGACACAGAAGAGCAAACAGGGCAACTAAGTTCCAAATGTGCAGAAAATCATAAGGGTGTGTGAGCAAAATAAGAGGATGTGAATTTATTTTGAGAAACATACTTAAACCTTGTTTCTTCCTAAAAAAGAGCTTGAGCTCGACGCTCATTGGTTGAGCGTTGACCCATGCACAGGAGGTCACTGGTCAGGGCACATGCCTGGATTGCGGGCTCGATCCTCAGTAGGGGGAGTGCAGCTGATCAATGATTCTTTCTCATCATTGATGTTTCCATCTCTCTCTCCCTCTCCCTTCTTCTCTAAAATCAATAAAAACATATTTAATCAAAATAAAAGAGCTTGAGGAGTTCCCTGGATAGTGTCAGAAGAGCACGGGTGCTGGTCCTTTCCGGCTGCTAGACCTCAGGCTCTCTCTGCAGAATGAGGGGATCTCTCCTTACCACTCAAATGCCGATTTGAGTACAGCCCTGTCTGGAGTGGAAGATGAATTTGATTTTCATTTCCTGAGGCACCTTGCAGCCTTGTAATACTATAAAGCTATGTTATGTGGGCCATGGAGAAAAATGAGTCAACCCTGCACAAAGTAGGTAACCTGCTTTTTCAAGTTCTAAGATAAAAAACTGAAAATCCTGCAATGCATCTTAGAGGTGACTTTAAAATGTAGCAGGTGGGGAAAAAACAAGGACAAGCAATCATAAAGATGTTTTGATTTAAGGCACAAGTATAAAGGCATACAATAAAAAATAAAAACCACCCATCACAAATTACTGCTTCAGTCTGTTTGCCTATTTTCTGGTCCGCTGTCCACTTTAGTCCACTCTCACAGTGGTCAGCTCTGACCGTGAAGAAATCTGTAGGCCAGCGCTTATGACTCCACCCTTCCCAGTGGGCTCACTCTAGAGCAGCGGTTCTCAACCTGTGGGTCGAGATCCCTTTGGCGGTCGAACGATCCTTTCACAGGGGTCACCTAAGACCATCCTGCATATCAGATATTTACATTATGATTGCTAACAGTAGCAACATTACAGTTATGAAGTAGCAACGAAAATAATTTTATGGTTGGGTCACAACATGAGGAACTGTATTTAAAGGGCCAGAAGGTTGAGAACCACTGCTCTAGAGGCATGGCCAGAGACAGCTACCTCACTATAGGGAAACCACACTCTAGGTTCAAGGATAAAGCGAAATGCTAGCAGCTGGCACTGTCCTGATTAAAGCTATTTCCTTGTCTTCCTTTTAAATCCTGTTCAGTTAAGATAATATTTCAGAGCTATCCAGCATTTTTAGATTCTGTTGTACAAATGAATACATAGATAAAATAAGTTTTCCCTGTAGTGAGTCTGCAGATTAGCTATTAAACTGAACCATCCCAAATTTTTGATAGTAGACTGTTGTCCTACAAAAATGGCAACTGTAGATGGTTCAACATAACAGTCAACTGAGTGTTTCTGGAACTATAAGGATGAAAAATTGTTTGAAATTGTATTAATGGTGGCCAGTACATCCTATACCATTAGCTAGACACAACTAAATAGTCTCTTTCAGGAAGCTTTAAAATGTTATCAGTAACATAACTTTACTAATAGAATTTAAATAAGAGAAGTTTATTACAAATACATAAAACAGCTAGAAAGTACTAACTTATCCAAGAGACAGCTGCTTCCCCTTGTCACCTACCAGCAGAGCACTCCTATACTAACCTCAGCACAGAACCTCTTCCTGATGTGCCCCGCACCCCTCACCAAACACCAATTCTGTGGAAACATCGTCTCTCGCAGTTACAGCAAGAATGGTAAGTGCCTGGTCTTACATGGGCGAGACTAAGTTTAGTTCCCGTAAGAACAGAATAAGCGGCTGCTTCCCTACTTTACAGGTTTGGTATGCTAGGAAGTAAATGCAATTCCAGGAAACTGGCCTTCCATTTGGTCTCAATCTGAAGACAAAGAAAGCGAATGTGCTTTTAAAGAAATGTAGTCGTTTGCGGAAGGGAGGCGGCTATGCAGATTGTTGAGTGAAAGCACTCAGTATTCAGCAAGGCGCTGTGTCAGTGTGAGGGACACTGGGGAAGCTTGCCCCCCTCAGGAACCCCTTACTTTCTTGGTTACTGTTCTCTAAATGCCTGGAAATGAGTCAACTTTCAGGCCTGTCAACCCAACAGAGACCCCCTTCAGTCTCACCTTTTTCAAGAAAGGCTTTCACTTTTCCCCACAGGTGCTGTTATGCAGCCTCTAATGGCATCTTTTGATCTCATTTGGACTCTTTACAGGTTCCTCAAACATCTTTTAAAATGCAGACAACAAAGTTATTGTTGAAGTTCTCTCTTCCCTTCTTCCCTGGAGACAGGAGTCAGGCTCCCGGTTCTAGTGTTACCTGTGGCTAAGTGGGCCTTGGAGTCAGTGTGAGCTGTGCGTGCGGGGCTTCCTGTGGGTGACAACTATCAGCAGAGGAGCACACTAGGTAGGCTTGCCAGGTTCCCACGGGGCAGGAGGGAATTCAGAGGAGGCAGGTATAAAACCGATCTGCTTAACTGTTTTCAAGCAAGATTTCATTCTAAATGATGTGCTGGAATGTAAATATCTGTCAAGGTGGGAAGATAACTTAGTCACATTTTTCGGGGGCTGAAGTAGGGATAGAAGGCAAATATTTATATTTAAGAACAAGATAATATTGCAAATCTGCTTTTCTGGGGAATAAATATGACTTTTTTGTCCCTCTAAACATTTCATTTCTTCTCATTCTCTTTATCTTATGTTCAACCAAAAATGGCTGACAGGTCTAAATGCACTTTTGTTCTTTTTTGCAATAGCATCACTAAAAAGCAGTTTAAATCACGCTAAAATGCAAGAGATAAAATGGGCTGGGGGGAGGGGGCAGACTGTATCAGAAGATAGAAGATATGGCTTCAAAAATCAGGGAAAGGTATTTTAATTTCAGTGATTTTCAATGTCTTCATTTGAAAAATAACAATAAAGCCTTCTCTTTATAGGGCCAAGAAAATGGTTGTGAAAATAAACGGTACAGAATATGCCAACATTTACCACCTATTAGTATTCTATCTAGGACTTTTCTAAGTCACATTGTCATTCCCTTCCTTCAGTATTTTCAAAGGGCTGTGGAGAAGTCCGACTATTAAAATTGTGGGGGAAATGTGAAGTGACTGGAGCCTTTTAAAATCATACTATATCACAATACAAAAGCACCAAACTACACAAAATTAGCAGAGGTAAACAGACTTCTGCAGAATATCTCTGCTTTCAGGTAAAGTAGACTGTGGCATTTTCAAGCCCGCCTTGGAACTGTAATTCTGGGACTTACTTGAGCACTTGTTGTCTAATATTGTTTCTTAGCTGGTTCTTATTGAGGTGGGGACTCCAGGTATGAGTTGCTAAGTGGTTAGCAACAAAGTTGTCAACACGTTGTCTCAGATTCTGATAAGCAGGCTAGAAAGAAAAAAGAAAAGACACAAATGTTGAAAATCTCCAATGTTATACAATAACAATATTGATGGTCTCAGAATTTGAGTATCTTAACAGTGACGACATTTCTTAGAGTATCAACATGGCAACAAAGTTTTACAGCTTATGTTTGGAGATATGATGAGTACCAAGAAGAAAGAACATACTTCTTATTTGTAGACAAGAGACAGGACACCGATAAATGTTACTGTGATGATTTGGCGCAAAGAAAGGGAGAGGAAAAGAGGGAGTAAGCCTTCACTGAGAATGTGGCATTTGAGCTGAACCTTCAAGGTTCCACAATGCAGCTGGGAATTGGAAGGTCTGGGAATTCGAAGGTTGTCTTGCAGGCACCCCCAACAATAAAGCAAAGAGCAAGTGGGTGAGAAAACATGAGGTTGGGAACACTTGGGGCCCCCAACCCAAATTATTAAGTCCAATTTGGTTGGAAAAGAGAATATAAAAAAGCAGAGAAGTGAGGTTGGAGACAGTTTGGGGCCAGGGGCTGGAAGGACTTGGATACCTGAAGAAGTCTGTAATTATGGGATAGAGAATGGTAAGCCCTGCACATATGAGCAGAGTGATATGTGATGGCTGAGCTTTCTGATGATTTAATATCCTACAGTGAAAGAGTAAACAGACACAACATATACCAAGAACAGCATGCCACAGGGGTGGCAGAAATGGGCTGAAAGGCATGGATCCGAGAGAAGTTATGGAGGGACAACCATGGGAACTAGGCATTACATTCGATGTTAGGCAGTGGCTCTCAGGAGGAGTGACTACTCCCCAGGGAACATTTGGCAATGTCTGGAGAAAAATGGGGGAGCCACTACTCACATCTAGTGGGAAGAGGGCAGGGATGCTGAACATCCTACAGTGCAGGGGAACCCCCACACAACAAAGAACCATCCAGCCCCAAATGTCCACACTGCTGAGGCTGACAACCCTGATGGAAGGGAAGCAGGAGAGAGGACACATACCATGCCATCTCCACTGAAAAGGCTACTACTGCCTGGAAGGGATGTTTGGAAGTAAGTTCTCATCCACCCAAGCAGGACCACACACTCCATTCCTAGTTGTTGCCCATCACTCACATTCTTCATGTCTTTCTTTTAAGTGGCTTTAATGCAGATAGATTTGAGTATCTCCAAATGTTTTAAACAAAACTGTACAGCCTCATCTACCGTTTCCTCTACTTGTCCATTTGGCAAACTTCTCACTTTCAGAACTCACCCTAATCTCTACAGTCATCCTGACACCCAAAGGTAGCCCCATGAGGCCCGTCCCCACATTCTTCCTGTCTTCTATACCTTCTATATGTCTATCATCTCAGCAGTTCTTGCATTGCACTGTATTTTGGGGAGGGGGGGATACTTACCTCCCCGCTGAAGGGTAAGCCTGCTCCTACTGCTCTCTTAATCTTTGTGTTCAGGAAGCTTATTACACTGCTTGGCAGATAAGCAATTAAAATGTGGTTGTTAGATGGGTCACCAACTCCAACAGGGATGCTGAAGGTTTCATCCCTTGGTGATGACCTTGTATCCCTTCCAGTTTCCCGACTTCTGCTAATTCCCATTTCAATCCCACAAGAAACAGTCTCATGATCATTTCTCGTGTTCCTCTCTAGTTATTCACAATTAATGGGAACTGAAAAAACTAATCCTTTCTCTCGATGATTTTCAGCAGAACTGCAAAACATACTTCTTTCCAGGATTCCCAAGTCTCAGAAATATTAGGCTAAAAAAAAATCACAATGCATCTAGCACTCTAGTTGCCCCATAACACACTAAAAACTGGACCACAACAGGTAATTTTCCTTGTTCCCAGTTCTCCTGTCAGTAAAAATTAGCCTGGTGACTCTAGACATAAGGATTCCATTATTCTTCTGGGAACTTTTTGCTGTCTCTTCTTCCCATTCCAGGGAGCTCTGGTCAAAAGCTTTGGAGTCATTTTTGACTCCCCTCTTCTCTTCCGCTGCAAATCTAAACCATTAGCAAATTCTGTCAGCACTAGCATCACAAGACATCAGGATCTGACCACTTCCCACCATCTTTCCTGCTACGATGCCGATGCATTTTCGTCTCCTGTCTGGATCACAGTAACTCATCTCCCTGCGTCTACCCTTGCCCACCGGAAGTCTATTTTCTATATAGCAGTGAATGCAAATCTCTTAAAATTAGGGCAACCATATAATTTATTGTCCAAGCCAGATCATGGCCTAGCGTGAAAGGAGACACTATTAATCATTACACATGGCCAATCCATCTAAGATGGAAGCCAGAGCAAGCCCGTCCTCCTTACGCACACCTGCCAAAGGCTTCTCAGCTCAGGTAAAAGGCAAACTTTTTTTTTTAAATGTATTTTATTGATTTTTTTACAGAGAGGAAGGGAGAGGGATAGAGAGTTAGAAACATCGATGAGAGAGAAACATCGATCAGCTGCCTCCTGCACACCTCCCACTGGAGATGTGCCCGCAACCAAAGTACATGCCCTTGACTGGAATCGAACCTGGGACCCTTCAGTCCGCAGGCCGAAGCTCCATCCACTGAGCCAAACCAGTCAGGGCAAAAGGCAAACTCTTAAAAAGGCCCGCAGGCCAGCAGAGCTGAGAAGGGAGGGAGGGGCGCCCCTACTCACCTCCTGTCACTTTCTCCTGACAGTTTCTGCCTGAGGCTTCCTGCACTTGCGATGGCCTCTACCTGGAACACTCAGCCCAGATAGCTAGCTGCCTGGCTCCTTCTGTGATGGCTCAAATGGCATCTTATTTGAAATCTCCCCTGGACTCAAGACAAATCGGTCCTTCCAGTCTCACCCTGCTTTATTGCTTCCATAGGCCCCATGACATCTGCTTTTTTCTGCGGGGCGTAAGCTCTGTAAGAGCAGGGACGTTTTGTTCACTGATATATCTCTGGCATCTAAAACAGTCCCTGGTACATAATAAATATCTGTAGTTATTACCTTTACTGGGGAGAGAGGTGCCATATTCACTTGTTTGAGGAGAGCTCCCTGCCTGGGGCAGAATGATGGACACTCAGAACTTCCCTCCTCACATTCTCCAGTTGCCAATCAATGCAAAGGGGTCAGACTGGCTTTGTGACCGCTTGGCTTACTCCAGGGAGCTGGACTGGGAGTCCGCAGGAGAGGAGCCTCAGCGCTGGCTGGTCCTGGGCTGCCCAAGGTCCCGATTCTTTGGGTGAGAGGGCTGATGTGGTCTCATCCTCAGATCTCTCTCTTGGCTGGACCATCTGTGACCCCAGTACAGTTTGAGGGGTTCTAGGGTCCCCTGGAGTGGCAGCAGACTTTGGAACTTCTCATCTTGCTTTGAACACACTGGGCCGGATGGTAGTGTTGCTCTTGGAGAGCACCTGGCAGGTGTCAAATGTCTTGATCCTTAACTATGCATGTGACGGACACCCTGCATGCTATATACTACAGGTCAGAGCTTGGCAAAGCCAGTCTTCAGGGTTCAATTAGCAAAAGCACCATCCCCCAAGTGGTCTAAACTCTAAGGTGCTCCTTACAGATGAGAGAGACGTCAGGATCCCATTAAAATGATGCTCCTTTGCATGAATAGGGAATCTTATTTCTGCTTTGCCCACTTGCCAAATTGACAGGAAGATTAAACTCATATAAAAGAAAACTTTGGCTTTTGTATGTTCAAACTTACTCTTTTTGAGAGACAGGGGAGACTACAAGACTGTCGGGAGGGGGTATCATTTCGGTTCCACTCTTTTCTAGCATCAAACATCAAAACAGGGACCTTATGCAGTGGTCCCTGAACACTCCCGGAAATTACATATTAGGTTGAGCCACATGAAACTGCCAACTGTCAACCATTCTTGAATGGTAAAAAACAGCGCTTTAACATGTACATGTGCATTTTTCTTGGGAGAAGGTCCTAGCTTTCATTAGGACCTTGTCTAAGAAACTGTGCTTCCCTCCTTCCCCCCAAGACAGGTATTAAGGCTTCACTTTGAGAGGACCTGTAGCAATATCACAGACACTGAGCAGTAACATTTAGTGGGGGTGAAGTGAAGAAAAAGCTGAGCCTTATACACAGTACCCATCAGTATATTTTAAATTTCCATACCCAATAACACAGATCTGTCGGTTTCTGGGAGCTGCAAATTGAAATCTCGGACACAAATAACTGGCTTTATCCGGGTAACGTTTACCTGGCCATGCTTATCTAATATCCCATTAAAAAAAAGGGGGGCGGGGTTACAGGCATTATTTTAAAGGCTTCACTTTGAGAGGACCTGTAGCAATATCACAGACACCGAGCAGTAACATTTAGTGGGGGTGGAGTGAAGAAAAAGCTGAGCCTTATACACGGTACCCACCAGTATATTTTAAATTTCCATACCCAACAACACAGATCTGTCGGTTTCTGGGAAGTGCAAATTGAAATCTCGGACACAAATAACTGGCTTTATCCGAGTAACGTTTACCTGGCCATACTTATCTAATATCCCATTAAAAAAAAGGGGGCGGGGTTACAGGCATTATTTTTAAAAAGGTGGCTGTGCATATTCCCTAAAACAAAGCGAGAAAACGACATACTCCCTGCAGAGATAAACATCCTAAGTCAACTGAATTCTCTGTGGTGAAAAAGTCCAATGCCTGAAAAGGCACCCTGCACTCTGGTCTACACAGTGGGCCAGGGTCCTTGTAAGAAAAGACGTGCCTAGATTTTCACCAAGGTTTTCCCAGGGGACACAGCAGAACCGTGCAGTTCACCTCAAAGTTGCAGGGGAGAATTAACGGCTGGGCACGGCAAACACCCCTTTCTCAGAGAAACGGGGCTTCTCAGAACAGCTGAGCACGCTATGAGAAAACCCCCACCCCATCAAAACCACCGGATGGACCCAACCAGATCTAAGCCAAAACCAGCCACCCTCCACCCAACCCAAATACAAGACCACACTCTATACTCTGTCTTGTACCAAACCAAAAAAAAAAAAGAAAAAAGCAACAGCTTTCCAACTGTTCCCAACTGAGGCTTCCAGTACTCCGTTCCTCTCACCAAGATTGCTCCTTCCCGGTGTCCTCGGCTCTGCCTTTGCAGAACTGGGTGAGCTTACCTGGTTCTTCCTTTGCAGAACCAGGCCCCCGCTTACACCCCTTTCCCTCTGACATTTGGTGCTAAGCCCCGCCCCCTGGGCAGCCCCGACTCCTCTTGCCCAGGGGACCGCTTTGCAGACTTTCCCCCTCTCCTCATCCCTCTCCTGAACTCTTCTTTCCTGCCCTTCCTCCTCCATCCTCTCCTCCATCCTTTCCCACCGGATGGCTCGGGTCTCCCCTCCGCCCCCAAACTCCTCGCTGTGGGGAAGTGACTTGTCCTAAGTTACCCAGATCAGACAGTCACTGGTAGACACTCAAGTTCCCATCTCCCCAACCCACCTTTTCGCTGTCCAGCTCTACCTTTGCACTTTTGCACACACCGCCCGCTCCCCCATCCAGCAATGCACCCGACACACAATTTGATTCACGTATCACTTAACTTCTCCAAAGGACAAAGACACGACCCTTCCCGCCCAGAATTCTCCAAGAGAGGAGCATGGATACTAAGTAAACCGCGAAAAAAAATCACCGGGGATGAAAGCGCTGCTTAGCGTTTCCAAACGTGTCCCCACAAGAACAGGGAATCTTGCGCGCGGGTATAGGTGCTCAGCCGCGTAGTAGGTGCTCAGCCCCCCGTCGGGCAGAACCGAGGAGCCGGCGGGCGAATGAATGAGCGCCCGGCGCGGCGCA
>NW_005370024.1:2920705-2950723 GCF_000412655.1 Myotis brandtii | reverse complement strand
GTTCCCCGGGCGGCGGAGGCGCTGGGTCGGTGCCATCGGTGGCGCTAGGGCCTGACGCATTGGCTCCTGCTTCACGGAGCAGTCGAGATCCGGAGACCTTTATAATGCGAACCGCACGTGGAACTGCTTGTTCTGACCTCTCCCCAAACCCTCGTTTTCAGGATCCAGCCCAGTTTTCCTGCACGCAGGTAGCTCCAGGGGCCTCCTGTCCGGTCCCCACCCCATCCTCCTTGTCCTCGGGCCCATCCCTTGTTACTCCCAGGGTGCCGGCCAGCTGGACCCGATCCCTGCAGCACCGGTTCCCTGCCGGTGAAGATGAACCCACAGGCTGTTAGTTTTAAGGGTTTTGCTTTTGATTCCTCTGATCATAGCAGGTCACGCTTGCATAGCATGCACTGTGTACCAGGTTGGCGTCAAGAGCTTTGACCTGCATCATCTCACTCAATTTTTGTAGCAACGCTACACTGGGTCCCAACACTACCCTCAATTCGCAAAGCGGGAAACTGAGGCCCAGAGCTATGAGCTAAATTGCTGAAGGTTACAGAGAAAGCCAATCGCGTGATTCTGGACTATTATCCTTAAAATATTAGCACACAACCAAAGCAAAATAAAGATTGCCGATTTTCATAGCTATTGAGTAGAATGTAAAATGTGTTGGAAAATACATCTTGCCCAGCTGGTGTGGCTCAGTGGTTGAGTGTCAACCTTTGAATCAGGAGGTTGTGCTTTGATTCCCGGTCAGGGCACATGCGGGTTCCAAGTTGAATCCCCAGTGGGGGGCGTGGGGGAGGCAGCTGATCAGTGATTCTTTCTCATCATTGATGTTTCTATCGCTTTCACCCTCCCTTCCTCTCTGAAGTCAATAAAAACCTATTGAAAAAGAAAATGCACCTTGGTGAAGTGGATAGCATCCTATATAATAAAAGCCTAATATGCTAATTGTCCGGTCCTCTGGTGACCGGACTGTTCAACCAATCAAAGCGTAATATGCTAATTATATGCTAAGGCCACTCAATGGCTCTATGACATGCACTGATCACCAGGGGCCGGGAAGGCAGTAGACTGGTCAACCAGTCGCTATGACGTGCACTGACCACCAGCGGGCAGATGCTCCGACCAATAGGTTAGCTTGCTGCTATGGTCTGGCCAATCAGGACTGAGCAAGATGGGTTGGACATGCCCTGGAGCCCTTCCTTAGTCCGTCCCCAGACCTATCATGCATCGGTGGGGTCCCTCAGCCTGGCCTGCGTCCTCTTGCAATCCGGGACCCCTTGAGGGTTATCAGAGAGCTCCCCTTGGGAGGGTGCTAGACACAGGGCTCACAGCTGGCGAGCACTGCTGTGGCAGCACAAGCCTAATTGGGCTCGAACCCTCAGCAGGCACAGTGGGGCCCGGGATGAGCAGGAGCAGCAGGTAGGAGCTGCAGGCGGCATTGGACTGCAGGTTTCATTGGTTTGCAGGTTTTGGCCCGATCCCTGCAGGCCACCCAGAGGGTCCCCACCTGTGCATGAATTAATGCACTGGGCCTCTAGTAGCTTTATAAAATTCATTCTTCTGTGGGTGATGTCATTGCCAGAACAGGAAGAGTTGCACATCCATTTAATCCTAATTCTAGTTTTTATAGCCATATGCCGCCAGAAACCCTGTTCATATAAACAAGTACTGTACCTGTGGACAGTTTTATTGTAGCAATGTCAATTCTTCATATCAAAAAATTAGATTTGATGATCTGTGAGCTGACTATTCAATTAGGACCTCCAATTTTGTTGAAAGCAAAGAATTGAAAACCACCTCACTTGTCAAAGGGCTTGTTTACCTGGTGCTTTTTTCTTTTTCTTAATCTTTCAGTTTTGGGGAAATATACCAAATAGGTTTTATCAAGGCATCAAATGACTTTGAAGTTGACCTCCCCCCACTCCACCATGAGATGTACCATGTTTACCTGATATATCCAAACTTTGGGGAAAATGTAAACATTTTTCATTTTCATGAAGTTTTTGGATAAAATGCCTTTTGGTGTTGTTGTTAGGTGGTTCAATTTTGTTTTTGCCCAAACTTTGCAGCTAATGATACAGCTCATTCAAGGTGAAACTGTCAAGTATGAAAAATGCTTGTCTTATAACCTAATTAACATCAAACTAGCCAAATTGCATTTACTTTCCCTCAGAAACAGTTTGGCTTAATTGCATCAATTCCCATAAAGTGTCATGCATTTTGAGGAGTATAATGAAGGCTGCAGTGAGAGTCATGAAATGAATCTTAAAAGATTTATTAGTAAAAGCAAGATTAAAGTGGTGGGAGATATAATTATTCTATCCATTTTCAAAATTAGTTATGAAAACAAGATGGGAATATGACATATTTTCCCCTTTACCTAATTACCAACAATATATTTAGCAATATAACATGTCGCTAAATGTATATGTTATTAAGTGCGTAGTATGATAAAAGGTGAACATGGTGGATGGTGCTCGCCGGCAGGCTAAATAGCCATTTCAGATGGTAATTAAAGAAAATTGATTTTTTTGGGGGGTGGGGAGGGTAAGAGATCAACCAAAGAACTTGTATGATATAAACATAACCAATGGACATAGACGATAGGGTGGTAAAGACCTGGGTTGGGGGGCGGGGGCGGGCTGGGAGAGGTCAATGGGGGAAAAAGGGGACATATGTAATACTTTCAACATAAAGAATTTGTTAAAAAGAGAACATTGATTTTATTCTGGGAAAGAGGAAGAGGGATGGGATATCTAAAGGGAAGGGCCACACAGACCCCAGCCAAGGGGACATTGTGTTGATGATGGCAGCACCCAGGAGCTGAAGTTTCATTCTTATATGCAGTTACTGGCAGGAAACTTTGTCATCAGTGGGTCTGGGGGCTGAGCTGGTGGGCTTGGAATGTGGACGGAATCCAGTAGGTGTGTGATCAGGTGTCTTCAGGACAGTTTCAATTCCTTACATGTTCTGATGCCTGGTGTCCGGTGTTAATGTAAGAAACCTTCAAACCTGTAAAGACTTTTTGGTCAAGCCAGTGTGGTTCAGTGGTTGAGCCTTGATCTATGAACCAGGAGGTCATGGTTCCATTCCCCGTGAGGGCACATGCCTGGGCTGCTGGCTAGATCCCCAGTGTTGGGTGTGCAGGAGCCGCCGATCTATAATTCTCTCTCATCATTGATGTGTCTATCTCTCCCTCTCCCTTCCTCTGTAAAGTCAGTAAAAATATATCTTTTAAAAAAAGAATTTTTGTGAGTTTATTTGAGCTCAACTGTCAATTACCGAGAAGCAGAATCTCAACGTATTGAGATAATGCTCTGGAGAATGGTGGGGTTTTACCTATTTTTGTAAATTACCATCAAAGCAGGAGATGTAAGTAGGTTCCATGGAACCCATTGGTGATAGATTAGGGAGGTGGGAGAAAGCAAAGCAGGGAAACCTCTGGGGATGGGGAAAAGGAAGAATGATAGACTCGTGCTTCTTTTACATAGGTGCGTACAGGATAGTTAACAGTCAACAGTGAGGGACTTTGTGGTCTCCACCCTGGTGCCCTAAGGCATTGGTATGGAAAAAGAGAAGTTACAGTTACCTTGACATTGTAAAGACTTGTTATCATAGATACAAAAACACAGTAGGCTCAGTTAAGATCAAAGTTGATCTTTGTCTGATACTGATCAACTTACAGTGGTGGTTAGAAAGTGAGTTTTGCAGTAAAGAGCATTTGTGTTGTTTCCCAAATTCAGAACTTGCAACAAGGAGTGAAGAGAGAAGAAAATGCACTTTTATTTCTGTAGTCCCATTTCCTGCTATTAGGCAGCTGTGCGGGCGCCTGTGCCATCGTGCTCGTCCTAGGCGGGTGTGCCTAGGAAGGGAAGCCCAGTGGGCTCGGGCCCCCGTCTCAGGGAGACACCATGCTACTTGGAAAGACAAAACATGCTTGCTAAGCACACATACTGCATAGAAGATAAAATAAGAGTGGCTGGGTCACGTAGAAAATGAATGTGTCCGAGTGTGGAAGGGCACTGGGGTGGGCTGAGTTAGTCACTGAGGCACTACGCAGGAAGGCGGCCTTCACCCTGCCTTTGAAAGAGATGACGGATGCTGGATGGGCAGAGGGAAAGGAAGGCATGAGCAAGTTGTTAAGTAGCTTAATATTCAAGGCTAGTCATAGAAGAGATAGATGCATACAATTAGAGGCATATTCACTCCTGAAGTGGGTATTTTTCTTCATTTTGATTTACATAGAGCAGCAGATAGTCCTTTGACTAATGAATGTCAGAGGAACTAATTTAAATTTAAGTCTAAAGCAAAGGCAGATTTATTTCCATTTCCTAGATTAGATGTGTAATGCATAAAGGGGGAGGTGGAGCCACAATGCGGTCTGCATTTCAGCTTTGCTGTTTTCCATCCAGCTTGGCGACTAGACAAATGGCTCCACCCGTCTGCACCTTGTTTTCTCATTTGTGAAATAGAAAGAATAAGAGATTTACCAGATAGGGTTTTGGGGAGGATTGATTGAGATCATTTTTTCATTCCACGAATATGTTTTAGGCTCCTCATATGCACCCACAACAAGTGGGAGAGAGAGCAGGTGAGCAAGGCAGGCAAGCCCTTGCCCTACCAGTGCCTCCATTCTAGTGGAGCTAGTGGCCAACAAACAAATGCACGAATAACGTATAAGGCAGTGATATGTGCTCTGCAGAAGGTTAAGTAGGGTGACAGGATGGAGGGCGACTGGGTAGCAACTTGGATGTTAGGGGAGCTCTTTCTCAGATCTGAATGTCCCGGTGAAGCCAGCCATGGGAAAAGAGGAGGAGCCGCCCTGGCAGGGAGAACAGCGAGTGCTAAGGTCCTGGGGCAGAAGTCGGCTCAATGTGTTTGAGGAGCAGGTATCAGGTTATTGCAGATGAAGAATACTGGACAAGGGGGAGAGCAGAATCAGATGGAATCGGATCAGGTAGGTCTTTGACAGCAAGGACTGGGGATGTGCCTCTAGAGAAATTTAACCTGGTGGATGATATGGTTTCATCATGGACGTGAAGTGCTCACCACTGACTCTGGCTCAGGATAAACACACGGTACATTTCGCTGCTGTTACCGTTTCACCGAACCCTCACGGTAACCCGGTGTGGTGGTTACTGTGAAAGGAAATCATTCCAAACCTCATCTGGTGCAGAACTCTGGGGGCTGATGTGATTTTCAGCCCATTTGGGTGGGATCTAGCATTCCTGATAAAGCGCCGCAGTATTTTCCTGATGGACTTTAATGCAATTGGGAATCCTGGGGAGGCAGACTGACTCCACTGTGCTGACTACAGTTCATTGATGTGCCCTGTAACCCTTAACCAGATAGCAAAGGTGCCATGAATGCCCTCTAAGCCTGAAGTTATCCCAATAACCTTTAAACCAGGCATTTCTCTTGTAAAACTCTAGCTGAGTAGTGCTTATTAAGTCACATTGATTTTCCTCCCTAAAGAACACCTTTGAATTAGTATTTTTGAAGTCTTTTCCCTGCCAACAAGCTTGAATTAAAGTGTGGATACAAGTGCATGCTCAATTCATCTCAACAACTGCTGTGACAGCATTGTTAGTGTCACCAGTCCACTGACGAGGAAACTGAGGCTTAGAAATGTTAAGTAACTTGATCAGTTCCATAGATTTCCACCCAAAGCCTATGCATTTAAACACCCCACTGAACTTGCCCCCAGGAAAACCAAACTCAACCCAGTGTTTGAAGAAGCAGCAGCAAAGGAAATCGGAACCCGGGGGAGGGCATAGGTCCCAGTTATCACATTCCTCTTTTATTGCAATTCCATTATTATTCGTTTTATGCTCTATTGCTGGTTAAAGACGGTTATTCTGTGATTCATTGTGACCCACCACGGTCAAGATATCTGCAGGTGGCCCAGAGTAGGTTTAGATTTGTTCCTATGGAAAAAGACATGCAGGGTATGATTATTGCCATAGCTTTATTTACTCCAAGGAATGTCACTCACAACCATAAACTTACTTTTGCCCACTCCTATGTGTGTGGCTCATTCACACTCTCACTCTGCTTTTTGATTTGTAAGAGTTTGAATTCATTCTTTAATAATTGAACCCAATCTTCACCAGGATGGAGCTTTTCTCCAGTTTGTCAACAGCCATGACCTTAAAGCTTCTGGTCCGGGATGTCACCTACCTGACGAATCTTCAGTCCTTAGGGCCCAGAGCCGTAATTGCAATCACACAGCCAGACTGTGTGGGCCTGCCGAGCTGCAGTCAATTACCCTTGTGAGGAAAAACCTGCAGGAGGTTCTCGAGGGATTCTAAAGCACTGGGACTGGGGGATGGGGGATGGGGGAAGGCCCCACTTCTAACTAACAAGCATTATTTTCTTAGAACAGAATCGATTCCACAAGTATACACTGAGGTTAAATTGTCAGGAAATTTGTGAAGTAGTTGATGCCAGGTTGGTAGCTGAAATTGGCCACAATGGGAGCATTTCCACCACAGACAGTGGCCAGTGCCACAAATCAGGACTTTCTTTCCCCCACAGAGCCAGTTTTAAACACCGAGCAGTACATACTGCAAGTGCCCCTATGGTTCACCCCTTTTTCTGCCTAGTTACAGAACAAGTTGGGGACCTGGAGAGAAAGGGGCATGGTTGCCAGGGCAGGTTTTTGGCTGCCATTCAGTTCCCTGCCTGCGTTTCCCCCTGTTTCTGTTCTGTAGTCAGACAGACCCCCGCCCCCCCTTCATAGTTACAAATGAGGATCGCTATGATTCCCCCCTAGGGTTCACCCCACCTCCATCTCTACTTGCTCTGTGACTCAGGATAGAGAATTATCCATGACTGTAGGCCCAATTCTTCATCACTGTAATGAGGAGAATATTGGCAGCTTTGTGTGTGTGTGTGTGTGTGTGTGTGTGTTGCATTGAAAGGCTTTGCTTAGGACTCAGTGCATTGTAAACTTTCAATAAACGACGGCTTTAATTGAAATGATATCATTTGCTAGATATCCACAGACACTCAGAGGGCTCCTGCCCTGGAGTCACTTGTAAGGTGCTAGTTCTGTGCAGGCTCACATCTCTCCGTGATGTCAGAAGCCCAGGAACCAGCCTGACTTGCACCATCTCCGCCACAAGATGGCGCGCCCTCTCCACCAGTGCTCCACGCGGCTGGGAGCCCTGGCACAGGTGTGATTCCCTTGTATTCCCAGCCACACACTTTCCCCCTTCACTCAGTGCCTGCCTCCCAGGGATACCTCACATGCAGACTTTTGGATTGTTGGCAGCTTTTGTCTACTCTGAATAAAGCTGCTATCTACATCCTTGTAATGCCTTTGGGTGGATATATGGACTTAGCCCTTTATTCTCTTGAGTCTGTACCCAGTAGTGGATTTACTGGGCTAAAGGTTAGGTGAATATTTAACATCAGTAGACCTGGGCCTTTGTTTTCCCAGTGGAAGCTCCACAGAGCCAGGCGCTCAGGTCTCCTCCATCTCTGGTGCACCCAGAACCCACAGCAGTTCCTGGCTTCGAGTCAGTACTAAGGAGCCACGTTGAGTAGGTGAACATATCTGCATACTGTGCATCTTGGTTCTTGGCTTTGGACCGGGGCTGTCATCTTTTAGGAAACAGTGAGGACAGAACCTCTTTCCCTGTGCCCAGCATCCCTTTGAAAACAAGTCTTTCCAATGCCTCTTTCAATATCTTGGAGTTCACAGATAATACAACCTGTCTACATAAGTATTTTCTTTTTAATCTGTGTGGAATCCTAACTATTATACAATGGAAAAATTAAAAGAAAGTAACTTCGTATAGTAAGGTAATGTGTTCTTCAAATGTTTGGGGGCTACTATATTAGAAGACACAATGAAATACACAGACACTTGTAACTACACATTTGGTCAGTTCACATGTAGAGTGGAGAGGGAGGTGTGATGGTCTGCTAACTTCTATCATGAGTTGCATTGTTGTTGGTGATATAATTTTCCAAAAGATGACAGATTTCTAATAAAAATTTTCCCTCAATTGGCTCTGGAAAATTCATTGTATATTAAACTGGGTAAGGATGATCTATTTTGGTGTGTAGAATGGAGTTGGGGTCTAGGTTTAGACAGGTGTTTCAACTACAGGAATGTTCTGTGGGATATATGTGGCATGAAGCACATTGTTCATTGGACAAGACAGCCCCAAGCATCCCAGAGGGTGTCCACTGTTCTTGGACCTCAACCGTGAAAAGCCAGTGAGTGTCGTTTGTATCACCATGCCAATCATTCCCACAAATTTCCAAAATATCCTTGGGGGTGATTCCGTCCCCATGAGAACCATGGTTCTAACTCAACTCCCTGATTTCACAGGAGAGGGAATCATTCCCTTGGGAAAGGAAACGCTACCTCCTGGATTACACAGGGATTTAGAGATTAAGCACAAACCAGAATCTCCTGACTCCTTGCTCTGAATCAGGGTTCTGTCCACCATAACAGTCAAGTAGACTCAGGTTCAAATCCTGACTCTGACTTTAGGCAAATTGCTTCACCTTTCTGAACCTCTGTTTTATTATTTCCAAAACTGTGATTAAAAATGGCATTTTTTGTTAAAGGCTTGTGAGACTTAAACAAGATTTTGACTCTAAATTTCTGGCACATAGTGAGATCTCAACACATAATAGCGATTATTACACCCCTTTAAAGCTCACTTATTTTTTATAATATATTTTTATTGACTTCAGAGAGGAAGAGAGAGTGAGAGATAGAAACATTAATGATGAGAGAGAATCATTGATAGTCTGCCTCCTGCCCCCACACTGGGGATTGAGCCTGCAACCGGGCATGTGCCCTGACCGGGAATAGAACCGTGACCTCCTGGTTCACAGGTCGACGCTCAACCACTGAGCCATGCCAGCTGGGCTAAAGCTCATTTATTTAAGTGCCAACAGAATTTGGTGTATCATATTGCTGGAGAAATTATCCTTGAACCTTCCTCTGCAGAGAAACACTTCTTTATCTTTATCCTTCTAATTCTTCACACAGTCCCTTTCCAGGGGAAAGTAACCTCTTCCCCACCAAGCTGTCCTAAACCACATTGAAGAACAAAATGTCTTGGGCTGAGCAGCTCAGAACCCCTTGACACTGAAAAAGAACCTTGAAGCTGAAATTTGGTTTGAAAAGGAGGAAGGCAGATGGTGGAATTTTTGAACACTTATTTTGTACCAGATGCATTGCAAATGGTCTATTTTTTTTCATTCTCTTAACACCCTGAGAGGTGGATATTGTTTATTACTACCTCTATTTTATAGATGAGAAATATGGCCTTTCTTAAGGTTGCACAGAGCCAAGATGGAAATCAGATCTTATACTAGTAGACATTCTCTTGATTTGGGTTCTTCAAAAGCAGATCCTGAGGCCAGGATTTGGGGACAAGTATTTTATATGGGAGGAGTATTTGTTACCAAGCATTGCCTCTCTGCTCTGTGATAAAGGAATTCCTTTAAGTATTTCTCCTTCAATGTGAGCACAATGTTCATTTTTCTCGGTAGAAGGCGCTAGAGGGACACGGTGCTGGTGGTCTACTCTCACATGCACTCTGGAGGGTGGCCTCTTGCATTTTTGAGACCTGTAGACTAGCTCCCAGCAGGCCAGAGCAGCAGACTTCTCTGCTAGTCCGTGTGTGGGCAGAACCACATCTCAGAGATCTGGATCCCTCCCAACTTTGTCCTTGCGTGGGTACTCACCCTAAGCCATAGGGTGCCTGATAGTTTCCTTGTATCTTACAGTTACTCTTTATCAGAGTTAATGATGCTTTGCATTAGTCTTTTTTTTTTTTTGGTTTAAATTACTGTGTGGTTTCTGTCTCCAGAATGGACTCAGATTGTCACAGGAGGTGATCCTAGGAAGAAGCCAAGAGAGTGGAGAAGGGCAAAAAGCCAAAAGGAAGGGGTTAATGAGTGGGTCACTACTGGGAGCACCTGGGGCTCAGTCGCATTGGTGTCCCTCTGAGAGCCACACACAGCAGGGTTGCCTTGGCAAGAGGCAAGAGGGCTGGATACGGATCTACCATCTCTCATCTCTCATTGGTTGAGGGTTGCTCTTGGGGACCTTAACTTTTTGATACTTTTGTCCTGCTCTGCATGCCTGAACTGTCCAGGGCATACTTTTGTAACCAGAAAAAGCCTCCAGGCCCAGCCAGCGTGGTTCAGTGGTTGAGCATTGACCTATGAACCAGGAGGTCACAGTTCAATTCCCAGTCAGGTTGAGGGCTTGATGCCCAGTGTGGGGCGTGCAGGAGGCAGCTGATCAATGATTCCCTCTCATCATTGATGTTTCTCTCTCCCTCTCCCATCCTCCCTGAAATCACTAAAAATATATTTTATTTTATTTTATTTTTTTTTAAATATATTTTATTGATTTTTCACAGAGAGGAAGGGAGAGGGATAGAGAGTTAGAAACATCGATGAGAGAGAAACATCGATCAGCTGCCTCCTGCACACCCCCAACTGGGGATGTGCCCACAACCAAGGTACATGCCATTGGCCGGAATCGAACCTAGGACCTTTTAGTCCGCAGGCCGACGCTCTATCCACTGAGCCAAATCGGTTAGGGCCCCATTGATTTTTAGAGAGTGAAAGGACCCCCCCCCCCCCCAGTTGGAGAGAAGCAGGGCCTTGATGGTGATTTATCTTGATGCGTGCATGAGAACTCCTACTGAAACTGTGGGTGACCTTGAGGCCTGGCCAAGGGCATGTGGGTAGGCCCTGATGCATTTCCTACAGACCCATTGCAGGTGCTGAATGACAGAAGGGAATCTGTCAGCCAGATGCTGATGAAGGCTGAACTCGAGGGGGGGTTTTCTGGAAAAGTCAGTCGCAGATCAAATGTTTTCCTAGCTGGTATAATTTAATCCTACAGTCAGTATTTACTATGGATAATTGGATTTTTCTTTGACCTTGGCAGTCTCTCTGGCTTGCTGTCTGCACTGGAAGACACCGTTTTTAAACTCTTTTCAATACAATGAGTCAAACGTGACTTTCATCGAGAGCTGGCAGCCCTGCTATTTTCAGGAGGGGCCGATGGCTGGGGTATCCAACCACAGAAAGGCAGTGGAGTTTGTATTTGCTGTGTTGCCCTTTACAAAAACATTTCAGCTGAAGCAAAAGGCTTTTTCCACCACCCTGGGCGTTTTAATAGAAATCTTGGTAGCATTAAGCCCTTTTAATTCTGAGCACCAGCTTCTAAAGTTCAGTGACGCCAAAGCTCTATTCTGGCATGGAACACAGCAGCGATCAAGACGAGAGATTTTCATCAGCGGGGGCACCAGAATGGAAACACAGGCAGGAGACAGACACATTTATTACAAACGGACAGGGACAGTGTTTGTGGGTAATGTGGGCTGAAGAAGGTCATTTCTATATTAAACATTTGAAGTCATTCACATCTTGCAATAATATTTTTAATCTCCACCTGAGGGCATTTTTTCCATTGTTTTTTAGAGAGAGGGGAAGGGAAGGAGGGAGAGGGAGAAAAGGAGAGAGAGAGAAACATCAATGTGAGAGAGACACATTGGTTGCTCCTCTCCTGGCCGCCCCCCCCAAGTGCTCCAATGGGGTTCTGGGATGGAACCTGCAGCCCAAGTATGTGCCCTTGATGCGGAATGGAACTCCAGATCCTTCTGTGCACAGGCCAATGTTCTAACCACTGAGCACACCAGCCAGGGCACATCTTGCAATAGTTTAACCAGTTTATATGGTTTCCCCAACTGGCAATATCTAAAATGCTCCATGAAGAAAGAACAAGAAAGCTTACTTCTCTCCTGAATTGGAAGGACCTCTGGGACATGGTGTTATGTAGACCAGGGTTGAGTAGCTATTGTATGAGAAAGAAGGAAAAAAGATTATATAGTTATATTCGCTGTATTTACTTAAAAATCTAATAACAGTGTCTGGGTAAGAAAGACAGAAACAAGGGGTGATATTTTTTTCAATTTACAATTTTTACATACTTTTGATTTCAAACTCATGTCAACGTATTACCTGCTCAAATAAAGAAATACATTGCTCAGTGAAAAATAATCCTTGAAGAGCAAGCTTCTGTTCTCTGATCATTTTTTACAACCTGTTAAGGTAACTTCAGATGGAAAATGCATTTCACCAAATTAAAGCATATACACACAGTGAATCCTTTGCAAACGTTTAGGGTTTGAGTGTTTTTTGACGGTGGATATTTTTTATGTCTATGCTGCTATTTGTCATCCAGGCAGCAGGGGGGAGTGTTTCTCTGTTTTTCTTTGTGTCTTTCCCTTCCTCCCCAACTGCATAGGCAAAACCATCCAAGAATTCTCTTATTCAAATCTATGCACAAAATGCACCACAGTTTCTAGATTTATGTTGTTTTTCTCTCATCCCCCAAATTTTTGGGGGACTTGAAAGGCTTCCAGCAGGCTGCTTAATGATTTTTCAAAAAGGGGCTGATTATTGGGTTTAGTGGTGTGAAGTTTTTCTTTCCTCTTCTCTCTGTCCCCTTCTTGTCATTCCACTCACTCCCATGAATCACTTTCCATAATCAAGTCATAGAAAAAAACCTTAAATGAACAAAATTCACATCTCTCTCTCTCTCTCTCTCTCTCTCTCTCTCCCCCCAGAGGAGACTCAGGTCTCAGAAGGCAAAACAAACAATTAAACAAATAAAAAGAGGGTGGACTTTGGACCTCTATGAAAGCTAATGGGGGAAGAGAACCAGTGTCGGGTGTTATTCTGTGTGCCTGACTGACGCTGTACCTGCCTTAACTCTTTACATCTTCACAACATGTATGTGTCATTAGAGCTATTCTGTGAAGGAGGAGATGAAAGCTCATAGAAATGAGCAACTTGCCCAACTTTCTGTTGCTGCGAAATGATAGAATGGAATTGCAAGCCAGACTGCATCCAAAGCTGGAACATGTCATTATTTTCCCTACCCCATAGTAAGTAAACGGAAGGCATGCCTTCCCTAGGGCTCTTTTCCCTGTCCCCTGTGTCTGCTGTCTCACACGTGTGTACCACCTGGCCCCACTCCACACAGTGTCCATGAAGACAGGTAAGAGAGAAAGGGACGCCACCTTAAGAACTCCCTAAATGGCCCTGCCGGTGGTTGAGTGTTGACCCTTGAAAGCATATATATATATATAAAGAACTCCCTAAATGTTCAGTGGAAGCTTGCTTTGGTGCACATGGGCAGGGGTTCCTTTAGAAAAGGCAGTGATATTGAACATGCCCAAGGTCGAAGACTCCTGGAGCTGTGGACTTGCGTAAGCACCTGGGAAGGCACTTCGCTGTTTACAGAATTCTTTTGGAGCCTTTTGGGTGTGGGCGCTTGGGTGTGTGTGTTTCGGAGGTTCCTGTTTTTCTCATCCCAGCTTCCTGGCAGTGCTGCAGGTGAAGGCGACGGTGGAGATGCAGAAATGAACAACTGGGAGCTTTGGATGGACTGGCTGCAATAGTGAGCAAAGAACAGCAGTGAAGATATTTTACCCAAGTGAAGTTTTGGGGAGTGATCTTGGGTGGTGTCCAGCCTCGGTTTCAAATAACATTAACACCCCTTGGGAGAGGGTCATCGCCCTTCAATGCTGAGCAGGGCAAGGAGAAAGCCTCCTTTGGTGTTAGCAGGCCTTTAGCATATTTTAACACTTGCTCTGCTGCAATTTCAACAGCGAGGGGCAAGCAGCAGTCTGGGGTCCTTGGGCCGGCCTGCCTTAGCTCCTGGTTGGAATTTTCTGAAGTGGTTTTATTTTCCTTTAGTTATCATTCTATGTGTGGCAAATGATTATGGTTTTCTATTTATGGTTGTGAGGAGATGCCCCTTTGAAATGCAATCATTTAAGTAAAAAAGTCTACTTAAAGAAAAATATTTGAGTAAATAATAGAATAGGTGGTATGTAGCTGTGGCAAAAATGAAGTGGTGCTGAAAATGAATGGATGTTGTAGTGAATTATTTCTAAACATGTCTTCTACCTCAGGAAATGTATGCCTTTCACTCCAGAATCATGGGAAATTAGAATTGTGAAGTTTCACAACAGAGAGGGATAATCTAGTCCAGAGTCCTCGTTTTCTAGTTGATGAAATGGAGGCTTTGAGGGATGTGACTGGCCCAAGGTCACAGTGTTCTCTTGGCTAATAATCTCTGTGTGTGTACGTGTGTGTGTGTGTGTGTGTGTGTGTGTGTGTGTGTGTGTGTGTGTGTGTGTGTGTGTGTGTGTGTGTGTGTGTGTGTGTGTGTGTGTGTGTGTGTGTGTGTGTGTGTGTGTGTGTGTGTGTGTGTGTGTGTGTGTGTGTGTGTACTGCTGGGGTGGGGTGGGCTGAGCAGGGCAATAGCTCGGTATAGGGCTGGGTAACTCAGATTGTCTTGGAACCATGAAGAGAAAAAGAGAAAAGGGGGGAGACATTTTTGAGCAAAATGAAAACTCCTAGATAACAAGGAGGGAAAATCCTTAAAAATCTGTTTTCTTGCTGCAGCAGCAGGGACAAGGGCTGGCTGGCCTCCCTCACTCTAGGCAGCAGTGGCTCCTTACAGGGAATGTGGTGTTAAGCACAATAGGTCAGCATTGAACTTGGACAGAGTGTGATGACTGATTAGGAAATGAGTGTAAGTCATGGAAGGCAAGTCCTGACTGTGGTGATGCTTATCAGCACCTCGCCTGCCCGGAACAAACACAGCCGCCACGCTGGGCTTGCCCGCCGGCAAAACTGAACCCAGATGTCCTTGTCCCGGGGACAATTTAATTCTGGTTGTGACAGTCATCTGTGAGGAAATCAGGTGTCACAGGACTCAACCCTCCAGATCTGCTGTAAGGGTGGGGTAGGGGAAGAGGCTGTGGTCCCTGACTCCCCCTCAGTGTGAGTCTTGCTTTTTTATGAACATACTGAGATTAGGAGGTGGGATGCAGTCCAGAATTAAAGACGGCTCCCTCTGGTGGATGGGGGTCAGGAGCTCAGGGCATGGCCCAGAGTAGGAATTTAACAGACATTTGTGGAATGAATAACCAGAGGGAGACTCAATCCATCAGTGGGCCTTACATGGGTGCTTGGTATAGAACCAGCCCACTGCTCACCCATTTTCCTGTGTGGACAAACCACTCACCTTTCTCAGTGTCACTATTTCCTTATGCCTAATATTTAGCTAAGAAACTATGTACTGCTAATTTGTTGTTGGGATATAAGAGATGAGTCTAATGAGTGTGGTGGATGCCTTATCACTCATTCACTCAAATCATTCATTCATTCATTCATTCAACCAGCTTATGTTTATTAAGCATTTAGTGGGGGAGATAGCTTAGGCCTCTCCTTGTAGAGGTTAAGATAAGTAGACTTTGTCAGTTTTGTAGATAAGTAGATAACCAAGATGATGCTTTCAGATGATCACACAGGTTAGAATGCAATAGTGATCAGATAAAAATAGTAATAGTAATGATATTGATAAAAGCTAACATTTATTAAATACTTCCTATGTGCCACGCTTGTAAACAGTTACTCGTAGGATGCATTGAATCCTCACCACCATCCTGAAAGAGGTGTAATCATTATATTTCATTTTATAAAGGGAAACTGAGGCACAGAGCTAGATAATCATGGGAAGAGATGGGCTATTTTAGCCAGCGTGGTCAAGAAAGATTTCATGGCAGGTGACATTGAAGCAGGGGCCAGAGTGTGCATTTCTGTGTGTCTCTAAAATCCATGATTCCCTCTCTACTCACTCCAGCCCTGCCCCACCATTGTTTGGTGAAACCTACCATCTCACTCATTGTCACTGCAACTACCTTCTAGCTAGACTGGCCCTCCTTTTTGCCAGAATAGTGTGACAATGATGGGAATGGTGTGACAATGATGGGAAGGGGCAGACAGACTGCTAAAAGAATTGGGCCCACTGACTGCTCCATTGACCTTTCTCATGTGTGACTTATTGGTGTCCTCTGAATTTGAAGTTTACAAGGCTTAGAGCCCTGGATTACATAGTATGGAATAATAGCTTGCCACCATGTACTTACCCCTAGGGAGGCTGGGTGTGTTTTGCCTCTTCCCTTAAACATTACTGTGGGAATAGGGGCAGAAAATAACCCAGTGGTGAGGGCAGTAATCAGAATCATCTCCTCAATACACATAGTGCAATGAGGTTCACAGCCTACTCATCTCCAAGACGCCACTTGGGTCTCCAATGACCTTGGAGAGCAGGGGTGAGGGCAGTAATCAGAATCATCTCCTCAATACACGTAGTGCAATGAGGTTCACAGCCTACTCATCTCCAAGATGCCACTTGGGTCTCCAATGACCTTGGAGAGCAGAGATTGTTACGCATGCTTGGAAGATCAGAGAAGTGAAGGTTGAGATACTTCAGAAGTTTAGTCAAGGTCACACAGCTGGTGGGGAACAAAGCTGGTGCTTGAACTTCTGATAAATAACAAATCTGCTAATTCTTCTGACCACAGGCTATAGGGATGACGTCTTTCTTAACAACCACTGCCACTGAGTGTTGTAAATGCTTACTCTGTGCTGAAATCTGAACCAAGAGCTTTATGTAATTAACCCATTGAATCCTGTTGCATGGTGCCCGGCACAGTGCCTAGCACATGGTGAAAACTCGATTAATGTTCACTTATATAACTCTGTTTTTGGAAAGGTTAAGTACCAGTGGGGCTGAGATTTAAATGCAGGCCACATGGTTAAGGGGTTTGTCTCCTGTCTGGGACACGACACTTAGGGACCCTTAGGTGGGGTCCCCTAAGTGCCTCGGTGTGTGTGGGACAGGGCATACTGAACTGCAGAATTTTGCAGCTTGTCTCTGATAATACTTTGAGTTTCTCCAGTTTCTTCTTTGAGTTACTCTTCAAAGCCATGTCAGCCTTGGTTCTCCAGTCCTGCAGAGGTGATTGGAGCTGTGGGCCCCTATGTCGTTCCTCTCTGGAACCTCTTCATTTCTCTTTGCTCAGGAGAAGCTGAGAATTGGAGGTCCTGATGGAGGAGGATTTTTTCTCACTGTGCCTGAGGGATGCACATTTCTTGGAAGGGTTGGTAGAATTCTATCCCTATCAATGTAGTTGGATTTGGAGTGCAGGTTGTAAGGGTTTCCTGCTTTGTGTTTTGCCAAAGTAGCAAATATAAGTGGACAATGTCTTGGCATTCCCTCATGTCTATTCCAGGCTGCAGCTTATGTTTTCTATGCTTCATTTTGGAAAGAATGGATCATGGATGTGGGGGCCTGTGCTCAGCAACACAGAGAAGGCAAATGTCTTGGGGAATCCAGACCCTGTCTTAGTTTCTGGGATGTGGTGGAGAAGGGCAGATGACTCCCAGTGGAAGCTGTCATCCACAAGGTAAAATTTTAGCCAAGCTTTGAAATACATTTGGATTTTGATAGATGGGGGAGGAAGGTAAGCACATCTGATAGAGGTTAATACCCAAAATATATAAGAAATTTAAATATTTTAGCCAAGCTTTGAAATACATTTGGATTTTGATAATGATGGGGGAGGAAGGTAAGCACATCTGATAGGGGTTAATATCCAAAATATATAAGACATTCAAACAATTCAATAGCACCCTCCCCAAATAACCTGATTAAAAAATAGAGGAAGAAAATTTTTTTAAAAAATGGAAGAAGGATCTGAATAGATATTTCTTCAACGAAAACATATGAATGGCCAACATGTATAGGAAAAGGTGCTCAATATCACTACTCATCAGAGAAATGCAAATAAAAACAACAATGAGATTCCACCTCACACTTGTTACAATGGCCATTATCCAAAAGAAAATAATAAATGCTGGTGAGAATGTGGAGAAACTAGAACGCTGTCCATTGCTGGTGGGAATATAAATTGGTCTTGCCCCAGTGCCAGACAATCCAATTTCTCCTGGTATGTCCCTGGATCACCCCAAGCCACTGCCCCAGTGCTGGAGCTCAGAGGGAGAGAGTTTGAGTAAGTCAGTGTGCTGGCCCTTTAAGAGGAACTGCCTGGGACTCCCACAACCCCATGTCACTCAGACACAATCCCTGGTGGTTTTTACAGCCTTAAGTTATGGGGACTTCTCTTCTCAGCACTGGAACGTGCTTCTCATGGGCGGCCTCTGCAGAGATGATCTCCCTCCTGATTAAAAACACGCCACACATGGGTGTAGGACCAGCCTGTTCCATGCCTCAGCACCTCCTACCAGTTTCAATGTGCTTTATTCTTTACTTATTTAGCTGTAGGACTTCCATTCAGCCAGTTTTTAGGTGGTTCTGAATAATGGTTGTTCTGTATTTTAGTTGTAATTTTGATGTGGTTGTGGGAGGTGGCAAGTATCAGTGTTTACCTTTGCTGCCATCTAGGTTCTCCCACTTTATCACCTCTTTAAAGGCCCCATCTTCGCCCTAACCAGTTTGGCTCAGTGGATAGAGCGTTGGTCTGTGGACTGAAGGGTCCCAGGTTCGATTCTGGTCAAGGGCATGTACCTTGGTTGCGGGTACATCCCCAGTTGGGGGTGTGCAGGAGGCAGCTGATCGATGTTTCTAACTCTCTATCCCTCTCCCTTCCTCTCTGTAAAAAAACAATAAAATATATTTTTAAAAAAATAAAGGCCCCATCTTCAAATACAGTCACATTCTGAGGTGCTGGGGGTTTGGACTTCAACATATGAATTTTGGAGGGATCCATAATAGATATAAAACTAAACATTTAATATCATTATTTTAATGTTCATAATAATCCTATGACTAGTATTACTAGTAATTTCATTTGTTGAGTATCTGGTTTATGGTCACACAGTGGTAAGTGGCAGAGCCAGGATTCATCTATAGTCAGGTATGTTTATCTGGGCACATGGAACATGGCTGTCTTCCTGATGGGTATACTTAGCGGGTGACCAAGGGCCTGCTGCACCTTATACTCATGTGTAGAAGAACAGCACCATCAGGGAAAGGTCTCCAGAAAGGTGGAGAACTTGAGAACACAGGTGGGTTTCATAATTTCTTCAGATACAAATTTTGATCTTAGAATGGAGTGTCACAATAGGAAAGGCAAAGCAGGCTGTGTAGATGGGGATGAATAAGGGGATCGGCATCCTTAGCTAAGGAGGAGATGATGATGGCTTTTTGGGCTGGCTCCAGCCCTAAGAGAGAACAGGTTATTAGTACTGCAGTCCAACTGACTGGAACACAGGATCCAAACTGAATAGAAATGGTACTGTGGGTTAAATTGGGTCTCTTCAAAAAGGTATGTTGAGGTCTTAACTCTGGTACCTGTGAATGTGACTTTATCTGGAAATTGGATCTTTGTGGATTATTAGTTAAGATGATGCCCTACTGAGTTAGGGTAGCCCTAACCCATGGCTGGTATTCTTATAAGAAGGCTGCATGAAGACACAGAGACACAGGGAAAAGGTGGCCACGTGAAGAGGGAGGCAGAGGTTGGGGTGCTGCGTCTACTCTCCAAGGAACACTGAGGATTGCTGGCAACCACCAGGAACGGGAGAGAGGCCTGGGATAGGCTGTCCTTCAGAGCCTGTGGGAGGAGCTAACCTTGCAAACATCTGGATATTGTATTTCTAGAACTGTGAGACAATGCAGTTCTGTCATTTAAAGCGCTGGGTTTGTGGAACTTTGTTTAGGCAGCCCCAGGAAACTAATACCGATGAGAAGGGAGAAACACTCAGGAAAGTAATTGCTTCGGATGACAGATAATAAGCATGACTCAGAGAGAAGAATGGAGGTGCAGAATGTGCCTGGGGACTTATAGGAAAGAACAATTTTAGAGAAGGATGGGAATTATGGTCTCAGAATCTCCATACAAATGAGCAGATTATGAGAAATAAAAGAAACTAATGACAAAGGTAGTAGATGGGATATTTTAGAATCCCCAAGACTTGGGTGGAATTCAATATTGGTACATGCTAACATAAAGGGAATATACCTATTATGTGTGGAAGTAATCTGAAAAAAAAAAGACAGACACGCTCCTTATGGAAATTGGAGGGCCCAAGAGGGTAAAAGGGTTAGCAGAGCATAGGGTGAGGATATAAATACAGATACATGGAATAAGGTGACCATGGTCTCAGAATTTATAAGATCCAGTGAGAAGATGAGATAAACATAGTCAGGATTGTACCCTAGACTTTGAGAAGAAAGATTCAGAAACAATTTGGAGAATATCCTTTATTTCTTGTTGGTGGATAATGCAAATTACATAAGTTTTTTTCTCTCTTCTTCCTTTCCTCCCTTCCTTTCTCTCTGTTTCTTTTCTACAAGAAAATGCCTCACTTATTTTAGGTGAGTCAATAAGAGATATTAAATTTTAGCCTTTAGAAATTGAAATTTACCAGTACAAGGGCCTGGGGAAGGTGTTCAGGAGGGAACCCAGCTGTGGGCACTCCCACTGTATTCTGGGAGGATGTTTAGTTATTAGGTATCATCAGGGCTGTCTGCTGGTTGTGCTTTTCTCATGCTGTTATTCATACTTGTCAAATATAGATGACAGCTTGTTTTGTTTCATCATTATTAATTTAGATTGTTATATATTACTAGATGAACCTTACAGTGTTTTGTTGGCCCTCTTGTGGGAAATGAAAATATTTGCATCACTTGTATTTTGAAACTATAGTTCTCTAATAACTATATTTTAAAAAGATGGATGTTATTGGGGATTCTAATGTGAAATAGCAACCTATTATGGTTAAAGCAGCTGTAGACATTATCTTTATCCCCCAAAATGTTATACATTTTAGTGTTAACACTAGGGTCAGACTGACTAGTTTGAATCGTGGTCTCACCAAAGCTGTGTAAGCCTCACTTTATTTACAAAATGGGAATAGTAGGACCTACTTCAGTGAAGACTAATTGACATCATGCATGTACACATATAGACAATGCTCAGTAAAATGGGAACTAGTAGTTAGCAATAGTTAAAGAGTGCTTACAATGTGCTAGGCATCTTTTGAAGTCCTCAGAAAACTCCATGAGCTAGGTATTACTATTATCCTTGCTTTACAGACAAGAAACAACCTGAGGCACAGGGCATTTAGGCAATGCTCAAGATCACAGAATCAATAAGTGGCAGAGAGGGGATTTGAGCCCAGAAGGTGTGGTTCTAGATCTATTGCTAGTGACCACCTGACTACTTAGGATAACAAGAACACAACATTTCTTTTCCAAAGGGATCCTGCAATGAGATCAAGGTCAAGTGAGTGGTCTGTGTTCATCTGCAAAGTGTTTATCTCCTCACTTGCTGTGGATATCTGGAGGGGCTGTGTCTTGCTTACCCCCAAACCCCCAGAATTTAGCTCAGTCCTTGCTCTATGAATGGCTGAGTCAAGGCCTTCCTTCCCCTCATTGACCCTTTTCACCATCCTAGTCTTTGCCGAGGCTGCTAACATAGGATTGTGAAACAATACTAACAAAGCACGGCCCTTGGGCAGGGGTCTTTCTGGATTCCACTCGGGCTCCAATGCTCCTCCAGCATAACTTGTCGAAATTCTATGAGTTCAGGCTTCCTCTGGGATGGAAGCCATCCAGTCGAGCATCTGGAAAATGTCAGTTTCCACCAGTACTTCTGAAAATCTATGGAGCTCACTGATGATAGCTTTTTGGTCTTGACATGAACCCTAGTGATAGCCTATAAGAGAGGAAATAGGGATCCCAAGGCATGATGCTATTTGCTGGAGCTGGCTCAGACAGTGAAGGATAGATTCCAGACAGGAAGGCAGGACTCCTGACACTGTCCAGTGTACCTTTCAACTTGCATTTATGGACAATCTGGAATATTACAGATTTGACAGTATAGGCTTTGCTTATATGTGACATAACATTTGGATTAAAGCTAAAAAATCCAAACAAATATTTATATGTTGCCTTTTTAATTAATAGAAACTGTAGCTTTAAAAGGCTATTTTAACAATGAGCATGTTTAGGACTTACATAAAGACATTTGTAGAATACTCATGGGCAATACAACTATGATAATATTACTGAAGGTACCCAGTGAGATCTGTGAAAATTCTGTACAATTAGTGTTTTATTTTACACACCATAAATCAAGTAAGTGTACTGCAAAAGATGAAAGACATTCAAAACATTCAAAATTGTATCATCATTTGTGGAAATTGCTAAACATCCATGAAGCAAACTAGACAGTGCTTTGGACAAACTCAAATGATGCCACTAATGGAAACTTTAGAAAAGAGCATTTGAATCCAGGTCCATTAAAATATTACTTTAACAAATGAGCCATTTGTGAAATTGGATTTTCAAACAAATGACTTCTCCATATTTTGAAATGAGTGGCTTACATTTTGCTTGGAAAGGAAGAAATTTGTGAATGTAGGGGAAATATATTTTCCTAGTGACTATATTAATAGTGGTCAGAGATAACAGTGATTATCAATTAATCAATGCCAGGCAAGTACTAGATGTATGACCCAATTCAAGCTGTTGCTCCTTCCCCAGAGTTGCCTCTTTCCTTTGCACATATTTCTAGTATGATTTAGTCTTACCCTTAAAATGTAAATGGCCAATGAGCTCCTAGGGGTAGATACCCTGCCTCTTTAATTTCCTTTTTCAAACAGGTGAGTTGAGTATTTAGTGTCACAGGTGGAATGAGTGGCAGATCCAGGATTAGGACTCATCCTTTAATTCCAAATTCTGTGGAAATAACTGGAGATCAATCAAATGAGAGAACAGGCTGGTTTTTTTTTCTGAACTTGGTATAGCAAAGGAGTCAGCCACCATCACTTATATTTTGAAAGAGACTCAGGGGCAGGCAGAGGAGTGGAAAGCTTTCCCATGGAAAAGGGAAGGCTTCCTGTGAGCCCTGATTGGAGGCTGTTGGTATGAGGAACCTCTGGGAGGGACAACTGGAATTGGGGCATCCTAAGCAATTGCTTAGTGGTACATTTTTGACTAATTCTGGTGGGTCCTAATTTAGAAATGGGGACAAAAATTAGGAAAGCTAGCCCTGGCCGGGTAGTTTAGTTGGTTAGAGCATTGCCCCATACGCCAAGGTTGTGGGTTTGATCCCCGTCAGTGGACATACAAGAAATAACCAATGAATGCATAAATAAGCAGAACAACAAATCGATGTTTCCCTCTCTCTCTTTCTCTCCCTTCCTCTTGCTCTAAAATAAATAAAAAAAAATTAGGAAAGCTATCAGTTATTAGTAAAGTCCTGCCTGTCTGGGGCTTTACAGACAAATACATACCGATGTTACAGCAGTCAACATCTGACTTCTTGGACCTGTTGTTAGATAGTGTCTCACTTTCTACAAGTTTGATGTATAGGGAGCAGGTGGGTTTCCTGTGCAGGTTACTGTAGGTAATGGTTCGGTTGTATGGGCCTGTTGCTGTAGACTGCGAATCAGAATTCAAATGGATTCACATGGGTCATTTTTCTATGCGGTGTGGCCAGTGTTCATTTGTGTACTCAGTCTGTCGGTTTGGTTCTCTTCCTTCTAAGTCGGGGAGGGGGCGGGGGAGGGGGGGAGCAAACTTTCTGCAAAAGACTGGAGGACAAAGATTTCAGCTTTGTGAGCCATGAAGTCTCTGCTGCAATTACTCAACTCTGACATTTTAGCAAAAAGGCAACCACGGACAACGTGTAAACAAGCGGGGTTGGCTGTATCCCAACAAAACTTTATTTACACAACCAGGCAGCAAGCTGTATTTCACCCTGGGGCTGTGGCGTGCCGACCCCTGTTGTATAGTGAAGAGTCTGCGCAAAATCAACAAATATGCAAACAACAGCTGCTGCCGTGTCGTGACTCATTTCCTTTAGGCCTGCTTTCATGCTATTGAGACTCTGAGCGTTGTGGTCTAGTTTCTCAGTGGTGTTGTATTCAAGAAGGATGGTTGAACAATAAAAAAATCCTATATTTCATTATTTTTTCCTTCCTCTCAACAGACGTTATGTGGGACCCATTTAATAACTAAAGTGATCCTTCTTATAACGTTGTTTTCCTTCTGTCCTATTCCTCTGTGGCTCATACTTCATTTTAAGAACCTCTTATTTGTCAAACCTGGCAAAGAAATCCTCTGTCAGGCACCGTGAATCAGCAGAAAGAACCATCTTCCACTCCGTATGTCACATGTCAGACAAGAGTAGAGGAGAGCAACACTGTGAAATTGGTAAAGGTGATCTGTCCTTAGCCTGGTCTCCTCATGTTGGCAACATGGGTGCCACAACTCCAGGCATCATAGATAGAAAGTTATCCAGAGGCGGTAGAGGCCATTTCTTCCTTGTATCATCTTAAGAGTGAAGAACCCTCTTCCAGAAGCTTCCTAGCAGACTCATCCTCATGTTACAGTGGCCCGATTGTATCACATGCTCTTGCCTAAGTCCATATTGGGTAATGGGGCCATCATGACTGGCTTGGATTAAGCAGTAGTCATCTGCTGAGGTTGGGGTTACATCTTGCTTCCTCTGGTACCTGTGGCCTTGCAGAGGATGGTGGATGTGAATGAGTGAAGTTGAAATTCTGTAAGAAGGATGAGAGAGAGGGGTCAACATTGAAAAGCCAATCAGCTGTATTTTTGGCAAGAGGCAAAGGGGCAGGAAGAGAAATGGCTTTGGAGAAAACAGACATCCTATAAGGAATCCATTTCTAGGTTTTTAGCATTCCTCAAAGTAGAATTAGTCAGGTATTCCTTTTTGTGGAAGACAAAATGCTTGAATTTGTTGAAAAAGAGTTGTCTCTCATCTTTCTCCAAGCACATTACCTATCAGGGAAGAATAGGTAACAGCAATGTTATCAAATTGGCAAAGACAATTGGTCCTCTCCAGACCAATTTTGATGCCTTCTTTCCCTGTTTCCACAGTATCTCTCTCTAGTGCACTGAGTACCTTGCAGACTTGACCAGGAATGCTTTGAGCAGAGGGAACTCCGGATATGGAGATGGAAATACCTGTTGTGAATACTAGTTATGACACTTACTAGTCCATGACCTTGGGCAAGCTACCTAACAGCAGTTGGTATTAGTTATCCTACCTGTAATGAGGCAAGAGGTCTGCCTTCCTTGTTTATGTAGTTGTTGTGAGAATTAAATGAAATAATGTTTCAGTGCCTATGGCACATAGACACTAAATAAATATTTTGTTTTTTCTTTGGTTGAACCAAACTTGTCTACTCATTGCTTCTGAAATCACTTGTTTGTTTTATGATTTTATTCCTTCACATGTTGCTCATGACATTTTTTCTTCTCATTCTTTCACCCCCTCCACTTGCAATGACTTTTCATGTCCTCTCTACCTTGGCCCTTATCTTTGGTCTGAAGTCTGGCTTGACTCCACCTTGCTTGTGAAGCCCTCTTCTCCATTCCAGATCCAGTGTACCATTTTCTGAAGGAGTCCTCAGGTGCTGTGGGATTAAAGATATTGCTGGGGAAGCCCTCATGGCATCGATAGAGCTGCAGATCACCATCACCCAGGAAATAAGTGATCCTCAGCATTGTAGGAGCAGCGAAACCAGAAGGCTGCAGCTCTGGGATCGAGGCTCACATGAAAAATGGAATAGGAGCCCAGGAAAAAAAACAGAGAGAGAAATTATACTGGCAGCCTTGGGCAAAAGTCCTGTTTCTTCCATATGCCTTTTTTTTTCATGGACGAGTTATATATGGTATTTATTTGAGCATCAGTCTTCTCATCTTCAAATTGAAGTTTATACACACCTCTTCTCCCCCCCCCTATTCTTTATGGGTATGTAAACTCCAAAGAGGCAGGGGCTATATTTTATCTTTAATTTGCCAATTATATCTAACTCATAGTATACTACCTGGTTTCCCAGTGGGAGCAATACTTTCTTATTGAAAATAGAATGAATGTTAAATAAGAAAGCATGGATGTAAACATTTGTTAACTTAAGGTCTGATACAAATGTAATGTATTCTGTCACCACTTCCAAGAGCTTATCACTGATCTCTACACATTGTGGTCAGGCAGTTCATGTCAGCAGGTGGGCCACGTGTCCCCTGTGGAATGTAAACACACTGTGAGGTCGTGTTAATCAAAATCTGGAATCTTTTAGAGGAGAGCGCCTGTCATGTGTCAGATCATCACCTACGAGTCAAGTCTTGCCTTCAGGTTGTCTAATGCCTGATGTCAGATAGGTAACGAGCATGCCTCCATCTGCCTCCTCCACACTCAGAGAAGACATAGCTTATTTATTAGTATTATTATTTTTTCTATGTTAAAGGAAGACAAGTGTTGTTGTTGTTTTCAATATATTTTTATTGATTTTTTTAGAGAGAGGAAGGGAGAGTGAGATAGAAGCAGTGATGAGAGAGAAACATGGATTGGCTGCCTGATGCATGCCCCTGACCAAGGATTGAGCCTGCAACCTGGGCATGCACACTGACTGGAATTGAACTGTGACCTCCTGGTTCATGGGTTGATGCTCAACCACTGAGCCACACTGTCTGGGCAGACATAGCTTATTGATCATGATACTTACCACTGGACATGATGTCTACTTTCTTTTAAAACCATCTTTATAGGCAGCTGCTATATATTAAGCAGAACTGATCAAAATTCAATTTAACTTGAAGCCTATGTGTTATCTCTGGTCTTAATTCAAGTGTCTTCTCTTTTTGCTTGTTGGCTTATTTTCCTGAAGGTCTCCATTGGTGGAATCACTGCAGTCTCCCCTGTGGATCATGTCTTTGTTTTCTGCGTTGGCCTTCAGCAAGTTCTCCTGTCCAAATACAATCTCCTGCTGGAAAAGCAAGGCTGTCCTTATCCTTCAACCCAAACAAATATCTCAAAGAAATATGATTTGGTTTTGCTTCGGAGAAATAAGAGAAATATCAAAGGGGGAAATAAATCAATCCACCTCTGTGAGATTCCTGTGAAATTTATTAGAAACAAGCTCCGGTGAATGCAGAGGTTGCACCTTGAACACCAGTTTCGCTTTCAAGCACGCCGCCCTGCTTCTGTAATGGGCTGCACTTACCCACACTTTTTATTTTTTAAAGCACTTTAAAGACATTTCCTAATTGATTTATGGCCTGGCAACCCATTTGGAACATGCAACGAGAGTGATTAAAAGGCCAGAAGAACTGATTTATGATGAAAGATTAAGAACGGAATATGATCTGAAACTTGACCAAACAGAGATGCACAGCAGATATCTCAGCCGCCTACAATTACCTGGCCGTGTGGGAACTCCTGAGTGAGGGACAAATTATTTCACTTGGCCATTAGAGGTTTCAAAAGACAAAGTTGATTTTTTTTTTTAAACAAAGAAAAACTCAGCCCAGCAGATTGATTCTCTAAGGCTGTGGGCTGTCCCAGAGAGCTGCAGACTCAAGTTTACTGTAAGACCAAGGTCAAAAGCCAAGAATGGCCTTCTTGTACCTACAGGAAATGTGACCTAAGCCTCTCTCTGTCCACCGTTCCCATCACTGCCCTCCCGTGGCCCATCAGCAGATGATTGTGAGAGGTTTCCCTCTTTTGTGTCTCTGGGAATAAGCTGAGAACCTGCTACACTCAACCTAAGGAAAATGACAACCTGATCCACTGGGGAAGATGCTCTCTGTTAGAAAGATGGTCTATTGGTTATGGGAACCCACACAGGCATTTGTGTGATTCCTTGTTCCAGGTTTTTGGTTAATCAGTCTCTCAGGTTCACAGAAAAGGTTTAATAATACAATCAACAAAATAGCTCACAGATTCTTTATGCTTCAAATGGTTTGGGTTTAATTTTTGTTTATTATTTTAAGAATACATAGATATATTTCTCAGCTCCAAATTATTCATTCATTTATAAATACATTCCCCTAACAACATCAAATGAGTTATTTACTTTGCACACCTTGTGATTTAGCCATTTTGGGGAGACAGAAACGTTTTAAAGAAATAGAAGGTGTGACCATTGTCTGCAAGGAGCTGCGGCTGAGACAGAAGGGACAAAGGGTCCCAAACTCTTCCTATGAAGAGTGAATTTAGCCAATGTGGCTAAATTCTTCTGGGCAGTGAGCTGAGACCTGAGACTCTGGCCGGGGTAGAGTTTTGGGAATTGGAGCTGTGTGGGGAATGGTGCTACCTGTCCTTATCATACAGGATCCTGACCCAGGAGAAGCGGAGCTTGAGAACTATTGGCAAAACAAACACTTTCAACTCCCCAAACATATGATCTCCAAAGGGGGTTACTTTTAGGTAGTAAATAGGTTCAAAAGGATGGGCAGATCCAGAGGAGAACCCGAGGATTCCCAGCAGAGAAGGGAGGCTCTGAAATAGAGCTGTGGCCCGGCTACAAGTGGAAGATGTGCTATGGGGGACGTGGGGGTTGGTGCAAAAGCTCAAAGCCACCAGGTTGCACAGGTCCCAGGAGTTCCGCTGTTATTGTGTTCAATGTGAATGGTGCCCCTGGTGCTGGGGATGCATCAGCTGAAGAGGCTTTGGCAGGGGTTACTGGGTGCTGAGGAGGAGACCTGAGCTTAGTGTTTGGGAAGAGTTTCAGAGGAAATGACATCTAAGTGAATTTGCGATGATGCAGAATTAACTAGACTGAGAAGAGGAAGAAGCAGCTGCAAATGTAAGGGGGTCCTGGTGAATGGCGCCCGAGAGTTGTCCTTGGCGTGGCCTGCAGGTGGCAGAAGGGAACACTGGGGTGTGTAAGGAGGAGTGTACAGAGGAGGCAGGAAGAGGTGAACCACTCTATGGAGATCGTGAACAACACCTGAGAGTGTGGACACTATGAGGAATGGGGAAGCCATTACAGAATTACGCAGGGAGCCCTTTGTCAGAGAATGAAGGGGAAAGAGCACATTGTCAATGGTAGAGAGGATGAAGGTGGCTGAGACCAGTGGCAGGAGACCAGTTAGGAGGCTACTGAAATAATCTAGGCAAGAAGCAATGAAGGTCTGAAAAACACCCCTGTAGTGTGATGGCGAAGCAGCAAGGGCTCCTTGATGCCTTAGTCCAAGTCTGTCTCCTTTTAGATGAATCAGGTCAGGTGTCTTTTAGGTTATGCTGTCCAGGTCACTGCTGGCTAATACATGGAAATACCTGAAAATGTTTCCTTTTTAACTAGTGTGGGCACACGGATTGACAAATATCTACAGCAACAGAACCTGGCATATCCTTCATCATTTGGCAAAATGACTCTGCTTTATTAATAGTGGGAGCCAGTTCATAAGTCTTTGTCGCATTTCTAACAAACATTTCTCCTTTCTCTGGGGTTGATGAATTTGATAAAAATTTGGAGGAGGGTGGGAGGCTTATGTGGAGCATATCACTGATCCCACAGGTCGAGATGCAGATGGATTTTAAGTCACCGGCTCTAATAACATATGACATTACAGGGAGTGATACACACAAAAAATATTGCAGCAGGTCCCATGCACTATACCTACCACAATCTCCTGAGTTTACAGCCTTCCCACCAGGTTCCTAATATAGAGGATTTGAGCCCAATGCTATAAAAGGAATTACACAGCCTCTTCTGAAAAAGTGGTACTTCGATAAATAAGTGGAGGAGCCAGGATATAGGAAACATATAAAAAACCTTCAGAGGGTCAATGAAGCCTTGGGAGACAAAACTCAATAGCTAAGGGACAAGAAACGAAATGGAGTTTTCTTTGTTTTAGACAGAAAATTACAAGGTGCTGTTGGAGGTTATAGCTGGAGTTGGAATAGGCTCTTGCAAGAGTGCAGTTTAACAAGCCAGTGAGGTACCTGACCCCGTCCAAATAAAGGAATCAGAGTTTTGTTGGTTTTTCACCGTGACGAGAAATATTCCACCAGAAAGGTAACTTCAGAGAGAGTGAAAAACGTGTATGCCTTTTGGGTGGTGGTGGCATGGGGATGTACAATTGGCAAAACTCATCACCTGGATGATGGGTGTATTTTACTATTACACTGTATCAATAAAGATAATGTAAGTAATAAAAAAAAAAAAAAAAAAAAAACAAAAAAAAAAAAAGAAAAGAAAAATTCTGACACTGTCCTGGTGGCAAATGAACATGAACTGGGCAGTGAGGCTGATCAGACCTGAGCGGTCGGCACTTCAGGATCACAAACCAGACCTCTCTTGCTTGGAGGTGAGGGCGGGGGG
>NW_005370024.1:2915579-2920681 GCF_000412655.1 Myotis brandtii | reverse complement strand
AGCAAATTCACTCAATGCAGTGGGAGGCCCAGGCCATCTCCGAGTAGCAGATAGACTGGCCAGAGTACCGGCACCATCTATACCTTTGGCTTCTCTGGCCAAGCACAAAACCATTTAAGTCCCTCTGTGAACTTGAAGCTCAGTGTGGGGATAACAGATAGGGTCCATTTTCTCTTGTCCATAAATCATACACAGAGCCCTGGACTAATGAGGATTCCCAGACCTTATCTCTGCCCAAAGAGGAGAATCGACATTGATTAGTGATGTCTGTTGGGGGTGTGGTAGGGTGGATTGGAGGCACCTATGCTTTCCTGCCTACCCCAGGGCTGTGAATTATTGTAGACCCTAAAGTGGTGTGTACTTGTGAGGAATGGAAGAGTTTATTCTGAGAGTCCAGTGGTCCAGTCATTCTGTGGCTTCTCACAGAAGACCTGCCACACCTGTCCCCTGATTTTGATGGCCTCTGATTTTCCATGAAGTTCTGTGGGCTTGAAACAGTATGGTCACTCCAGAGGTAAGGTATTTATTCAGTGTGTTCTGTGTTGTGATGCTCTGAAGGACATAGAAGCAGACAATGGAGATCTCAGTTTTATTAGCAGAGTGGCAGTGACTGTTTCCCCCCTTGTGCTCCTGAGACCATTGAGGCCTTGGTAACCATCAGACAGGAGGAAGCTTTGTGCCCAAGTCACAAGTGCCCAGGGGTCTGGAGAGAAAGGACCCGTGGGTGTTCGGTGGAATGGAGTTAATCAGTACCATCTTTAACTAAATTATTTTCCACATAAACCCAAGGTTAAAGGTAAAGTGGGCAGATAATTACTTTACTCCAAGGGTGACTCATTTTCAGCCCGAGGCACTAGATCCAGATTTCAATTTGAGTTCATTATATTCCTCTAGTCCAGTGGTTCTCAACCTTCCTAATGCCGCAAACCTTTAATACAGTTCCTCATGTTGTGGTGACCCCCCAACCATAAAATTATTTTTGTTGCTACTTCATAACTGTAATTTTGCTACTGTTATGAATCGTCATGTAAATATCTGATATGCAGGATGTATTTTCATTGTTACAAATTGAACATAATTAAAGCATAATGATTAATCATAAAAACAATATGTAATTATATATGTGTTTTCCAATGGTCTTAGGCGACCCCTGTGAAAGGGTCGTTCTACCCCCAAAGGGGTCGCGACCCACAGGTTGGCTACCCACAGGTTGCGAACCGCTGCTCTAGTCACTCCTGCATTAGCACAGAGGTAATTTCCATCTGGATGAGTCTGTGTGGTGAAGTCATCGGGCAAGATGTTTAGAGGTTTAATAATTAAAGCAGATGAAGATTTGTGAATAATCTAAGTTCCACACGAGGGTGACTTTTAAATGCAGGGGAGGTGGGGACTTAACAACATCATTTGTCTTCAAAACCTTCTGAGTCCACATGTGCTTTGTCTGCATCCCTCACTTCTCAGCTTTCTTTTTCTTCTTCTTTGACTCCTCTGTGTCTCTGACTCCTCTCAGTTGCCCACTCTCCTACAGTCACTAATTGGCCACAGTGCATAATGGAAACACTGAGCCCTAGATTTAATTAAGAACAGCCTCTGTGTTTTGTAGATGAGGAGACCAAGACATAAGTTGGGGCAGGGATTTGACGTAGTCAAAACAGAAACCAGGCTTTTGTGATTCCCTGTTCAATACTCTTAGTATTTGCCAAAATTATTTAAAAATATCATTCTTCTTGCTATAAAATATTACATGACCCTTGTAAAATGTGTTTAAAAATACAGAAAACTGTAAAGTAAAAATAAAATCAAGTACTGATACTTCACCCAGAGCTAATCACTTTTAACCATTGGGTAGGTATTTCTTTCCAATCTCTTTTCCATTCAAATAAATAGAAATTCATCTGTTTTAAAGAAGTAAGATTCTATTTTAGAGGCACCTTGGGATTTCATTTTTATGCTTATGCTTCTCTTGTTAGCACTGTCTCATTAATTTTTATCCCATTTCAATGAAATATTCTGGAAATATGACTTTTAATGAGGTTATACTATTCCAATCAATGGCTGTACCATAATTTGTTTATCCATTTGTGGAACTTATTGAATGAAATTACCTATTTTTTATTTAAAAGCAGGTGAGTGAGTTTCATTTGTCCCAAAGGGGGTGGGGAGGTAAAGAGATATCTCCAACAATCCTAAATGAGTTGCTTTTTGTTCAAAGCAGTTAACTCGGTACCGTGATTGTGTTGATTTAACTACCATGTTTTCCTTGACGCTTTCTCTGCTCTCTGTCCCCATGTTAGGCAGAGAATCCACTTCATTCTCCAACCCTTGCTACCAACTTGGTATTAAAATCTGATCGCCCACTCATCAGGCCTGCCTTATGGATCACCCACCCAGCTGGCATTGCCCAAACTCCTTCTGAAGCAGGAAAAGTGCCTGCTGGGCACATGCCAAGAGAGGGCAAAAGAGAACCTTGTTCATTGTTGGAAGATGGCACTTTACAGTTTACCAATCCTTACCTGCCCTGGGAAGAGAGGAGAGAGAATGTCCCTGAGGTCCAGGGAGACTCACTCACAGACCTGGTTTTTGGATTTTTTTCCCATTGCAAAGATGAGGCACATGTCACACAGTATACGACGGCAAACAGACCTCTGCTGGAATTGCCCCTTTGCTCTACCTTGTTCTGAGACTTTGGTTAGATGACTCATGTAAAAGTTCCTCGTCTGCCATTCAGGACTAATCACAAGCCCTGACTCAGGGGCTTGGACAAGGATTGAAAGACATAATACAGCAGCTGAAGTGTGGTGTCCGCTGAGACTTTGGTTAGATGACTCATGTAAAAGTTCCTCATCTGCCATTCAGGACTAATCACAAGCCCTGACTCTGGGGCTTGGACAAGGATTGAAAGACATAATACAGCTGAAGTGTGGTGTCCAGAATGTCAAGGGGGTGAAGAAATGGTGGCGAAGACCGTCATCTACCCTGCCTGTCCTATTGTTCCCATGCTCAAGGTCAGCATTTATCTTGTCTTTTTTTGTTTTGTTAATCCTTACACAAGGATATTTTTCCCCCCCTCATATTTTTAGAAAGAGTGGAAGGGAGAGAGAGGGAGAGAAACATTGATGTGAGAGAGATACACATGAATTGGTTGCCTCCCCCACCCATCCCGGTGGGGGCCGGAGATCGAAACTACAACCCAAGTACATGCCCTTGACGAGAATCAAACTGGAGACCCTTTGGTCCTCGGGCTGACGCTTCTACAACTGAGCTTAACAGGCTAGCACAGCATGTACCTTTTCAACAAATAATAGAAAATGAAAATTAAAGTGCTATCTTTGAGATGATTGTTTTCATATACTAGTATACACAAAACGAAGCATACTTGAATTTAAATTAAGGAATGAGAGCCTTTGATTATTAGAACTTGATGAGGCATCTGACTACACATATTAAGAGCAGAACACTGAACCTTTCCTTTGCTAGATGCTTATAGGTCTGCAAAACTGCAGTTATGACTTTGAAGGCCCAAGTCCTGCCCACTGGACTCCCAGGACCATGGCCCCTTTCTGGTCCCAGGCTGGCCCCGCCAGCTGCCCTGTGGCTTTGGAACCAGATTGGAGCTGTCACATCCACTTACTCGGACCAATGTGACCTTTGTTCTTCACCTGGGGGTGTTCTCAGTGAGCCAGGTATGGACACACCTGGTGCAGAAAAGGTGTTCTTCTGCGGAGAACAGTTTAGGGGAATATCTGCTCATCAACAGCGCTTCCTCCGAAGGTGACGCATTGGTGGCTGGCTGGTCTGTGTGCTCCCTCAGGCTGAACAGCACACAGCCCAAATCACCTTCCTGAAGCACGTGTGGCAATAGGCTAATTATTTTTATGATGCCAGGTCAGCAATAAAGGCGACCTTCCTGCTTTGCCCTTTCCCCATGACTCATGACAGGAGGGACCATTTTTAAAGCTGAGTTTAAGCACCCAGCCTGCAGGGGAGGTTTTATATTTTTATTGATTTCAGAGAAGAAGGAAGAGGGAGAGAGAGATAGAAACATCAATGATGAGAGAGAATCATTGATCAGCTGCCTCCTGCACACCCCCTACCCACAACATGGGCACGTGCCCTTGACCAGAATCAAACCTGGGACCCTTCAGTCCGAAGGCAAACACGCTATACACTGAGCCAAACCAGATAGGGCTGTACTCCTTTTCTTTCTTTCTTTTTTATTTATTTTTATTTTATAATTTTTTAAATATTTATTGTTGAGATTATTACAGATGTCCCTCTTCCCTCCCCCGCCCCATAGCTCCCCTCCACCCGGTTCCCACCCTGCTCCAAGCCTTCACCACCCTATTGTCTGTGTCCATAGGTAATGCATATAAGATCTTTGTTTAATCTCTTCCCTCCCCCCCCCCTCCTTCCCTCTGTTCCATTTCCATGCTTCTGATTCTATTTTATTCACCAGTGTATTCTGTCATTACATTTCTTATTCGTTTGATTTTTAGATTCAATTCTTGATAGATATATATATTTGTTGACATTTTGTTGTTCATCTTTTTTCTTTTTCTTCTTCTTCCTTGTCTTAAGAATACCCTTTAGCATTTCATATAATACTGGTTTGGTGGTGATGAACTCCTTTAGCTTTTTCTTGTCTGTGAAGCTCTTTATCTGACCTTCAATTCTAAATGATAGCTTTGCTGGTTGTAGGTCCTTGCTATTCATCACTTTGAATATTTCTTGCCCCTCCCTTCTGGCCTGCATAGTTTCTGTTGAGAAATCAGCTGACAATTGTATGGGCACTCCATTGTAGGTAACTAACTGCTTTTCTCTGGTTGCTTTTAAGATTCTCTCTTTGTCTTTAGCCCTTGGCATTTTAATTATGATGTGTCTTGGTGTGGTCCTCTTTGGGTTCCTCTTGTTTGGGACTCTCTGTGCTTCCTGGGTTCGTAAGTCTATTTCTTTCACCAGGTAGGGGAAGTTTTCTGTCATTATTTCTTCAAATAGGTTTTCAATATCTTGCTCTCTCTCTTCTTCTGGCACCCTCATAATTCAGATGTTGGTATGCTTGAAGTTGTCCCAGAGGCTCCTTACACTATCTTCATATTTTTGGA
>NW_005370024.1:2909511-2914961 GCF_000412655.1 Myotis brandtii | reverse complement strand
GTGCACCCCTCTGTGGGCTGTGTGCACAGTCTTGCTGTAGTTGAGCCTTAATTGCTGTTGGTATCATTGGGAGGAATTGACCTCCAGGCCAATTGGCTGTGGGGACCAGCTACAGCTACAGTGGGAGAGCTGCAGCGCAGGAGACACCCTTATGGAGCAGGACTTGCTTCAGTGGGGCTTTGGTACTCATGGAGTCTGCCCCATAAGTAACACATTATGGATGTGAAGAGTTGTAATCTGGTATGGTCTCATACTGACCCCTGGCTCTTGGGTCTCCAGGGAGGTGCAAAGTCAGCCACTGCATGGGCCCCCCAGCAGGAGCAAGAGAGAGATCTGCAGATTCCTCCTTTTTGTGTCAGGTTTGAAAGTGCCCAGATGAGGCCCAGCTGTGAAGCAAGGCAGGCTGGTCTTGGGCCTTTTATTGATAGGCTTGGGGCTTCGTGACCCAGCTGCAGCTTGTTTGACAGGTTTTAGCCTAAGCAAGGATTGGCCATTCACATGCAAAAGCTTCGGCTTTCAGCTTGGGTGGGGTTGTAAATTGCATGGGGTGGGGTCTCAGGGAATCACCGGGCAGAGCAAACAGATATGGCTTCCAGTCAGCCCTGCGACCGGGAAGGTCCCAGCATAGGAACAATGACTGCTGCGAGCACCTCCGTCTGGGAGAAAGCCACCTCGAGTTCCTGCCCCAATGCCAGACAATCCAGTTCCTCCACTGGAGCTCAGAGGAAGTGGGAGCTTGTAAGTTCAGCTTGAGTGCCGGCCTTTTAAGAGGAGCAGCTGGGTCTCTAGCAGCCTCTGTGTCACTGAGTCCCAATCTGGTTTTTACAGCTCCTAGTTCTTATTGCCCATAGGGACTTCTTTTCCCAGCTCTGGGACCCTGGGTTGGGTGTCTGGTGTGGGGCTGGGACCCCTTGCTCTTCTGGGCGCTGACCACTGGATACACTGGCTCTTGGGTCTCCAGGGAGGTGCAAAGTCAGCCACTCCCTGGGGCCACCCAGCAGGAGCTAAAGAGAGATCTGCATATTCCTCCTTTTTGTATCAGGTTTGAAAGTGCCCAGATGAGGCCCAGCTGTGAAGCAAGGCAGGCTGGTCTTGGGCCTTTTATTGATAGGCTTGGGGCTTCGTGACCCAGCTGCAGCTTGTTTGACAGGTTTTAGCCTAAGCAAGGATTGGCCATTCACATGCAAAAGCTTCGGCTTTCAGCTTGGGTGGGGTTGTAAATTGCATGGGGTGGGGTCTCAGGGAATCACCGGGCAGAGCAAACAGATATGGCTTCCAGTCAGCCCTGCGACCGGGAAGGTCCCAGCATAGGAACAATGACTGCTGCGAGCACCTCCGTCTGGGAGAAAGCCACCTCGAGTTCCTGCCCCAATGCCAGACAATCCAGTTCCTCCACTGGAGCTCAGAGGAAGTGGGAGCTTGTAAGTTCAGCTTGAGTGCCGGCCTTTTAAGAGGAGCAGCTGGGTCTCTAGCAGCCTCTGTGTCACTGAGTCCCAATCTGGTTTTTACAGCTCCTAGTTCTTACTGCCCATAGGGACTTCTTTTCCCAGCTCTGGGACCCTGGGCTGGGCGTCTGGTGTGGGGCTGGGACCCCTTGCTCTTCTGGGCGGCCTCCACAGAGACCATCTCCCTCCTGATTAAAAAAGTGGCACACGTGAGTGGCTGAACCAGCCTGTTCCGTGCCTCCGCACCTTCTACCAGTTTCAGTGTGCTTTCTTCTTTACTTCTCTAGTTGTAGAACTTCCATTCAGCCAGCTTTCTGGTGGATCTGGATGACGGTTGTTCTGTATATGTGATTGTGGGAGGCAGAGAGTACAGACGTTTGTCTACACTGCCATCTTGGTTCTTCCTATACTCCTTTTCTTTGTATCCTCGTCCCAGTCCTGGTTTTTGGTCCTTGGAGTCTGAAGGTGTATTAGTTTCTAGGGCTGCCATAACAAAGCACCACACATTGAGTTGCTTAAAACCCCAGAAATTTATTCCCTCTTAGTTCTGGAGGCTGGAAGTCCAAGGTCAAGGTGTCCACAGGGCTGTGCTCTCTCTGAAGGCTCTGGGCAGGAGGTGGACGAGGGAGTGTGCTGCATGCCTTAGTTCCAGCTCTGGGGTTGTGGGTGATTTTGACGTTCTTTGGTTTGCAGTGGTATCATTCCAGTCTCTGCCTCTGTGGTTGCCTGCCAGTCTCTGTGTCCCTGTCTTTCTTCTCCTTATATTCCATTAAGTACCTGGCCTACTGCAGTTTCATCTCATCTTAACTAATTACTTCTGCAAAGGCCCCATTTATGAGTGAGGTCACATTATAAGGTACGGCGGTATAGGATCTCAGCCTATCTTTTTGGGACCACAATTGAAACTATAACAGAAGGTATCTAAGGGTACCTCATTTATAAATATATATTGTTGATTTCAGAGAGGGTGAGGGAGAGAAAGATAGAAACATCAATGATGAGAGAGAATCATTGATTGGCTGCCTCCTGCAGGCCCCCTACTGGGAATGGAGCCTGCAACCTAGGCATGTGCCCTTGACTGGGTATCGAACCTGGGACCCTTCAGTCCGCAGGCTGACACTCTGTTCACTGAGCCAAACCAGCTAGGGCAAGGGTACCTCATTTATAAAAGCTTGAGGCATTATTTCTAATTAGTTACCAGACCTGAGACTGGTCAGGAGCCGCTTTAAGTGTTTGCTTTGCAGGTCAGAAGAGGAGGCTCGGCTCCAAGCTTACACTGGTTGTGTGCACACATGTTTATGAGCAGCCTCCATCCCTCTTCCCAATCCCCACCCCCTGCAAGCTACATTTGTTTGTTTGGGTGAACACAACTCTCTAAATATTCTAACAAGGTTACAGTATTCCAGTGAATAAAGAAAAAGAGGGCTCCCACCTCCTTACTGAGTCACAAGACCCATACTCGAGGGGTTCCCTCATTTCTCCAGGCACCTCTTCTGTGACAAAGTTTAGCTTGGGGGAATAAATTTACAGGGTCCTATTAAAATGACCACAGAAAAGTTAAACCTCTAGAATTACTCATTTCAGAATAGCCCAAATGCTTTTAACTAAACAGGGCAACTTCAAAACTTAATGAAAACCTTGCAGGCTATAATGTAATGAGAAACACTTTATTCCTTTTAGCTATTTCATGAAAAGTTGGGCATGTCTGTGGTGACTTTCATCCGAAGTGTCTCAGATACCATGCTCATTTTATAAATTATGCTGTCTAGGGGGCTTCCATATCCTACCCTCATTTTTGTTTACATTTCTAAGTCCTGGGGAGGGCCAACCCCCACCCGCATCCAGGTTAAAGGATTCTGTGTAGTAAGGACTGTACTTAAATTGAAGTGTTTGGGGATTTGGGGAATTTCTCACTCCTAATTTACATCACACACAAAAAAATTTGGTAGGTCCGATTTTCATTATTTCAGAATAAAGTGGACTAGATATGTAAGAAATATATTTTATGTATCCTGGAGTTTTTAAAAGTTATAAAAAATTTTGGACTTCCATACTGGATGTGATTATTGAATGTCTTAATTTAGTTGTGTTAATGACATTGTAGTTATGAATACCTTATCTTGGAAATTCAGGCTAAAAGAACTGAAGGATAGAGCAATATTTGCAACTTCCTTTCAAATGGTTCAACCAAAAATACATAAATAAAAGTAAAATCGTAACTGTGAGTTGATGGATATGTTAATTAGCTTGACTTTCACAACATTTCATATACATTTATCAAAATATGTTGTACACCTTAAACCTATACAATTTTTATTTATCAAGTGTACCTGAATAAAGCTGGGGGTGGGGGAAGTATACATAAAGCAAATGTGGCAAAAAAATATTTGGCAGAGTAGAAAGAAATGTGGATTTGAAACTAGCTGAGAATCTGGGCCTCAGTTTCCTTGACTAGAAAATGAAGTGTTTGCATGGAAGACTTAGGGCAGTGGTTCGCAACCTGTGGGTCACGACCCCTTTGGGGGTAGAACGACCCTTTCACAGGGGTCACCTAAGACCATTGGAAAACTCATATATAATTACATATTGTTTTTGTGATTAATCACTATGCTTTAATTATGTTCAATTTGTAACAATGAAAATACATCCTGCATATCAGATATTTACATGACGATTCATAACAGTAGCAAAATTACAGTTATGAAGTAGCAACGAAAATAATTTTATGGTTGGGGGTCACCACAACATGAGGAACTGTATTAAAGGGTCGAGGCATTAGGAAGGTTGAGAACCACTGACTTAGGGGATTATGTACCAAGTGTAGACTTCCGGGAGTCTAGGGTTAGTGATGACTTTTCCAAAGGGCTTCAATATGTTGATCAGGAAGTTAACCATGCTTTCAGGGGACCGTCTGTGACTTGGCATTCTGCTCAGCTCTGCTGACAAAAGTCTTCTGTTGCATGAAGGATTTTCCTGGTATTTGACCTCCACGTTCTCCAGGCTTGTCAATGCCTGCAGCACAGCAGCGACCTCGCACAGGGAAACAGCCACTCTGCATTCTTTCTGCCTGCATGTTTGTGCTCTAAAGTCTGTCCTAGAGATTATTGATTAGGGTGGTGGCCCACTGTGATCCCTAATAGTTGGGTAGCTCTTTGTACTTTTCACAATGAATTAATGAACATTCATTTATTTAATCCCCACAATAGTCGGGAAGTGAGCTAGACTGGCATTCTTCTCATTTGAAGAATGAGGAAGACAGGGAACATTGAGCCTACATCACTTTAACAAGGTCACAGAGGACATTAGTGGCTGGAATACAAATATTCTGGTGTCTTGTTCAAGTTTTCTAACATATTTGAATTGAACTTCAGATGGGGAAAGGGAAAAAATTTAACATATATACCTACTATGTGCTGGAAACTATATTAGACAGGATTCAAACCACCATCTATTTGATTCCAAAGACTAAATTCTTTGCATTGCTGTTATCTGGAGGCAGGTTCAGTCAAGGATCAGGAGCCCCCTGGGCCAAGGCATACTCATAAGTGGATAGGTGTACCAGTTAATAATGTGGATTTTGCAATCAAAGAAAACACGATAATTTCAATAGAAACATCAAAAGTGCTTTATTCAAAGTAATGTCCATCGCTAGCTACACATTTCCCCCATCTTTCAGGTAATTTGTGGATACCATCCCAATAGAACTTTTCTTGTTTTGAGGCAAACAATTTAGAGACTCAATTTTCCACTTCTTTGTATGTTTTGAAGTGCTGCTCAGAAAGTGCGTGTGCCATCAATCACAACAGTGGTAATCTGAAGGAGCAAGGTCTGGTGAATACGGCAGGTGGGTTGATACTTCCCAGGCAAGATCTTTTAATGTGTCTTTAACTGGTTTTGAAGTGTGTGATGGTGCATTATCATGAAGCAAAATTACTTTGCCGTGTCTTCTGGCCCATTCTGGTCGTCTTATGATCAAAGCGTGGTTCAAATTGATTATTTGTTGTC
>NW_005370024.1:2899929-2909224 GCF_000412655.1 Myotis brandtii | reverse complement strand
TTCAGTTGATATGGCACTCATTTTCCTTCCTTTAAAATCTTTCCCATTGCTTGTAAACGATCAGAAATTATTTGCTGAGCAATGTTTAATCTTTCTGCAAGTTGTTTTTGAGTTTGACATGCATCTTCATCCAATAATGGATTGGATGTAATTGTTGGTCTTCAAACTTTTTCGGTTGACCTGGATATTCTTTGTCTTTCACATCGAAATCATAACTTTTAAAGCATTTAAACCAGCATTCACAAGTATCTTGAGATGGAGCATGTTCACCATAAGCTTACCAAAGTATACGATAACTTTCAGCAGCACTTTTCTTCAAAACAAAGTAATTAATTAAAATTTCCCACAAATGCTCTTTTTTGGAGCATGAAATTCGACATTTTTAGGCGTAAAAATATCTATGATGTTAACAACTTCAGAAAAATTGACATATGAAGTTTTAAAGCTTGTTGTCAATACAACAAAATAGCATACATATCAAATCGCATATATATCAACATATGTGTAACTCCATCTATTGAAAAAAATCCACATTACTAACTGGTACACACCTGTATCTTCATTCCTAGGCAGGCATGTCCATTCAGAGGCCTCTTTATTGGGGGCTGTGGCTGAGGCACTTTCTCCATTTTCGGCAGTACTTTTCCATTTTTAGGCTTTTCCCCTTTATCCCCCTGGCTTGTACCTCCATATAGAAGAAGGAGCCTTTCATTCAGGGTATCCCCCATCTGTGCTGCATACACCTGGTGCCATTCTGTAGGGAAAAATGGAGCCACCCCCTCTTTTTCTGCCTCTTGCTTGTCTTGTTGCAGTGAATAAATAAAAGCTTGAATGTTACTTTCAGGTTGGCTTGTTGTCCTAATTAACCACCTGGACACCTGGAAGCTCCACGGCTTTCAATTCATTTCTCTGGATTCTTCTCAACATTATCATGCATAATTATCCAGACTGGCCAGGAACAGGGAGGAGTGATGAGAGTGGATCTCAAACTTCAATGCAGAATTTTCAGCGCCAGCTGTCAGTGTCAACACACTGACACTCAGGTCCTATCCCAGATAGTTATACCAGACTGTTTGTGGATGGAGCCCAAGCATGGTATTGTTAAAAGCTCTAGGTGCTGCTAATATTAGCCAAGGTTGCGAACACTGCTTTAATGGGCATCCGAATCACTAATCTGGGACATTAATAAAGTAGATTCATGAGCTCTCCTTAACTTTCTAGATGAGAATCATATTGGGGTGAATCCTGGGAAGCTGGCAAGTCCAGGTGAATCTGATGCAGTGGTAACTAATTTGAGGATGATTGAAAAATATTGGACCAGCGTGTGTGTGTGTGTGTGTGTGTGTGTGTGTGTGTGTGTGTGTGTGTACTTGCTTGTTGGAAGGGAGAGACCAGGGGCAAAGAAAATAGAAAACCCAAGATCCAAGGAATGACCTCAAAGAACTCCATACATTCATCTATCCATCCATCTGTCCAGGTTGGGTGGCTATGCAGTACAACAGTTAGGAGCGTGGAACCCTATCAGAAACACTTACAACTAAATCCTAGCTGTGCCAATTATTAAATCTGTTTCCTTGGGCAAATTATGTAACCTCTCTTAGTCTCATCATCTGAAAAATGGGGACACATTTGCAGGTTGTTATGACATTTAAATAAATAATATTGGTAAAGTGTTTAGCAAAGTGCCTGAAACTATATTGCCAGGTACGGCTAGCTACTGAACACTTACATGTGGCTAGTCTGAACTGAGAGGAACTGTAGATAGATAATGCACACTGGATTTTAAAGGCTTAGATGAAAAAAAAGAACATAAAATGTCTCATGAAGAATTTTAAAATATTAAAGGTATACTGTGTTGTATATATTGAGTTGAAATGATAATATTGAACACATATTGGGTTAAATACATTATTGAAATTAATTTTATTCTGTTTCTTTTTTTTACTTTTTATAATGTAGCTACCACAATATTTAAAAATAACATATGTATCCCTGACTGGTGTGACTTATTGGTTGGTTAGAGTATCATCCCATACACTAAAAGTTAGTGGGATCAATTCCCGGTCAGGGCATATACCCAGGTTGTGAGTTTGATTCCTGGTTGGGGTCTGTGTGGGAGACAACTGCTTGATGTTTCCCTCTCACATTGATGTTTTTTTTCTCTCTGTCCCTTCCTGTCTCTAAAAATCAATTAAATATGCTTCTTAAATATAAATAGCATATGTGGCTTATATTTCTATTAGACAGTGTTGGCCTAGAACATAGGGAACTCTCAATGAATGTTATGTAATAATGCTATTGTTGGTATTGTTTTATGCATTTGGTTCAAAAGCAGCTAGTGAGCACTTGCTATGAGGAAGTAAACATCAATCATTGATCAGATGGTGTGCTTAGCATATAGTTAAGGCAAACCATGTAATCAGGAGTGTGTGGGACTTGATTCATCCAGGACTCTGCTGTGTGCCTGACATAGTCTATATATCTATACATATAAAAACCCAGTGACCATTAAGGCAGAATGACCAGAATGACCAGTCACTATGATGCGTACTGACCATCAGGGGACAGATGCTCAATGCAGGAGCTGCCCCCTTGTGGTCAGTGCGCTCCCACAGCAGGAGTACTGCTCAGCCAGAAGCTGGGCTCATGGCTGGTGAGTGCAGCAGTGGTGACAGGAGCCTCTCCTGCCTTCGTGGCAGTGCTAAGGAGCGGCGAGCCAAGTGGTAAGGAGCGAGCAGGTGGGCAGTAAGGAGTGGTAAGGAGTGAGCAGGCAGGAAGTAAGGAGCAAGCAGGCGGGTGGTTAGGAGCGAGGGGTTCAAACCAAGGGGATCCCAATCGGGCCTAAACCGGCAGTCAGACATCCCCAAGGGGTCCCGCCTATCCCCCGTGCACGAATTTTGTGCATCGGGCCTCTAGTACAGTGGTTCTCAACCTTCTGGCCCTTTAAATACAGTTCCTCATGTTGTGACCCAACCATAAAATTATTTTTATTGCTACTTCATAACTGTAATGTTGCTACTGTTATGAATTGTAATGTAAATATCTGATATGCAGGATGGTCTTAGGCGACCCCTGTGAAAGGGTTGTTTGACTGCCAAAGGGGTCGAGACCCACAGGTTGAGAACCGCTGCTCTAGTATATATATATAACATATGCAAGGTGATATGCAGAATCATCCCTGAGGTATCACAAATTGTGATGATTGCCTGCGGTATCCCAAAGCATACCCAATATCTAGTGATAAGAAGGTATCTCCGAGAAGGCACTAGAGTTGAAGAACTTCATGGACTATCAAACTATTTAAAGAAACCTGGTTCCAATACATACCATGTAGCCCATCATACCTCCCTTTCCTAAGACTACAGAAAAGGAATCAGTGAGGGCAGTGGTAATAACAGTGTCCCCTCAATATTGCTGTCCACCTGGAACCTTAGAATATGGCCTTATTTGGAACTAGGGCCTTTGAACATGTAATAAGTTAACATAAGGTCATATTGATTAGGGTGGGCTCTAACCCAATGATGGGTGCCCTTGAAGAAAGAGAAAGCAGAGATACAAACAGACAGGAGAATATGGTGTGGGAATGGAGGCAGAGGCTGGACTCATCAGCTACAAACAAGGGATGCCAACAATTCCTGGCAGCCACTAGAAGCTGGAAGAGGGAAGGCAGGATTCTCACTTAGAGCCTTTGGAGGGAACATGGTCCTATTCACACCTAGATTTCAGATTTCTGGCTTCCTGAGTTGTGAGAGAAAAATTTCTGTTGCTACAAGTCACCCAATTTGTGGTAATGTACTATGACTGCTCTAGGGAACAAATACATTGAGCCAGGTTTGGACATCTTAACACCTTGTGAGACAAATATTAACCTTTTTGGGAGTACTCACTCCAGGGTCCAGGGAGAATCTCATGGGGGTGTATCACACTGAAGGACGTGGCAAAGGTAGAGATGGGTTCTGGGAGAGACCATTGTATCAAAACAATGCAGCCAAAGGGAGTTTCCAAAATGAGGACGAAGGGGCAAGCTAAAGGTCAAAGTCAGAAAACAGTGCCAAGGATTGGTATAAGGTGAATAGAAATAGACCAGAAACGGATTAAATTTTGGTTAGGTTGGCAAACAGAGGGAAGACGGTCAGACTGAAGAGCTTGGGAATAGGCTGTCATCAATGTGAGAGGGACAGAGCCCTATTCTGTGCTTATCAAGGGCGTGGCAGGACTCTGGTCTTTAGGACATGAACTTGAAGTAGCGTTCCTTCCACCAAGATATGGCTACATTTGGGCATGTGGGGAGTTACATAAAACTATAATACATGCATAGTGCATCTTCTTCTATCATTGTAATAAAAAAGCAAACATATGTTTAGGAGCAGAATGTAAAATTTACATAAATGCATAATCTAAAAGATGAGATTTCTGAAGGTTTTCTTTTGTGGTATTCACTTTAGGCTAGTATTAGAGCTTCCTAGTAGTACACAATTTTTTTTTAAAAAGGTATTTTATTGCTTTTTTTTCAGAGAGAAGGGAGAGGAATAGAGAGTTAGAAACATCGATCAGAGAGAAACATCGACCAGCTGCCTCCTGAACAGCCCCTACTGGGGATTTGCCTGAAAGGAAGATACATGCCCTTGACCCGAATCGAACCTGGGACCCTTCGGTCCGCAGACCAATGCTGATCCACTGAGACAAACCAGTTAGGGCAGTACACAGTTTTTGTATGCTGTTTCAGGTGCCTCCAAAGCTGGGAAGTTGAGAATCACTGATGTAATGACTGGACAATATTATCATTTCTATACCTATGCTTTCATGTAGTAGGCACACATCAACCATTTGTAGCTCTAATAGCCAAAATTTAAAAAACCAGTGGTATATTCCTTGCACAAATTTTGGACTGTGCTTTGGCCCATGTTTTTACAAACAAAATAGGAATGCCTATATAGAAAGGACATTTTTAGGGGGGGTGGGAGGAGTGCATAGTAAGGAATGCTTGATGATTCTCAAATGAGCAAACACAAGGCACATCAGGGCAAGAAGAAAGTAAACCAAGTGCTAATCTGCAACTTTTACCTTTATCTACACAAATCTTTCTAATTAAGAAGAATTTGGGATTTGAATGGTCTCTATCTTTTGTAGAGCCCTCCTGCTGCCGGTCAGGACTCTGAGACTATATCTTTTTTTCTGCTACAAACCTATGGTCATATTTACATGATTTTTCTTTTAGTGAATTACATGAAGGCACATGCAATTTTAGTGTCTGAACCATCAAGGGGAAATTACATTTTTTTTGAGGCTGATTTCCTGTGCAGAAATAGAGCTACCACTTATTCTTGCTAAACTGAGCAATGAGAGGATGAGGAACTCTGTGGAGAAACCTGGGCATCATCCCAGATTCTTTCTTCTTCCTTCCAACATCTCCATATCCTTCAATCTACATCTGCTGAGCTCTCGAATCCATCCACTTCTCTTCATCCTTTTCCTTAGATAAGAGTGGAGTCTAATCCTAATAGGAATAGGAGTAGAGTGGGAGGAAGTTAAAGAATTTAAAATTAACCTATAAGGTGAAAATTAAAGTTACCCTTGTGAAAAAAACATGGGGAAAACCCCTTAAATGATGCTGAAGTCCCCTGAGTGGACCCACTAAACTCAAAACCACAGAATAAAGTGCTATTTCTCTTGTTTTTCCAATGGAGGCCATTCTTTATCTGGACCAAAGTGTGTTTTTTGACAGTGAAAGGAGGACAAGGTAAATAAGAAAATCTCTTTTTCTAAAAGTTCATTTCATTTCACAGAAATGAAAGGCTGTGACTGCCTCCCTTGCATTGGCAGACTTCTCACCGGCCATTTCTGGCCGGCCTTGGGAGCCCAGTTCACCTAGATAAGGGCATTAGCTAAATAGGGCTATACTGACTGAAACATTAGTTTTGCCACACAGTGTTATTTGGGCCCACAATGTATAAAAAGCCCCAATGTTAGACTCAACTTGTCCAAAACACAACAAACCAAAATGTGGGTCTTTTGGGGTGAAAGTGACTGGGGTTATTGATAAAGGACACCCTGTCTTTCTCAGCTCAGGGGGACTGCCAACTGCTTTTTCTCAAGGGTTACATCTGACTTTCCCTCCTCTTCCCTCACCAAGGGTCCAACCATAGACAGTTTTCCTGCTGTCCTTATTTCCACTGGCTGGGAATGCTGTCACTGAAGGTTGGCAGGCCCAGTGTTCCAGACGGGCATCCTTGACTGAGCCCGCTACAGTCCGCTTGTCGCCACTGATGGAGTGGGAAGTGCAGTGACTGGAGCAGGCGTCAGAGTGGATGGACCCGAGTCCACATCCTGGTCCTGCCACAGAGCTGGACATCTCTGGGAAAGTCACTCAACTCATCTGCTCCTTGGTTCCTCTCATCTGTTAAGTGGGGATGTTCCTGCCAACTTCATAAGGTTGCTGCGAAGGTTACACATGCAGCTCCTGGAAGTGCTAACCATGAGCTTCTTCCTCTTCTCTGGCCATTCTCAATGAAAGAGCATTCCCAGAGGTCCCGAAAGGAAGCAGTAACTGTTCCCAATGCACCCTGTGTATTACATGCATAGAAGTCACATGAGGCCAAAAAGGACTTTGAAAGTTGCTTTGTTTGAACACTCTTTAATCACAATATCATCTTCCTGTCTTTCTCAGGCACAATCACCCTCAGATGACTGCACAGCTGGGGCTCAATTCGCAGTGGCCAGTCACTCTTGGTGGTCATAAAGATATATGTGGGCCTCTGCCTGGCTGGCCTGCCTGGCATGAAGAAAGGATATTCATTTTGTAACCCCTGATTGAAATGCTGTTTCTCAACCACTTTCTAGTTTGTGGTCACCTATAAATATAGGATTTCCAAGAGGGAAAACCTGTCTTCTTCCTCCTTCTGGTGTAGCCACCCTTCAATACAACCTCTCATTCATCCCACACTATAAGTTCCAGCCCTCAAGGGAGGCACCTGATCAACTGGTAGTGGGTGCCTATGATGCCACGTTGAGATGGTAACTGAGCTCACAACTGCACTCCACAGAGAAAGAGGCATGATTACATTTTTAAAAATATGTTTTTATTTATTTATTTTATTTATTTATTATTTATTTTCTTAAAATACATTTTTATTGACTTCAGAAAGGAAGGGAGAGGGAGAGAGAGAGATAGAAGCATCAAGGATGAGAGAGAATCATTGATTGGCTGCCTCCTGCACACCCCACACTGGGAATGAGCCCACAATCAGGGCATGTGCCCTGACTGGGAATCAAACCTTGACCTCCTGGGTTCCTAGGTCAACGCTCAAGCACTGGGCCACGCCAGTTGAGCAAGGCATGATTAATTGATGATGCTTTTGTGAGCATGGGTGGAGGAGTGGGGCCACATGTTCCCCTTATCTTATCCATCCCTCAGCTTTCTGTCATGGTGCTGGGGCCCTCTCTTGACCTTTTACCTTCTTATCAGATATTGGCAGAACACAGAAAGGAAATACAGGAAAGGGTGACGTACAGTAGATGAACCATTCCTATCTTTGTGTGCTCTCAGCATTTTGTGTGTATTTTAATTAGTGCCCTTACTTAACGTATAGTCAAGACATATTTGCCTACTGTTGTATATGTCTTTTCAGGGCCACTCTGTAGATACCCTGAGGTTACAGATAGTTATTCTTCATTCTTGTATTATCCCCACTTCATGCCTCCCATTCTAGAACCCAGTTGAATGCCTGACCAATAATAGTCATTCACTCTTATTTCCTGGTTCAACCTTTTTTATTCTGTTCTTTTAAAACATCCACACTACCCCCAGAAATCTCTTTCTAAAATATAAATATAATTTTGTCCCATTTCTACTTCAAACCCTGCCAATTAGCCAAAAGGTAAAGTCCAAGTTATAAATTCTTTATTTTGGCAAAACAAGTCTTTCAAGGTTGTGTTCTCATCCAGTTCTCTGAATCACTAGCCACTACTCTCTTCCACCTCCTAGAAACCATCTTATTTTGCACTTTTGAGCCTTCATATCTGTAGGTTATTAAATCTAGAATGCCTGCTCTCCATTGCCTACCCAGTGGACTGCTCTTCAACCTTCAGAAGTGTGTCTTGAAGGGAGGTGAGGAAGGCATCAGGTTAGGCATAGGTTAGGCTTCAGGCTACTGGGATTCAAATCCTGACTCTAGTTGTGTGACATCATGCAAATTATTTAGTTTCCTTAGCTTGAGTTTTCTTATCTGAAAAATGGGGGTGAGGTAGTTAGTGTGCTTGGTGGGAGAAATCAATGAGCTAATCTATATAAAGTGCTATTCCGATGCCTGGCACACAGTGAGTATTCAGTAAATTGATCTCTTCTCTTAGCTGGGATTCAGAAGGAGGCTAAGTCCAATGGGGGAAACAGATAAGATTGCAATGCCATGTGACAGTCACTATAATTAGAGTGTGAGGAGGATGCAAAGGGAGCACAAAGGGCAAGCCCAGGAAAAGCACACCAGACCCAGTGGCAGATGGGAGTTTGAGGAAAGGCTGCTGAGCAGGGGGATGCTGGAGCCAAGTCTGAAGGATGGTTTGGAAGTGTGGCTCTGTGATGGCAATGCAATGATGTGTGCAGCTGGGGCCCATGGACTTATCTGACCACGTGCAGCTTTGTTAGGGGTGAATGGCAATTAACCAAAAGTGAATGTCTTTGCCATGAGTGCTTTTTTAATTTTAGTTTTTACATTCACTATTATTTGTATTAGTTTTGGGTGTATAGCATAGTGGTTAGACAATCAGGTACTTTACCAAGTGTTCCCCCTGATATTTCCAGTACCCAACTGGCACCATACATAGTTATTACAACACTAGTGGCCAAGTGCACGGATTCCTGCACATTGAAAGGAAATTAATTAGAAGAAAGATTTCTGTGGTAATTACATTACTACAAAAAATTACATGTCAAAATAGTATATATAATATAGTAATATAAAATTAGAACATGAGGGCGATTGGCACCAGCAAGAGCTTTATATGTATTGTGCATGTTCGAGTCAACGTTTATTTTTAAATTGCCAGTGCGCGTCATATGTACTGGCCAGTCAGTCGGTCGGATGGTCGGACGGATGGATGGTCCATCACTTAGCCTTTTATATATATACTAGAGGCCCGGTGCACAAAAATTTGTGCATTCGGGGGGGAAGGGGAGGGTCCCTCAGCCCGGCCTGTGCCCTCTCGCAGTCTGGGACCCCTCGGGAGATAACGACCTGCTGGCTTAGGCCTGCTCCCAGGTGGCAGAGGGCAGGCCCAATCCCTAGGTGCAGCCCCTGGT
>NW_005370024.1:2862701-2898365 GCF_000412655.1 Myotis brandtii | reverse complement strand
CCTATAAGGTGAAAATTAAAGTTACCCTTGTGAAAAAAAAAAACATGGGGAAAAACCCCTTAAATGATGCTGAAGTCCCCTGAGTGGACCCACTAAACTATTCTGTAACTATCAATCTCTACTTCTTAATCCTTTCACCTTTTTCACCCAGTCCCCCCAGCCACCCCACTCCTCTGGCAACCATCAGTCTGTCCTCTGTGTCCATGAGTCTATTTTAATGCCAGGAGTGTTGATTGTGTGTTTGTTGTTTTTGGATGTGGAAGTCTCCTAGATAGACCATCGGCATGCCAGGCACCTTGCCCCTTTCTCACATGCAGAGGACAAACCTGGAGGAACAGGGTTCAGGTGGCCACAGCTTTCCTCCTAGTGGAAGGACAGGCAAGAGAGAAGTGTGTGTCTCTCCTCGTGAGCTACAGCATGAAAGTGTTGCTCCTAGAGAAGCTTCTCCTTGATAGAATAAATAGAGATGGGTTGTATGGAGCAGCCTTCATCCCCTTCTTCATGGAGAGAGTGGTGAGAGTGGGTATGCCAAGGCTGGATGGCCCTTGGTGAGGGAAGAGCAGGCTCTTTCATTGTTGACATCCTGGGTTAGACCAGTAGCCTGGGGCTGTGATGAGGGCTCACATTCCATAGCTACCGTTGCCATGCATGAAGCAAAACAAACTTTTTTTTAAAAAAAATACTAGTATATATTTTTAATTGATTTCAGAGTGGAAGAAAGAGGGAGAGAGAGATAGAAACATCAATGATGAGAGAGAATCATTGATTGGCTGCCTCCTACATGCCCCACACTGGGGATCAAGCCCAAACCCAGGCATGTGCCTGGACCAGGAATTGAACTGTGACCTCCTGGTTGATGTTTTACCACTGAGCAACATGGGCTGGGCAGGGCAAAACCAAGTCTTGATCTCTCTCTCCCTGTCCAAGAGCATCATTTATGATTAGTCAAAATAATTTCCTCCACTCAATGTAAAAAAAGGGGGAGCTATTTTTGTTTTAGGGAGAGGACTCCAAAAAGAGAGGTCCTCATGGGATGTTTCACTGAAGCTCATTTTAATTGGACAGGAACCTGATAGCTAGCAGAGTGCATGGAGGGTGGAAGGAAGAGAGGGCATTTGGAGGACCTGTCATAAAGAAAATTATGGCATTATGATATGTTAGAGATTAGAAGAGGCATCATGATTTTTTTCTTTGAAATCAAAATTGGGCATACATATCACTTAGTAAAAAAATCATGTTTTACATGTGAAAAGGCAATATGAATGTCATAAGAGATATCAGTATGTGAAACTTAATTTCATCAGAAAGAAATGCGAGAGAAAATAAAAAAAATGTACTTATGAGTAATTGCCCGGAGGCTGATAGGAATAGCAAGTAAAAGATGGATAGAGGAATAAATGTCCCGTTGCCCGGAGGCTGATAGGAATAGCAAGTAAAAGATGGGAGGAATAAATGTCCCATAAGACAGACATTTAAGTGAGGTCCCTGCATGGTAAAAGAGCACTCACTCTTTTATATTCCTTCAGTTAGCTTCATTAGGATCTTCTCTCTTTAACAATTTGATTCAAAAGAGAATCAACCCATTAAAATGTTATTAACTGTGTGGTTAGGAGTCTTGCAGTCTGTGTGCAAACATTTGAAGGGTGCTGGGAAATTGATCATTAGAGACTTGGTTGTCAAAGTATATGCCCTTAAATGTTCTTTTGTTTCATTCTGTGTTTCCCAGTGATCAGGCTCAGGACCAATGTTTTTCACCGACAATGTTTATCTGTCAAGATCAGTGACTGCTGGTCCTTGATTCTTGGTTATGAGTTTGAATTTCTGGGCCCCCTTGCTCACCTTGCTCAGACACAAGATTTGCTTCCCAATGTTCTTCAGAATCCCATGTTACCATCCAAAGTTTGGATTTGTTTGTTTTCCCTTCCCCCTATAAAAATACTCTTTTCTATAATTAAAAAAATAACCTAACAAATGCACAGAATGAACCATTTAAGCAGCACAAGTGGTACAAAATTCTACATGTTAGGATATGAGTCTTCCCATTTGACAATGTAGTCCCTCTTCACTGGAGAAGAGGTCAGCATTAACATATGCATTCATTTACATTGTATTCTGGAAGCTTTCTGTGTAAATTTATGCAAAAACATGTACATATAACTTGAAACAAAATTGAGACAGAAAGGTCCACGGTTCTGCACTTTTTCAGTTAAAACTGTATCTTGGCCCTTTAGTACAATCAATGACCTAACTCAATAACTCACTTTTTTAAAGGGTTGGCTGACTTATATTTTATCATATTTCTGTGGTATACTTGACTTAATTAATCCCATAGGTTCATGTTGTTTCACCTTCCCTCCAACCAATGCACACAGTGCTACAGTGAATAACCTTGTGCATACATGTTTGCATACATGGGAATGGATATCTGTAAGATATTTGCAGGTTACATTTTCAGAAGTGGAATTGTTGGGTCACAGTATCTGTTCAACTTGCTTCATTTTTCAATCTTTATTTTTATATCTGTCCTATAGCATAGTTGATTAATAAACTAGTTAACTAATTGCTTTTTAACTACTTAACATCATTATAAGCATACAAATTTGGTCAAAGGTTAAAGGAAAAAAACAAACGATTAAACTTTTCTGGTCATTAAATTGGCATCTTTTAAATGCTGGGTAAAGACAATTTTCTTTCACCTTTTAAGTTCCTCCTGGAATTTTTACTGCTTTTGGATTGGAATTGTGTGCTTCAATCTTAACTTGACTGATAAGGGGATAAGAATCAGATTGAATCTTTGCAATTTATGACAACTCTTTGTCCATGGGATGGGTTAAGTCTTCTCTTGGTTGATCTCTTGGTCTATCCTTGGTCTTACTGCCATTAGGCCATTTGTACCTCCTGTTAATATATAGACATGTAGCATCTTGTTTTATAGTCCAAATTTCCATTATTAAGTCAACACTTTGAAAAGCTGTGATAACTTTCATCCTTCCCTCAGTTACATGTAGCATCTCATATGCTCATAGAGCAAGTTGAGAATCTAACCTGGGCCCTGAGATTTGTTCTGATCTTGGCAAAATCCTGCATTACAGTGTAGGCTTCCATATCAACAAAGTCTCCTTTATCTAACTCTATGTTTCACCCACACCCACCTTGATCCAGTACCCTCAGGATCCAATTCTGTATGTACTCCCCCAAAACTGCTGGCCCATGTTGATCACATCTTGCAGCTCCCTTGGAGTATAGCTCCTTCCTCCTCCAGCAGTCCAAACACTTCCCTGGCTGGGTGATATTGCTATTTGACCCTAGTAATTGGTCTGGTAGCCAGTTGGGAAGACAAAGACAGACTTGGGAGTAGGGGGTGGGGTCATGTTATCTTGCAAGATGGAGACCTTTGCATCATTTTTTAAAATTCTTTTTTAAAGTGATTTAAAAATATATTTTTTATTAATTTCGAAAAAGGAAGAAGAGGGAGAGAGAGAGAGAGAGAGAGAGAGAGAGAGAGAGAGAGAGAAACATCAGTGATGAGATAGAATCATTGATTAGCTACCTCCTGCATGCTCCCCACTGGGGATCGAGCCCACAACCTGGGCATGTGCCCTTGACCGGAATTGAACCTCGGATCCTTTAGTCTGCAAGTCGACACTTAATCAACTGAGCCAAACTGGCTAGGGCCTTTGCATCATTTTTAAGCAAGTGCAGGAGAACGGGGCTTTCCCATGAGGAGTGGATCACTTCTCCAGGTTCACAGAGGTCAGAAGAATCTGCATATTTTAGATTTCTGAAGACTTAGACACCGAGGTCTCCACCCTGCATCCAATCAGGGCTCTGAACAAGGCTGAGCAGACTTGCCAGGACTGAGAATTCCATCTTCTCCGAATCCTTATCCCTATATCCCCATGACCCCTATGCTTAAAACCTGGGTCTGATTCTTACTTCTTCTCTGTCTTCTGGCTGCAGAGAATTTCCTGTCCTGTATGCTTCCAAGGAGGTCCTCTGGGTGTTGCACATTACCTTAAATCTGTGACTGAGCATCTTTAGCTTTTCATTGCATTTCTCTAATGTATCCCTCAGCAGAAGCCACCCACTTCCACAATTCTTGAAATCATTGCCTTTCCTGAACATCTGCAACACTTGAGATATTGCCCCTGTTAGTTCATTTCCATCTACCGATATTATGTCTCAGCTCTTCCCTGTGAAAACTGTAACAACTGCAGCTACAATATGCCTATGGCTGTTAGTACTCCATCTACATTTGTCCTGGAGTCTTCATTGCCAACCAGCTGGCAGGGGAGCCAGCTCCACAATCCCATTTTAGAATCTGCTCGTCAGACCACTCCTAGCACTAACAATCTCTGGTTGTTTTCCCTGGGAGATACTCTGAGATAAAGATTTCTGGATAAGGAGTTTACTGAGGAGTATTTTGGGGAACAACAATAAATATAGTGAGGTCAGAGGGAAAAGTTAACTTGCAATAGACATCTCAGGTGATTTCATGGGGAGTTTTCTCCCAAACTTAAAGGGCAGCGGGGTGTGTATCCCCTATATCTCTCAGTCTTTGAATGTGGCTGCCCCTGAGAAAGTGGTGTAACCTGGGGTGAGGCAGCTCACTTATGCTGAAGGTCATGGGGAAAAACTCACTTGTGAACTATCAGCTACTGGCACTTTCTGCATCTGGGAAGCTGTGAGTGTCAGAAGAGATTCTGCAGAGGAAAGTATTTATGAACAGCCTTATTTCACCAAAGCAGATCACATAGTAGCCACATACAGTAGAAAGAGCAAGGTTTTGACATCAGACTCTTACCAACTCTGTCATTTTCAGTTTATTCCTTCTGCTTTCTGAGCCTCGGTGTTCTTTTCTGTAAAATGGGGATAAATATGTTTATTTATTATTCCTTTGCCTACTGTTCAAATCCATGCTTGTATAAAACTCTTTTGGAAGTGACATGAAAGAGCCCATCCGTTAAGCTGATGAGGGTTATCTCTGCTGGGGTAAACATTTCAGCTCACTTGGCTGGTCGCATTGGAATACTGAGTCTTGAGTTTTCCAAAGTGTCCCATCATCATTCTCTGCCTTCCAAGTAAACGTCAATGACAATTCACTCGCCAGGGGAAGATCCAATTGCATCTCAAGAATTAAGATCGATATGATCACTGTAAGCAAACCCTGTCTGACCTTATCCTTTGTAAGAAGAAAAAGAATCAACAGGGCATGAGAAGTGTCAGCACTTTTAGTTTTGAGAGGCGAGAAAGGGAAAAAGTTTATGCAGTGCTCATCCATCATTGGACTTCAGGAAGATCATTAATGTTCAAACTAGAGATAAGGAGGTAGCTTATTTATTCTTTTCTGCTGTTGAAAATCTTAACACCAATTCAGTTCAGTTCAATTCAATTCGATTCAATTAAATTCAAGTAATATCCATTAAGTGCCATCATTGTGTATGACTTCATGTTAGCTGCAAAAAAAATCCCATCTCTGACTATTCCTTATGTTTATTTCATTCCAGACTCTGTTGGGTGCTGGGAAGAAATATGTAGAGAAAGAAAAATATACAGACACAGAAAATTATTGTGATAAATACTAAAGGGTATGGATATAATATAGTAGAATTACTTTAGAAGGAAACATAAACTATGTATTCATAGAGAAAGAAGGTGATTTTTGAGTGGGGACTTCCAGGATGAGTAGGAATTTGCTCATGAGTGTGGAAGGGTTTGGTTTATTCATTTAAACAATTGTTTATTGAGTATACTACCGGCTGGACCGTAGGGCAGGCACTGGTGTTGAGGAGGCAAGAGGGGCATCACAGCTCCCTCAGGAAGCTCCCGAGTGTGGTAGAGCAAGTGTAGGCAACACGTCGAAAGAGGTTGTAACCTGGTAGTAAAGACAAGAGAGTTGACAAAGAAAGGTCTCCTTTGCAACTGTGTTCAACATAATTTCTTTCTAAGACAATCTTTGGTATGATTACAACTGTTAGGTTTTGCCCTCATTTTGGCAGTAACATTCCCTGAATGATGCCAGGGAAGTGGAAATAAGTAAGGACATGTGCAGATATATGGTGTCAAAGAAGTCTCCAGCATGTTTATAGATTATGGTGCATGCATGCGATGGGATACGGCAAAAGTGTTCAAAATAGTGCAATCAAATAAATATAACATGGAAAGTTATTTATGATATACAGTTGAGTTTAAAATGCAGGTAACAATATATGATGTACAATGTGATTCCACTCTTGTAAATTTTTTATTGTACATTCACAGAACAAAAGTATAAGAAGATGCCATAAAATGTCACTAGAAGTTCTCTTTGGATGAAGGGATTATGAATGCTTCTCTCCTCTCCCTTCCCCTCCCCTCCTCTCCCCTTCTTCTCCTTCCCCTTTCTTCCCCTTCCCTCATGTATTCTTTTCCTCTACCCCCTCTTTCCCTTTTTTCTTCTCCTCATTCTTATATTCTTATTCTTCTACCTCCCCTTCTATTTTGCTCATGTGCATTTCCCCAACAAATCCGTGTTACTTTAGGAATGAGAAATAAAGAAAAGAAAAAGTTAGTTTTAGAAAGCCTTTGAACCAGATAAGCATTTCTGTAGCTATGACAATCCTCCTTTTATGACCTTTGTTTATCAGGAGAATCCAATACTGTTGGAAGGACTGATATCATTACTATTATTGCTGTTATTATTTTATTTCCATGGACTGATCATATTTTGAGGTTTTAACTGGTGTGCTTTCCTCATTCCCAGATTATATAATAAGACACAAATAATCTGCAGAACGAGGAGCAAAGGCTGCACATGTTTGCCACAGAAAGATTTTGATGCCTTTTATTTTTCAGAAAAAATTTTCTTATTGGTAAATAAGATCATGAAAAAATTGCTCACAAGCTGGGGATGGGAACATGCAGACTGGAAGGCATGCTAGAACGGAATGGAGAGCCATCTGGGAACCCTGGGGGGTGTGGAAGCTGAGTGGGCACAGTCTCAGTGCCCCTTCACCATCCATGAAGGGCCACCAAGTGACAGTCACCCACCCATCATGCCACAACTTTGTAGTTTGGAGTGATGCTCACCTGAGCCTTGAGATTGCACTCCGTTCCCATGCACCTGTGTGGACATTGCCCCCCTCTTAGCTAGAGCAACTCACTGTTGCATTCCCATTTTATTGATGGAGGAGTGGAGATTTGAGGAGGCTGAGCAATGTACCTGGAAGTTACCAGCAGGGTTGCAGCTAGAACTTAAGCCTCATAAATCCTTGTGGAGCCCTCTTTTCAGTAGTGCATAATACTGCCTAATATTTGATTTGTGGGTGACAGTTATTCAAAGCCAACAGTTCTGTCCCTCATTGCTCCTTGGGCAATTACTCCTTCCTGTGATGAGATATAAACAAAGTGGTGACAGGTTCCCAAAGTTGTTGTGTCATTTCTAACTGGGTGCTCCACTCCTGCAGCTAGAGACAGGGTTACTTCTGATGAAATCCTTGCTGTAAAGTACCCCAATCAATTTTCCTTACAAATGATTTCTAATATGTAATTATGTAATCAAGCACTCCCATAAACAAGCCAGGCCTTGACATAGAGTGATGGGGTGCAGTAATATTTTAAATAAAAGATGATTGCAGAGTTATTTATTTTGAAGTTCAATTTTCAGGGTTGGGAACTATACATTAATGGCAGTTTAGAGATTAACAGCAAGCTAAATGTGAAACGCTATGAGTCAATGCCTTCGATGTAAACAAATGCAGGAAAATAGTATCCTGCAACTGTTTGCAAAGTCTAACAGAGTCACAGGGCTTTCTGCAAAGCAGAGGGTGCAAAGAGGAACAGATTCATCAAAATCTGGCAGCGATTTTTTTTCAAAAATAATGGCTTTGTCTACAGATGGAAACTGCTAACAGCTTTCCCTGTCCACCACGATCGCCTTTCCATCTGCTCGGGTTTTATAATCACGTCGCCTTTGGAAAATTACAATGCAGAGCATATTCTCCTGGTGGTCTGTTGTTGAACTAAATATTCTGGGTTATGAAATGGTGACAACAGTTGAAGAGTTTCCTTGTAAAAAAGCGTTACAACCATTGCATGCCAACGAGCCGCCCGATGCTGCAAGGCTCTGGCAGGAGGGGAGCATCAGATTGCGTTAGCAGAGCACAATTTAGAAAACGTACACGTACATTCAAATAGCAGCCATCTAACACTCGCAGTGCCTTGGAATAATGGCTGCTTCTCCCCGCCTCCTTTCTTGATTTTTCCTTTTTACTCTTTTTTAAAATTCCAATTCCCTTCCGAAAATGTATTGTTATCTAAGTGCAAAGACACGAGGGATCTGGACCGCTCCTCCAGCCTGTGATCTGCTCTAGGAAGAATGTTACTCATCTGTGTCTCCAGATCCTTTGCCCAGACCCCAGCTCATGGGAGATGTCCAGTGCCTAACTGCTGTATCAATGAAAGAATGATGTTCTCTCTTTCATATGATGCTTTCCACCTTAGAAAACCTTATCTACTGGGTAAAACATCTTCACTGACACCATACTCCCAGCAACATATGAGGAGATCACTGTCTCCTTGTGTTCCTTCAGGTCCTTAAAGAGGCAGATACTAAGATGGGATTAAGGATGAAGAGATTGATTATAGAAACTGTCCTTGAGAGAAAATGGAGAAGAAGCAGTGGAGAATGGGGGAGCCATCAGACCATGACACGGGTTTGACTCCAGTGGAGAAGAGAGGAAAGAAGGCTGAGTGACAAATGTCTTTGAATGATGTGCTGTTTGAAGAAAGTTTTAGCAAAGCTGGCAGAGAGTCTTTGGGCCAAAGTCACTGGCCAGAGCAGTCCTACATCTCGTAGAAATGTACCTGCCTCCCCCAGAAGAGGTCCTGCCACACTGAGCCTTTGGCTGGTGATGCCAATGTGGTGGTGGATGTCAGACAGCATGACTGGGACCCTTGGTCAATTACATTCCACGCAGTGGGAGATCCGAGAGGCACATTCTCATGGCCACCGCATCCTATTTTACAGATAAGGAAACAGATCCTGAGAGGTTAGGAGACATTTTCAAGATCTCATGACAAGTGCATGGGAATTATTGCCAGGCTCCTGAACCCTAATTCATGGTGGTTCTTCACAGACATATCACAGTTTCACTTTTACTACTGATGCCCATCTATTTGATTAGGGTGTTTGATGGGGAGGGAAGAACATGGGGAAGCCAAAACACACGGTAGGCCAAATACTTGGCAGGAACACGAGAAGAATCAGGGAGGGAGTTTCTTTCACTCATGGTAGAAAGCAGAATACGGTATAAGGCTGGAAAGTGGAGACCAGAATCCTCACCCTAGGGTGGGAGTATTTGACTTTCACTCTGTTTTCATTAAAATATGCCATATATGCCCCACCAGCGTGGCTCAGTGGTTGAGCATCGACCTATGGACCAGAAGCCCACTGTTTGGTTCCTAGTCAGGGCACATGCCCAGGTTGCAGGCTTGATCCCCAGTAGGGGGCCTGCAGAAGGCAACTGGTCAATGATTCTCTCTCATCATCTCTGTCTCTCTCTCTCTCTCTCTCTCTCTCTCTCTTCCTCTCTGAAATCAATACAAATATATTTAAAAATATACCATATATAAAATCAAACCACTTGACAATTAAATAGCAGGTTATGCTCTAGAGAATCACACATGCTTCCTGAAGGTAAAGATGCTCTTGGTTCTTCGTTTCCAGGCTGGTTTCCCAGCACCGTGGCATTGCTTGGCACAGTCCTCTCTGAAATCAATAAAAATATATTTAAAAATATACCATATGTAAAATCAAACCACTTGACAGTTAAATAGCAGGTTATGCTCTAGAGAATCACACATGCGTCCTGAAGGTAAAGATGCTCTTGGTTCTTCGTTTCAAGTCTGGCTCCCAGCACCATGGCATTGCTTGGCACAAAGCATAGTATAAATACTTGTCTTTGTTGAATGAATGATTGCAACTTTAGACTTGGAAGGGATCTTAGGGAACATTCAATGTACTTCAGAGGCAGGTTATGCTCTAGAGAATCACACATGCGTCCTGAAGGTAAAGATGCTCTTGGTTCTTCGTTTCAAGTCTGGCTCCCAGCACCATGGCATTGCTTGGCACAAAGCATAGTATAAATACTTGTCTTTGTTGAATGAATGATTGCAACTTTAGACTTGGAAGGGATCTTAGGGAACATCCAATGTACTTCAGAGGATAATGAGACATTGAATACTTATTAAATCACTTCTCAGAGGAAACGAGACCCTGAGACACATGGCTCCCTGCACAGGAGTCTATCCTCCTCTCATTTGGGGCCACCCTGAGATGAGGGTTCTACTTTGCCAGCCCAAGGGAAAGTAGACAGACATCTTAATATTGGAATCTCTAGCATCGCTGACAAAAATAAAAGCTCACCTGTTCATTTCTGGAACTTAAATTTGGTGAGTAGATTAAAACCAGATTTTCAGACAAGAATGAGTGGGTGAAACAATGAGTCATTTGGAGAAAAGCAATGCATGAAACCTGTATGATGAGACTGATATTTTGGAGGAAACCCTAAGCTTCAGATAGTAGGTAGCAGAGAATTCGAGGGGAACTGACTGACATTCATATTAATTGCCATTTTGTATCTTTTAGAAAATACTGGCCTTGAGGCTCTTCCTGGTTTGGTGTTGTTTCGTTTATCTTCTTAGTAAATATTTCTTGAGTACCAACTCTGCTCCATGCACTATGCCAGGCTCTGAAGATTATTGGAAACAAGACCCCAATCTTCCCTTGTGGAAGAGACAGGCAGTAAATATGCAAACACAACAATTCATGAGAATTGGAAATGTTTTTGGAGAAATACCCAGAATAAGGGAAGGGAGTAATTCTATGATGATGGGAAGACTCTGAGGCAGTGAAATTGGCTTGGGACCTGAATGATAAGGAGTTACCTTGTGAAGATCTGAGGGCAAGAATTTTATGAAGGAAAAATATGTGTGAAAGCCTTTAGGCCCAAGCAAGACCCCAAGTGTTTTAGAAGCTGAAGAAAGGCCACTGTGAATGGGACACAGTGTAGGGACATGGCAGGAGATGAGATGAAAAATAGGCAGAACCAGATTCTGGTTTACATGGAAAAAATGAAGTCAGTCTGCAGGAAAGCAATGGTGGAAACAGGGAGACGAGCTCAGTCTGTTGCCAGCATCCAGATGAGAGCCAATGGTGTCTGGAGCTGAGCTGGATGGATAAGTTGGAAATAGACTAGTGACACTACAGAGAGAGGGATTCCTGGTTGATGGGTAGCATGTGCAAGGCATGGGGTCAAGGACATGAAATATTGGGGTGCAGATGTGGTTTGTAATGGCTATAGTTTTGAGTGTGCATTGGGTAGCAGGAAGAGATTCGACATAGGGAGGACAATGTCTACTTCACAAAGCTATTGAGGGGCTTGATCGAGAAAACAAGCCTCTCCATGCCTCAGTTTTCTTCTCAGTGAAACAGGGGGGGGGGTGTGTTACAATGCAATCACTAAGATCCTTTCCCTTCCGTGTTGCCCCCCCACTACCCAGGATGTGAAGATGTGAAACCTGATTAAAACATCTTGCTCCTGTGGCATTGGCTATGTGGAGGCTTTCCCTTATGGGTTCTCATGGCCTTAGGTGCTGGGAACACCCTCTGGAAAGTCAGAATGATAAATGAATAATAAAATAGGTATTGAAAATCACCATGCATTGGAAGCCCTTTTCACAGGCAATATAAAACAGGTTCTCATAGCAGACACCTGGCGCAGACTGTCTACTTCTTGTTTCCCTGTCTTCATCAGAGCTGAATCTCCCACGGATATGTTAGCCATCTCCTCATTTTCCTGAGCACACACAAATCCTTTCTGCAGAAAACAGCAGAGGTCAAGAAATAATGATTACTAGTCTGGATTTCTGTTTTAGGTGGCTGCTCAATGATAATAATAGTGCTTACTATATCCACATGTGAATCCAAGCAGTTCATTTGTAGTAACTCATGTGACCTGCACAACTGGGTGATATTGGTGATAGTATCTTCCCCGTTTTACAGATGGGAAAAGTGAGGCTCCAAAAAGTAATTGCTTGAGGCGGCATAGCCTTTGTACTACTGCTGTCAGTTGGGATGTAGCAGAGAGCGCACTAGACTCAGTCTTCAGGGACTGGGCTCTGTCTTTTGACAAGGTATGACATTGGCTTTCATAATACTCATTCTTGCTTCATTTTCTCATCTAGGGGAGAATAATAGCTACCTTAGGGAGCTGTTGTGAGCATTGAGAGAAATTGTGTAAAGGTGCAATAAACATTAATCCTCTCAACACAAAAAATGCTTTGTAAACCATTGTTATAAAAAATTTAATAACCCTCATTAACTATTTCTAGGCAATTAACTTGGTTTTGTACAAAAATCACATTTAATGTGACAATATTTGTAGCGTGGGAGAATGCATAGGTTTCTTGGGTTTCTGTAGGTGTGTGTGGGGAAGTGTTGAGGTAGAGAGTCTCTCTGGAGATTAGAAAGCAGTGAGTCAGAAATTTGAACAAGTTGAGAGTAATTTCAGACAATATTTCCTTCTGCTTTATGAAGTCAAAATGGAAGAAATAAACCTAATATTTATGAGGTGCTCAGCCATGTTCCAGGCACTTTGTGGGAGGAGTGGGTATGGCAATGCACCAGACTGTTGAGCCCCTCAAGGAGATTGCCATCTATTGCCTAGTGCAGAGACTAGAGGGGTGGCCTTCTTCTGGGGGCACAGAAGGTTTCCACAGCAGAATCTGATGTGTGTGTGTGTGTGTGTGTGTGTGTGTGTGTGTGTGTGTGTGTAAAAGATAGATAGATAGATAGATAGATAGATAGATAGTTTGCTTCACATTAGTCAAGCAAGGTCTTGGCTTAATGAAATTTGAGAGACCTTGGCCGAGACAGAGAAATCCATGAGAGGATAAAATGAATCAGTGAGTTTGTGATAAATCATAGCTAGTTTTTATATAGATCATAATCATATACAGGTAGCCAGACATTAGTCAGGGTGCTTCTGGATATAGGTTAAACTACCCCAAGGCAGTGATTCACTACTTTATGCCTTCTTTTTATAACAAATATTTCAGAGTACGTTCTTTACTTCACTGAAAAGGTGATGCAACCCGTTCACAATGTAATTTCAAAATCCAATCAATAGAATACCCAATATAACAAAAGGAAGAATTAAAGGAAAGTAATTTAAGATAAAGTAATATGTATAATATTTTAGTATGTAAATGCTCAGATGTGACTACATGAGAGAGATACTGTGAAATAATCAAATGGTGCCCAAAATTCCCTAAGGGATACACCTGGGATCTTAGTGCTGGCTGCTGATTGGCCCCAGTTTTTCTCCATGTGGCTTTTCTCTGCCTGTGGTATTTCACCATTCAGTAGTTTAGCCCAAAATTTTACACGCCCTCTGGCTTCCAAGAGAGTAAAACATAAGCACCAAGGTTTTCAAATGCCAGGCCTTGAGGTCACACAGCTTCACTTTCTTTGCATTCTATCCATTACAGCAAGTCACAAGGCCAGTCTAAAATATTAAAAAAAGGGAGAGATGGGAAATAGACTACTCATTTATGGGAGAAGTGGCAAAGTCATATTGTAAATGGCCATGTGGCATCAAAGATCATGGTTGCCATTTGTACAAACAGCATACCATAGGGGGATAAGAGCCCTGATGATTGGCCCCAGTTTTTCTTCATGTGGCTTTTCTCTGCCTGTGGTCTTTCACCATTCAGTAGTTTAGCCCAAAACTTTACACGCCCTCTGGCTTCCAAGAGAGTAAAACAAAGGCACCAAGGTTTTCAAATGCCAGGCCTTGAGGTCACACAGCTTCACTTTCTTTGCATTCTATCCATTACAGCAAGTCACAGGGCCAGTCTAAAATATTAAAAAAAAAAAAGGGAGAGGTGGGAAATAGACTACTCATTTATGGGAGAAGTGGCAAAGTCATATTGTAAATGGCCATGTGGCATCAAAGATCATGGTTGCCATTTGTACAAACAGCATACCATAGGGGGATAAGAGCCCTGAACACTAAAAAGAATCATCTGTACGTTGACTTCTTCCTATATTCCAGGCACTGTGCTAAGGCTTTGCATGTATTATGTTAATCAAACCTGGGGACATAGTTCTGGACAAAAAAGACATGAAGCTCTTAGTCTCATGAAACTCATCTTCTAGGTGGTGGTGGAGGAACCAGCCATTCTGTCAAATGGGAATGTTTTCTAAGAAGAAAAATAAAGCCAAAGGAAGAGGACACAGTGCAACAGTGCAGAGCTATTTGGTACAGGATGCTTGGGCAGCCTCTCTACTAAAGTAACTTTTGAGTATAGACCTGTGAGAAATGGATAAGGAGGCTGAGAGGACATCAGGAGAGATTTCCAGGCATGGGGAGCAGTCAGGACAAAGTGAAGGAGGTAGACATATGCTTGGATGGATCAGAAACAGCAAGGAGGGCAGTGTGAGGAGCGGAGTAAGAGGGAACAATGTTAGGAGATGAGGTCAGAGGGGGAGGGAACCAGGCTGGGAAACCACAGGCCAGTAGGACTCGGTAAGGACTTCTAATTTTATTCTGAGTGAGATAAGAATCTATTGGAGAGTTTTGAGCAGAGGAGAGAAATACTTTGACTTAACGATTTTAAAAGGTCACTCTGGCTGTGATGTGGGAAGCAGTGTGTAAGGAGGCAAGGATGGAAATAGGGACACCCATTGACTAGCTGAAATGCTGTTGCAATTATAATTTTAAAAAAGCTGATGGTGGCTTGAACTAGGGTGGTAACTGAAAGTGGTGAGAATTGGTCTAATTTTAGGTATTTTTCAAAATTAAGGTTAACAGGATTTGTTGAAAATAAGGTGTGGAATGGGAGTAAAGGATGAATGTAACTTTTCAACCTGGGAAATCAAAAGGATGGAGCTGCCACTGACTCAGATGGGAACAACTATGGGAAGAGCTGGTTGGGAGAAAAAGATAAGGAGCTGAGTTTTGGAAATGTAAATTTTGAGATGCCTATGAGACATCTACAATGCATCATAAGTAGGAAGTTGAATGTAGGAGTTTAGAATTCAGGGGCTATGTTTAGGTTAGTGATGAATATTTGCATAACATCAGCATATAAGTGGTATTTAAAGCCGTGGAATTGGATGAGTTGACCTATCCAAGGGAATAAGTGTAGATAAATAAGAAGAGATATCCAAGGACTAGGTTTTTGAAAATGCCTCATTTAGAAGTAACCAAAGAACTTATAGCATATATGCATAACCCATGGACACAGACAATAGGTTGTTGAAAGCTTGGGGTAGGTGGATGCAGGGTGGGGACACAGACAATAGGTTGTTGAAAGCTTGGGGTAGGTGGGTGCAGGGTGGGGAGGGTCAATGGGAAAAAAGGGGACATATGTAATACTTTCAACAATAAAGATAAATTATATAAAAAGAAAGACTATGGGAAAGGAAAAAGTTAGGTAAAAGGGGAGGTGCCAGTAAATGAGCTTGAGAAGAAGCCGTTGTGCTTGGAGAAGAACCAAGTTATGTCCTTGAAGGTAAATGAATGAAATATTTCAAGAAAGAGGCAGAGATCAATCATGTCAAATAAAGTGGATGGATTGAGTCTGGAAAGAATTGTGCATTGATTTTGAATGGCAATGTAATGGCTAATCATGGCCTTCATAGAATTAGTTTTGGTGAGGACATGAGGTTGAAAGCCTTACTAGAAAATGTGCAAGAGAAAGTAAAGACAGAACATGACCACTCTTATGTGGGTTATGTGCCACTGAATCAGCTCTGACTCCTGGCAACTCTGAATGAGTGAGGTCCACACAGTCCTGTTCTCAACAGCCCTGCTCTTAGGAAGAGTTTTTATTCTGTACAAAAAATAAACTGTAGCTGGAAGGTGTTGATGGGGGACATTATGTCATATTTGTATGCTGCTGGTGATAATCTAGGAGAAAGGAAATAGTTGATGATAGAGGAGATGGGGAAATTTTCTGGAGAAGTTTCCTTGAGTTGGTGAAATGGGATAAGATCTAGTAGACACATGGAGGGATTGGCCATAGATGGGAGCATGCCACTTCATCACTGTATGGAGGAAATACAGCATGCACAGCCCAGTTAAATAGGATGCATGATCATCAGCTAAGAGTAAGGACATGGAAACAGATGACAGACTTTTGAAGAGAGATAAGAAGGTGAGAAACAGACAGCTAGGAAATTGGGAGAGATGGTTGACTAGGGGAATGTGGGATATTTCATGAACAGCAGTGAGGACTCTTGGGAGGTTAGTGCTCATGAATTCAAAGTGGATTCAGCCCATGTCTGCAGGCATAGAATAGGTGGATAATTGGCTTTAAACATGGTTTACTATTTTTTCTTTTTTTTTTCAGGCAAGAGTGAGGGAGAGAGAAGTTGGGAGTGTATGTAGGGGACATTACAATGATGGGTTATGGAGTTTAAGTTGAATACGAGCAAAGCGAGTGAGGGACAGTGTAAAGATGGATTGGATTTTAATCTGTGTGAGATTGAGGGATTGTCGGAATGTGAGCATAGCAGGAGAGAGCTGGATATGGTGTTGTAGTGTGTGTGGAGATCTTAAAGTTGATATTATAGAGGGATAGCTGAGTGTGGTAGTCTGGGCTATGACAATGGGTGGCTGAGACGGGATGGAGGACACAATTGTTGTTGGAGAGAAAGAATTGAGAAGTGGAGTGTTGGATGGATCATCTATACTGATATTGAATTTTCCAACCTGAAGCTATGTATATTGCCACTTACGAGGGTAGTTCTATTCCCAGAACACTGAATTCTCAGGGAAGATTTATTGACTGAATTGTTGTTCCACATGACAATCAAATTTCAACCTGAGACTAGTTTTTGATGTGCACAGGTGAGGCAGAAATAAATGGATCCTATCTCACCATGAGCCAAAGTGAGGATACTAATATCTAAAAATAGAGTATAGCAAATTAGCTCTTAGGGGGAATTACTTGGCAAATTCTCTCTCCCTGGACCCTGCAAGCACTTAGTTTCCCAGAGCTGTAACAAAATGAAATCACACTGCACCAACAAGCATTTTTGTCTTTAAAAATAGTATTTCTGTTTCTTATAACTAGGTTTTTGGAAAGAAGATAAACATAAACAGAGGGTGTTATGTACAGAGAAGGTGATGAAGGGGAGAAGAGGCAATGGAATTTGGATTTTCCTCATCATTATAATGGTCCCTGGAGTTAAGATATTTCATTTTTTGTTCCAATTAAAAGTGAGAATTTTGGAGCTGACCCTCTCTTAAGAAACAGTGAGTACTGTGAGAACATACTCCTATAGTTATAGTGATAAATGCATTGTGTTCCAAACCTTTGGGGGTTGGTTCCTATGGAAGGTGGAATGTACTAGTATTTTCCCTGAGAAGCAACGTTACATTTGAAAGTTAAATTCCTAGGCAAGTCTATTTAATCATAATGTTCCTAAAGGAAAGAGTATATGCCATTATTAGGAATATAAGCATAAATATTGCCTTTTTCTTACTAACTTCAGGAGGTAGGAATTATCTACATTTTATAAAATTAGAGAGCTGAGGCCCTGGGAGAAGAGACTGAGTGCAGAGCTGCCATTCACACCAGGCTGGTCTCACTCCCTTATATTACACTCTCTGCTCCCTCACGAGGGCCCTTCATGGCACCTGCAATGATGGGGTTGCTAATTGAGGTTGCTGCTGGTGCCATCCATGGTGCCCTCCCAGAATGTCCCTGTCAGACAGAAAGAAGGTGCCCGTTAAGATGTGACAAAATAGCTAACCTCTTCCAGGCTCTTCTCAAGAATAATTTCCACTTTTGGTGATAACATTTTTTTCAAACAAGAAATTAATGCCATTTCATTCCTTCCTGAGATATCACTGGGCCCCATTTTAAATGGATATATTTCAGACCACAATTAGAAAAAGCCATACTGGGTAGAATGCCAAATCCAAGAACCTCAGCCTGATTAGAAATGACTATCAAAACCAAAGGGAAGAAAATGGAGAGAGACCTGTGAGAGACCTTATTCTGGCTTTTAATAGTTAGAAATGAGATAGAACTTATTAAGTGAGTTAGATAAAGATGACGGTATGGTCGATCGTAGTTCCTTGTGCAGGAGAAAATATAAAATCTCCTAATGTCCATTTATCTCAGTAAGAGTGACTTCATTGTCACACACCCAGCACACATCTGTCAATCATAACAAACAAACAAACAAACAAACAAACAAACAAACAAGAGGAATTACTATTGCTTCAGCACATCTGTCAATCATAACAAACAAACAAACAAACAAAAACAAACAAGAGGAATTACTAGTGCTTCAAGAGGTTTTGGGTTACAGGTAACTTTTTGATGAGAAAGTCAGTATTGGGAATATTTTCCAGTGTAAAGTTCAAAAAATTGATCAAATCTCTCCCTCAAAGGATTAAGCTGTCTTCCAAGGATTTATTTTACTTATATAGGAGAGAGATGGGGAGACAAAATAATAAAAAGAGAGGATGGAAGCTCCTGCAAGAGACCGGGAGATAGGGAAACACACAGAAAGAGAGAGAGATTGGCAGCCATAGAGAGAATAGGCGCCATCTATTATGTGACAGAAAGGAAGCCCGATGGTCTGGCGTGGCTTCCAGCCAACACTACGGACTTTATTTGCTGTTTTTGATCAGAAACTTTGGGGAAAGACAATAATTTCTAAATTGAAATTTTATTCCTTTTTAGCTGTGTAGGTGGGAAATAGCTTTGGATTGCTGTGTTGGTCTTAAGTGTTCCAGGTACAATTGTGTGTCACTCCTATATTGCAGCCATCTGTTGGTAATAAATCTCTGCGTGATTGCCATCTGTGGGCAGAGAAGGAGTGCGACATGCTTCTTCATTTAGGGGCCTTTGCATATATTTTTGGTTCTAAGAAGTACCCTGGCACTGAAGACATGAATTCACTCTAAGAACCTTAAGTCCCATGGAAATATATATTTTTAGACAGGACTGAATTGGAGTTAGAAGCTTCTAGCACCATAATTAAGCTTGTGTGAGCATGGGCAAGAACTTAATATCTCTGTGTCTCAGTTTATGCATTCACAACAAAGAGAATAATGCTTCGATAGGGTTTTTGAAAAGGGCAAATGCAGTTATATTTTTAGAAGGCTTAGCCTAGTGTTTGGTGCATAATGTGTTGAGTCTGTCAGGGTTGGTTTAGGAAAGCAACAATCCTTACTGATAGCATTTTTACAAGAACTTCAATATATAGAATTGATTAAATAAGGGTTGGAGGATGAAACATATAGAAACCAAACCAAAACGGAACAAAATACAGAGGCAGCATGGGAATAGCACCTGGGGGAAAGGAGGGGAGAAGTTGGGTTGTCAGAACTTGAAGGCTGGGAGGAGGGCCTTGGGACCCAAGCATATGGGGGTGGGGGACACTGGCCAGCCAGAGCTAGTATTTCTTTGGAAGTACAATGAGACTTATCCTGAGAGTGTGGGGGAAACAAACAAACAAACAGACTGGAAACTGGAATGAACTGTAGCTGTGGGTGTGACAGGAACAGAAACAAAAGAAGAAAGGAGCTTGTTTCTTCATCCTTGTCTATTCTTTCAGTCTCTCCCTAGTGTCCCCTGTTGGCAGAGCATAAAGGAAGCAGCTGACACAATGGAAATGTAGTTTCTGGTCTCAACCCCAGCATCAGAGTAGAGCATAAAATTGTGGATATGAATTGAGAGACAATAGACAATTAACTGGGACATAGGCACTCAATAAACATTGGCCAGTACAATTTATCTGGCCTCTCCTCCCCTCCCTTCTCTCCTCCCCTTTCTTTTCCAGTAACCTTGATCCCCTCAGCACCACCTCTCTCCTCCCCACCTCAATATTCTCAGGGAGAAGAAACTAAGGATGGTAAGGAAAAGGGAATGGGTCATAACAGGAGACAAAGACATAGCGAAAGGAGCCTAGTATTCTCATAGGAGGTATGAACCATCAGCTATAGGATCATACTTCTTTTTTGGCAGATTGGGGTTTTTGGAACAGCTTTGTGGGACTCCCAAGAGGAAAATTTGCTGATGTCTACAGTGAAAAACGATTCTTCTATTAGACAGGAAACTCTTCACATGCAAAATCAAGGTGAAGTTAATGCTTACATGTGCAGTAGAGGACGAATGGCTGCCAGTTGAACCTTTCCTAGGAAGGAGGGCAAGAGCATGTGTAGAGATTCCTGCTGAATGTGACTTGAAAAGAGGGCACAAGAGGACAGTTGGGGGTGTGGCCAACTCATCAGCTTGCCCTTTCATTCACTGCATGTATGCTTTGGAATTGCAATAGGTGTGCTCAGGATTCAAAGATGTTCAAGACACAAATCTCATTCTCAAAGTGCTCAAGGAAGGCAAGTACACAGTGCCTAAAATACAAGGCAAAGTTACAGAATTGGTCCTGTTGAGATGCAGCAGCAATCCTGTCTCCTTCACTGGATCAACCCCATTTCTTGTGTCCTTTTCAAACCTTATGGATTAGACTATGAGGATAGCAAGTGGGTTCTCTGAGGTTCAAGGTATAGCATAATTTAATATTATCAAGACAACTCAGGGAGGATAGAGAAAATAGACAATTATAGGTTCAATATATCAGACACCACTCTATAAGACTGACAATTTGGGATTCATCTTGTCACCCACCCATACATCCATCTATCCATCCACCCATCCATCCATTCATCCATCCATCCATCCATCCATCCATCCATCCATCCATCCATCCATCCATTCATCATACATCCATCCCTTTATCCATCCTTCCATCCATCTACACATCTATCTACTCATTCCATCCATCATACATCTATCCCTCTATCTATCTATCTATCTATCTATCTATCTATCTATCTATCTATCTATCTATCTATCCATTCTATCCATTCATTCTTCACCCATCCTTTACTTTTTCTCTCTCCTCCATCTATCCAGCCCACAAATCTCTAGAGAGTGATGTGCCTACCTACAATATGCTGGACCCAGTACTAAGTGCTGGGACTATTACAGATGACTACAATGTAGTTCTTACCCTCAAGGAGCCCACCATCTAATGATGGAGACAAACAACTAAATACTAAATTATAACAAAGTGGTAGGTGATTTTTAAAGTACCATGTCTTGGTCTGATGGATGTTGTTAAAAACAAATCTGAAGCAACATAAAACTAATTCCTAGGGTGTTCAGTATAACACCTTAACAAATGGTTAAAAGCCTGGTCTCAGATCCTGAATCCTGCCATTACTGATTCTGTAACCATAGCAAGTTTCTTACATTTTTTTGTGTTCTTATTATTTCATATTTAAAATGGGTCTAATAGTATTTTGCTCATAAGATTGCTGGTAAGATGAAATGATTCAACATATATAAAGCACTTAGAATCATGTCTATCACATAGAACACATTAAAAAGTGTTGGCTAATATTTGTATATTACCTTCAAGTTTAAGTTCATCATTGTATTTAATCTTTAATACCATTTCCAGTCCTACAGAAATAGTTATGCTTTCAAACAGGGATAGTGAGGTCCAGGGAGGAAATTTTTTTGGGGGAAAGTCATAGAACTGCAGAGCAGTGGAACTGGAAATCTATCTCAGTGTTTTGTCTCTAATGTTCTTTCTATTATGCCAGGAAGCATCATGTATTGACTTGGTAAAGCAACTCTTGTTCCCCAAGTGTCATAGCTACTGACTGCCTGCAGCTGGGCTGACTGTAAACACAGCCAAATGACACAGGTTGCAGCATAACCAAGTTACTGCTGCTTTGCCTGCATCTGCCACTCAACACAAGGTCCCTGCTGATCTGGGGACAGAAGGAGTGGGTCAGGGAGCTGCCAAACACCAAATACATATCTTAATTGGTTGCCAACAGTCCCCTCCATCCAAGTCCTTGATGGGAAAATGCTCCCACGGGAGTCTACAGCATTAGGAATTCAATATCCTTTAAAAATCAAAACTGGCTTTGGAGTTTGAAATCACTCAGGAATGAGATGTTTTGTTATTGCAATTTCATTTAGAATATGGATAGGTTTCCTTGATTGTTTCATTCACCCTGGGCTCAGGTCCTGTGAAAATGCACCTGACCTCTGCATGCAGAGATCCATGAAGCTTAGAGAGAAGTAGGAAATGGTATGGAAACCCAGTGTTTCCCAGCCAAGGAAGCACAGGCCACACATGTGGGTGCCACAGAATTAATGGGGGCATGGTGATTATAAAGAGGGACATGGGAAACAGGGGGTCTGTTCATTTAAGTTCATCTCTTGAATGCCCTGTGCTGAGACCTGGGACAGCGAGTGAAATAGCCCTTGCTTTCTAGTAGTTGCTAAGCTAGCTGGGGAGAAGTGTAAACATGCTTATATTTACACTGTAATATGGGAAGACACGACAATACAGGTAGTACGGAAGAAGAAACGATTCCTTATACATCTGGGAATATGAGGAGGTTTCAGCAAGTAAATGCTATCTAAGCAGGGTTTTAAAGCACGAATAAGAGTTTTCTAGATAGATTATTTTAGGAGGTGCATTCTAACCAGAGGCATAGCATATCTAATGACCTGGAATCATGTACTTGTTTAGCTTAACACAAATCAGTTTTTTTTAATAGTCCTTGGCACATTTTTTAAAAAATATATTTTTATTGATTTTGGAGAGGAAGGGAGAGGGAAAGAGAGACAGAAACATCAATGATGAGAGAGAATCATTGATTGGCTGACCCCTGCATGCCCCTACCGGGGATGGACCTGCAACCGGGGCAAGTGCCCTTGATGGGAATCAAACCCAGGACCCTTCAGTCTACAGACTGACGCTCTATCCAATGAGCCAAACCGGCTAAGGCCAAATTGGTTTCTTAAAGACTTGAACCAATTGCTAACACTTGGTATTTTCTTCTCAATTTTTTTTGCCAAACTAGTGGGTGTAAAATAGTATCTCATTGTGGCTTAATTGCATTTTTAAACTACTCATGAAATACAGTATCTTCTCATCTGTTTGTTGACAATTTATGTATTCTGTACAATAACTGTCATTTCTATTCTGGTGCATTATGGAGTAAAGAGTCCAAGTGGTACAGAACTAACATTTGTTTAGCATTTATGTAACATTTTGTAGGCACTTTAAATACATTTGTTAATATAATTCTTTTAATTGCCTGCTTTTTAAAATGAGAACATGGAGGTCCATAAAGCATGTATAACTATCTCATGTTACTTAGCTATCGTATAGCAGAGATATGATTTAATCACGGTCTCTCTGACTTCAAGGAATAAGCTTGTTCTATTTCTATGGGTTTGTTTTATGGTTGCAGGAATTGCTGATGCAAACCCCCCCACCAGCACTGTTACATAAGTGCAGGCACCATGACAATTTGGGGGCCTTGAGGTCCTGCCTGCCTGGTGTCAGCCTTTCTCCAGCTTCACTATTACTGACCACAGAGGTCCCACAGGCTGCAGACCAGAACAGACCCCAGCTGGATGATGGCACAGAATTACACATTGGAGATAAGTAAGTGCTGCTGTTGTTTTTCACCATGGTGATGATAATGGCTTACACTGTTATAATGCTTTATGGATCACAAAACACTTGTTCATGTGTCAACACTCCTGGGAAGGAGGCAAGGCAAGGACCAGCAAGGTTACCTCCCTCCCCAAGAACGTCTGCTGATCAGGTGCCTGGCCGAGGCTGGCCATTTTGCTCCTTTCCTGTGATATGTAGAATAATGAAAGACCCTCAGTTTAGCTTGACCCTATGTACTCCAACTATAAGCTAACCCAGCAGATTCACCGGTTTACAGCCAGGATGAAAATAGTAACAAGGTAATTTCATAACAGCCCTCCATTCCCCCACCTGTTGAGCCCTTTCTTCTTCCTTCCTTTGTGTTTTGTAAGAAAACCCAGTTGCAGGTTGCAATCAGGAGCAGAGAATGGGGTTCTCTAAGTCTGTTCAATTTTCAGACCCTCATAAAGGAAGGAAAAGCTTTTTCAGTCGTTTGAAAATAGTAATAAATGGGCTCTGAGTCAGGCAATTTGCAAGAGACGTGAGCAATTATGAGACTTTAACCTGTTCTGAAAGGAGCGCGCCACCCAAGATCCCCTTTGCTGGCTTCCTGCTGTACCACATCTGAAACCATGGCCCATGAGGGCACCGAAACACATCTTGTCCTTCTTGCCCAAAGATGCTAAGACACAGTTTACCTCTGAAAGGGCCATTCCCCAAGAATTACACACTGTGGCTTCTGTGGTTTTAGTGGTGGTGTTTGTTTTTCTGTCCCCTTTTCTCCTCCGAGCTATGTTCTGCCCCCAGAGCACCTCAGTTCCTCTGGAGACCAGCAGTTTGGTTCAAGGAGTACACAGTGGTTTGGGAAACACAGCACCTGGGTCCATTGCCAGCTCTACCTGATAGAGGCTTTGTGGTCTTGGAAGAGTCATTTACTATCATCAGCCTCACTTTCTTCATCTGAGAAATGGGAATAAGACTGATTCACAGGGTTATTCAGTGAGTGAAATGTAACACTGTGAGATAATACTTTGCACATAAAATTGATTGTTACTTTCTTAATTATTATGTCTTTTTACGTTTATGGCTCTCCCTCTCTCTCTTTATCTTGAAACTTATACACCATTTCCAACAAAATGCTCCTTCCCCAAACTCATTTCAAATTGTACTTTGCCATTCTTTTTAAAGGGCTTAGGTTTGTGTGATGGTTATTTTGTGTGTCAAGTTGTCTGGGCCATCATTGCTAGATATTTGGTCAAATGCTATTCAGGATGTTTCGGGATAATGGGTCCTGCCTCATGCTGGCTCCTTCTTCTTTGAATTTCAAAAGCCCTTACAAGTCTGTACCATAGAATTTAGCAACACATATATCCTGGCTTGTGGTATTTTTTTTAAAGTGTCAATTTTAGAATCTTAATGGACTTGAGAGCTTTTAAACTCAATCATGGGAGAAATGGTTAATTGAGCAATTATTATTCACTCTTTTAGTTGCCAGAGATAAATGAACAAGATGTGGCTTTCTATTCTTCAATGGCTCATATCTAATGGGAGAGGTAGACCAGTCATCAGGAAATTAAAATGCAGTGCTATGAGTGTTAGAGTGGAGAGGTGTGTAGTCTTTGGGGAGAGAGAAAGCGAGTGTGGGAGGGTGACTGTAAGGAGGGGTCTTATGGAGCACATACCACGTTTCAAGCCTCGTGCTAGGAATGTGTATGTACCACCTTATTTAATACTTATAACAATCCTACAAGGAATACATAGATCAGTGTCCTCATCATTCCAATGGAACCAAGACAGAAGTGACTTGTAAGGATCAGAGAGTTTGGTGGATTCATGGGTCTGCTGACTCCAAAGCCCATGCATTTTCCCATTATCCTCTCTCCTAGGAGGGTTGCCTGGTAACCACTAGCAATTTCCGTTCTGCCACTGACCTCTAGGAGACTTTCTTTCCTTTCCTTTTTTTTTTTTTTTTGGTGCTATTTTCTTTTATCTCACATGGACTTTGATTTTACTGGAGATTACCAAAATAAGATGACAAACAAATAACAATAACAACCAACAACAAAACCCCTGTAGTTATTAATTTGCTGTTAAAACCTGAATTTGAAGAAATTAGTTTTGAATTTTTTATCAAATTATTATTTATTAGCCAGACACAATCATTAAAAATTCACCATATGTTAAGATATTCCATCATATCTACACTAATAAAAGAGAAAGATGCAAATTGGCCATACCTGTGTGACACCCACCAGCCAATCAGGAGTGAGTATGCAAATTAACCCAACAAAGATGGGTTAATTTGCATACACAGGCGCCCATTGGCCTGGGGGTGTTCCACACTGGCCCAGCCACTCTGGGCCTCTAAGCAGTGTGGGAAGGCAGAAAGGTGGCTCCAGGCTGAAGCAAAGGCAGAAAGGCAGCTCTGGCCAGAGCGAAGGTGGTGCCAGCAGCCAGGGGAAGGAAGGCCCATTCTTGCATGAAGGTTCATGCATCAGGCCTCTAGTCTAATTATAAAACAAGGTATTTCTTTTGATGAATCTTTTATTTATTTATTATAAATTCTCTGTTACTTAACTGGGTTTGTTTTTCCCAAGAAACAATAGACTTCAATATACTTTTGATGTGGAGGAAGAGAAGAAGGAACAAAGAAAAGAAAGAAGATAGTAAAGAAGGAAGGGTGGATGGGTGGACCACTGCAAGGCATTCTGGGAGTGACAGTCTACCAGTAGCTCTGGATTCACTGACAGTGGATACCTCAATCCTTTTCCTTGGATGTGGTTAAGATTCCGGGTTCACTCCCTTCAGGTCAAGGAGTGCCTCCCATAATAGGGCTATTTTATCTTGGGCTGCTATCACAAATTACCATAAACTGGGTAGCTTAAACAACAGAAACAGGAGGTCGGGAAGTCCAAGATCAAGGTGCTGGCCAATTTGGTTTCTGGGAAGGGCCCACTTCCTGGCAGAGATGGAGAAACCTTTGTGCTCTATCCTCACATGGCAAAGACAGAGCTCTGGTTTCTTCACCTCCTTATCAGGGCACCAATCACCTCATGAGAGTCCACTCCCACACCTCATCTGAACCCAATTACTGACCAAAGGCCCCATCTTCAAATACATCCCTTTGGGTGTGAGGGCTTTGATCTATGGATTTTGTGGGAACATAAATATTCAGTCCACAGTCCAAGGGCTCCTCTGTCTCTATTCTCCTTTTGTTTGGCATTTAAAATGCCATATGGATTTAATGATTCTGTTGGTGGGAATGAAGGATGAATCTTTCACTGGAGGGATGAGTCTTTCTATCTATCACTGTTTTTCCCAACTTTAACTTTCAAAACGCCTCCTTCCAAACCCCACAGCCACCTTACATTTCAGCCAATCCCTGCCCCTCAACACTCCCTTGGCTTCAGTTTTTACCTCCCCTAGCATCTACTTCCTTCCATTTCTGCTCCACTCTTCAAAATCCACTGTATCAAAGCCCTCTATCTTCTTTCCAATTAGAATCCATCTCTCTTCTTCCGTTATTAACTTTTAAAGGTGGAAGAAATGCAGACACAAATCAAATTCTGTGTGATTTAAGTTCCATAACTTTCTCAGCTTCCTCTCCTATTAAATGAGAAACTTAAACCTTTGTTGTCATGTCTTTGGGACTTTGCATATGTTATTTTCTCTGCCTACAACAATCTTTTACTCTAATAGGCTTGGCTAATTTATTCTTCAGAATTCAGTGTAGAAGTCACTTCTTCTTGGAAGTCTTCTTTGATTTTTTTCCAAGTTGGTATTTGATGGCCTCTCTGTTCTCCTGTAGCTGCCTGTACTTCCCTGTTTCTACTTTCTGTTACCTTGTAATTGTCTATTTTCTTGTTTCTATTCCTCTCAAGATCATGTCACCAGGCCTAGAGCATAGAGTAGATCATCAGTAAATATTGCCAAAGATACTTTACTAATAATTATGTGTGTAAAGCACAAAGTGTATACCAAGTAACTGCTCAACAAATTATAGTTCTCTCCTCCTTCCTTGTATCTTAGTGTAGTATCTCATGATGAAGTCAGTGTTATTTGTTTCCCTCTCTTTGCTTGATTTTATACATTTTAACGGTTGTATGCATCTTAAGACTTGGATCTATTACTTAATTTTCTTTTTATCCTTCATAGGATCTAACACACAGCACCACTCATCCAGTAGGCACTTGACAACTGTTGATGGAACCATAATACATATCAGTATGAAGTTCATTAATTTCAAGTTTTCATTTTAGGAAAACATTTTGCCTACCTTCAGTGGTATCATCATAGAGTTTATTTAAAAAGGGGGTTTTAAGTGTTTGTGCAATGAGTGGATGATGAACATCTGGGATTCTTGCTCTTGCATGTACTGGATCAAAGTTGCTCTCATGAGGACACAGAGCTCCCCATTTTTCATTTGTCTCTCATTGTGCCTTACATGTGGATTGGTGCTTGAAAAAGTGTCACTGAATTGAAGTGGGGAAGAAGCCCGGTGATTCTGCTTTTACCTTGGTGTTTTGATTGGTGCTTGAAAAAGTGTCACTGAATTGAAGTGGGGTTTACCTTGGTGTTTTGAATCTTCTTACAGAATTTCCCAAAAAGTACCATCAAGACTCATGGCAGTAGACACTGTGTGGGTATATGAATGGAGAGCAGCAAAGGGAGCAGACATGAATGCATTTTTTAAAAGGAAGAATTATGTCAGAGAAGTCAGGCATGGAAACCCACTCTCTCTATGAGAGAGAAACATCAATCAGCTGCCTCTTGCACACTCCCCACTGGGGATGTGCCCGCAACCAAGGTACATGCCCTTGACCGGAATCGAACCTGGGACCCTTGAGTCCGCAGGCCGACGCTCCATCCACTAAGCCAAACCAGCTAGAGCTTGAATCTTCTTATAGAATTTCCCAAAAGGTACCATCAAGACTCATAGCAGTAGACACTGTGTGGGTATATGAATGGAGAGCAGCAAAGGGAGCAGACATGAATGCATTTTTTAAAAATATATTTTATTGATTTTTTACAGAGAAGGGAGAGGTAGAAACATCGATGAGAGAGAAACATCGATCAGCTGCCTCCTGCACACTCCCCACTGGGAATGTGCCCGCAACCAAGGTACATGCCCTTGACCGGAATCGAACCGGGGACCCTTAGACACTGTGTGGGTAGCTCTATCCACTGAGCCAAACCGGTTTGGCTTGAATGCATTTTTTAAAAGGAAGAAAATTATGTCAGAAGTCAGGCATGGAAACCCACTCTCTCTCATCTCTCTTCCTTGTTGTTCACTTCAGGGACATGTAGGAAAGAGCCAGTAAGAGGTTGAAGTTCCTGCAATGAGAGATGAGGGGCCCAAACATCTGCTGGACAGACCAGGATGGGAGACCAAGGTAGCACAGAGCAGTGGGCTTTTCCCACTCTGACCTCACCTCTACTAGGAAGGCCTTGGCTTCCTCCAAGAAGTCCAAGAGCTTCCGCCTCATCTTCCCAGCCCAGTGGAAGGAAGGGCCAGGGCTGCTGAGAGGCAGACTGTGTGACAGGGGAGGGAAGCTGCTGAGGGCAGCGGCTGCAGCCCTGATGCCAGGGGCACTCGTGTATTTCATATTTGGATTTACATGTATAATGAGGCGTCATCTGTTGACTACCAGCCTGCCATCCATCAACCCTGTTCCACTGGAGGCAGAGCCCAGGTCCTGCTGGGCCTCCAAAACATTGGCTTGTTCTCTTCTCTTGCCTTGGGGTTCTGGTAAACGAGGGGAAGGGAGCTACAGATGGAATTTATTTGCCATGCGTGTGTGTCTGGGGGCAGACAAGGCCACGGCTGATGTCCCTGCCAGGAAACACACCAGCTGGTGATGCATTTACATCTGCTCTCCCAGCTCCAACTCCAATGAGGAGCCAGTCAGAGAACTGATGTGCTAAGCCTGCCGTCCTTCCATTTGGGTTTATACACTTTTGGCGCGAGGGCTGTCCAAAGGCTCTGCTCCTTGGTGTTCCTGGCAGTGAGGCTATGATGACTGGCCCTCTGGGATATAGGGAGGAGGCAGAGAGCTTTCTGGGTGGGTGGCTTTCTGCACCTGCCCTGCTTACATTAGGGATTTTCCTCTCTCATGTATTGGGTTGAGATAGCTCAGTACAAAATAGAGGATTTCTTGCTCATTGTTGGGGAGGATTGGACTGAATTCTCTGTTCAGAAGGGAAGCCTCATGGATAATGCTAGTACTGCATCTTGAGAGGAGATGGCCTGAGTCCCATAATTAAGACCATCCACCCATCACCTCTGTCACACTGGTTTTCTCAAAGCTAAAAATGTTACAAAGTCTTTGGAATACATGGTTCTGAATTCAAAGATTTCCTAGATGAGTGAGCTTGGAAAGTCTATTGAACCTCTCCAGCTTTCTTAGTGTTCTCATTTATGGGATAAAGAATGAATGGATAGATGAATAAATCTCTATCTATCTATCTATCTATCTATCATCTATCTATCTATCTATCTATCTATCTATCTATCTATCTATCTATCATCTATCTCTATTGAGACAGAGTTTTAATTCCATTCCAATCCTCATATGGTCTCCTCCCCTATGAGTGGTGCTGTTTTGTGTAGAAATCTCATAGGCTTCCAAATCCCATTTTACAATGAGACTTTTATAACTTGGGCTTACTAGCATTTCTCTTTTCCAAATCATGCACGTGTTTGTGAATATTTGCATGTGTTTGTGTGTTGGTCCTTAATATGCTATCTTGAGAAACAAATGGCACCATAAGGGTACTTTACAGTCAAAATGCCCAGGTTGAATCTTGGCTCTGTTACTCACTAGTAAGTTCAACTAGGACAAGCGGTTTAATATAAATGAACTAGATGATCTCATGTTAAGTGTTTTTACCACAAAAAACTAAAACAACATCCCCCCAAAACCCAAAGGGATACAAGTAAACTTTTGAAGATAAAGAATATATCTATTGCCCTAGCTGGTTTGGCTCAGTGGATAGAGCATTGGCCTGCGGACTGAAAGGTCCCAGGTTCGATTCCAGTCAAGGGCATGTACCTTGGTTGTGGGCATATCCCCAGTGGGCAGTGTGCAGGAGGCAGCTGATCAATGTTTCTTTCTCATCGATGTTTCTGACTCTCTATCCCTCTCCATTCCTCTCTGTAAAAAAATCAATAAAATATAAAAAGAATATATCTATTATTATAATTGTGGTGATGGTTTTATAGCTGTTTGCCTATATATGCCCAAACTTATAAAAATGTATACATTAATTATGTACAGTTTATAAATGCTCCCCACTTTTGGACAGAGAAGCTAATTCTGTATTAGCAAGGATGGGTAGAAGATTTCTTCTTCCTTCCCACAGGGACAGAGTTAGTGGGAAAGATTTGAACTCCGGAAGTGGAGATTAATACTAATTAAGAATACATAAAATGTATGAGTTCCATGGAATGCCTTCAAAGGACCATAAAACTGTATCCAAAACTGTGCAAGATCATGTGTGCATTTTCTAGGTAGAAATTCTGTAGCTTTCACCAAATTCCAAAGAAGACTTAAAAAAAAAATAGAACTAGTGTCTTAGAATATAGAGAGCTGAACAACAAAGGGAGAAACCAGTAGAAGTGTCTTTCACCAAAATTCAAAAGAATAAACATTCTCTTTACACATCTACCACAAGTCATTGATTCTGAAGTCAGTAATTTTTTAACATCTTAAATTTGGTTGTATCTCATAACTGAAGGCATCATATTGGATGAGCTTTGATAATCCTTTGAGATTTTTTGGCTTTATTTTATATTTTTGTACTTCTCAGTAAGAAAGTCTAGCTGTCAACATATATTCAAAAATAATTCCAAAGAGCTTTGAATTCAGGGTCAGGAGACCTAGAATTCCTGATCCTGAGCAGTGTTAGCTTTTGCAAATAATTTTCTTTTCCTGAGTCTCTATTTCAGCATGTGTGATATGAAAAGGTGGAACTAGTTGGTTCCCCAGAACCCCCTTAAGGAGCACCTGGAGTGGGGAGGTAGTGACAGGGTGGGTTTGGCTCTGGTAGTCCCACCTCCTTCAACCTAGAACAGCTCTGTGTTATGTCTTCTACAAAACAGATTTGCTTTTATGCTTTCTTTCGAGAATGATTTCTGCTGTTAAGAAAACAAAAAGATCAGAAACCCCTCCAACTGGCATTTATAACTGCTGTTGTGGGTATAAAGAGTTTTGTGAATTTGTCACCAGATTTTTGTACTCTCCTTCGAATGGTAATACTCAATTTATTAGGAAGACAATAACTCAGAGTGATTAAAAGTACAGACATTGGGTGACTAGACTTACCTGGGCAGTTATACATGCCATGTGACATTGGTCAAGTAATGATAAGAATAGGGATCATGCTGATACCTCCATCATGGAAAAGGCTCATACGATGCCTGACCAATAGAGATCCTTAGTGACCATGAGCAATGACCACTATCTCTGTCCCCTGGATATGAATGGGTCAGGGTGGGGGGCGAGATCCTCATTTGTCCTCACCATGGAACTTTGCCCTCTCAACTCCAATTCCATCTCATAGAAAGTCTTGCAAATCCTTGAACCCAAGAGATGTTGGCCACTGGAGATGACTTTAGCACCACTATTGAGTTCACTATTTATGCAGCAAACCAAATGAGTCAGGCAGCACAGCCAGGTTGGTAAGGGGCATAAGAAACGTCAACAACTGTGATAAAGGTGGAATGAAGTTTAATTTAAAGGATATTCATTATGGCCTGATCCAGGGAATTCAGGGTAATAGGATATGTTCCCTGCCATTTAGGAGATGGCATACTAGTAGGTAATCAGGGTGGACACAGGACTGAACAATATGGTGAACAAAGAACATGGGCTGACTGATCCCCACATGCAGATCTGGGAAGCTTTCCCAGAGGAAACATTTGAACTTGACTTCAAGGGAGGACAAGAATGACCATAGGTGGGAGGGTGGAAGAAAGAAGGGCTTTTCAGTTGGTGGCATGGCCAAAACATGGAGTATCTTCAAAAAATAACAATAAATGAAGTAAAGCAGTGGTTAAGAAAAATCATTGTGAACATTATTTCTTCCATGCTAGAAAATTAATGAAGAACTTTATAGGAAGTTTTTCCATGCAGTTCATTTAGTTCTTAAACAACCCTGTGAGACAAATTATATTCACATCCTCATCGTATAGATGAGGAAACTGAGGAAGTATCTTGCCCAAGCTGATAGGCAGGGTAGCTTGGATTTGACCCCAGACAGTCCTGCTCTTCACCCATGGCAATCATTGATAATGAGGCCAGTCAACCAGACTGGGGCCAGATTATAGAAAGTGAGCAGCATGAAGCTTCATGAAAGCCATGGGAATAACCCTGGGCTTTCCGTATAGTACAGGGCTCCTCACCTGAGGCACTTCTGACATTTTAGGTTGTCATGCAGGGCTATTCTATGTGCTGTGGGACATTTCACAGCATCCCTGACCTCTACCACTTGATGTTAGTAGTACTCTTTCCCTGAGCTGTGACAATTACAGATGCATACAGACATTTCTCACAGTCCCCTGGGAGGCACAGTCTCCTGTGGCTGGGAACCGCTGCTGGAGGAAGGCTCGCTCAAGGCACTGCTTATTTGCTCTGATTAAGCAGAGCAGAAGCCGGCAGAAATTCTCTCTGCTGAGCACCAAATTGTCTCCGGCAAAGTCTCAGCTTGGAAATTGCTCATCTCGGCAGCTGGGGTCTTGATTTCCCCAAGGTGACTCACACATTTCCTTGTCTGTGGGAGTCAGCTGGCTATGTGTTCGGACAAGGCCCCTCGTGTGTTGGAAGGAGGTGTGACATCAGACCCATCAAAGCCCGTGGATGCACAGTTAGGCAGTGTGCTTGCCGAAGTGTGATAATTGGAGTGCTTTGATCCAAGGCTTGTTTTATTCAGAACAGCATTGAAGTTCTGAACCTTGGATTGAGTAGTGGCATTGATTATGTATTAATTTATTACAAGCCTTGGGCACCAATTCATCTTTTTATTTTCTGGAACCACCTCCATATACAATACTTACCTCACTTTAAAAAAAATTAATTTCAGAGAGGAAGGGAAAGGAAGAGAGAGAGGGAAACAATGATGAGAGATAATCATTGATGGGTTGCCTCCAGCAAGGCCCTAATGGGGATCAAGCCCACAATTCGGGCATGTGCCCTGACTGGAAATCTAACCATGACCTTCTGGTTCAGAGGTCAAAGCTCAACCATTGAGCCACACTGTCTGGGCATCTCAAAAATGTTGATATGGTGTGTTTAAATTTTTAAAAAATATTTTTTTATTGATTTTAGAGTGGAAGGGAGAGGGAGAGAGAGATAGAAACATCACTGATGAGAGAGAATCATTTATTGGCTGCCTCCTACACTCCCCCCACTGGGGATCTAGCCTTAACCAGGCATGTGCCCTTGACTGGAATCAAACCTGGGATCCTTCAGTCTGCAGGCTGTTGCTCTATCCACTGAGCCAAACCAGCTAGAGCATGGTGTGTTTAATTTTGAAGTATTTTCTGATTACCTCTGTCATTTTTCTTTGAAAAATGGTTTATTTTGGAGTGATTATTTTTTTCCAGATATTTGGAATTTTCATATTTTTGTTTTTAATTTTAGTTTAATTCTATTATAATCGGAGAAAATAGTTTGTATAATTTCTATTCTTTGAAGTTTTTGAGACTTGTTTTATGGCCCAGCATATAGTATATCTCAGTGGATTTTCTAAGTATACTTGAGAATTATCTATATTCTGTCATTGATTAGTTGTGCTATGATAAATGTTAATTAGATAAAATTAGAGGTAAATGTTTAAGTTTTATATCTTATTCTGTCTAATTTATCTATCAATTACTAGAGGAAGAATGTTGATATCTCCACCTATTATTGGGAATCTGTTCATTTTCCTTTAGTTCTATCAGTTTTTACTTAATATGTTTGGAAGCTTTATTACCATGCACCCACACATTTATTCTGTTCTCCCCCAGCATTATACTATTGTCATAATACAGTTTATTTCTACATGTTATAAACTCTTTGATGCTGATGCATTATTACTTTTAAAACTTAAACAAATTCCTTAAAAATTAAAACAAAGAAAAACTATTTTTTTTTCTTTTACACAGATCTTTATTATTTAACCCCTAGAGTGCTGGGGAGCGCGATCGCACTCCTCCTGTCTTTCGCCAAAAGTGCCAGGAGCGCTATCGCTCTCCTCCTGCAGTGTCACTATTAGATGCTAGTAGTTCACTCTTTATTGACAGATGGCACCTAAGTGCAGATTACTTATGATGCCGAATGTTTGTAGTTCTAAAATTGACCACTGGCATTTATCTGCCTAATTTTTTACAGGTACTACGATTTTATGAAGTTTACTCAGATTTTGTAGCCCTAAAGCTTCGAAATGGCGTCCAGTTCTAAGTCTGCTTTTATTAGTGACTAGAGGCCCGGTGCACAAAAATTTGTGCACTCGGGGGGAGGGGGGAGTCCCCCATCCCGGCCTGTGGCCTCTCGCAGTCTGGGACCCCTCGGGAGATAACGACCTGCTGGCTTAGGCCTGTTCCTGGGTGGCAGAGGGCAGGCCCAATCCCTAGGTGCAGCCCCTGGTCAGGCTCAGAGCAGGGCCGATTGGGGGGTTGGGGCACCGCCCCCTGTCACACTCAAGGCAGGGTCGATGGGGAGGTTGCGGCGCCACCCCCTGTCACGCACAGAGCAGGGCCAATCAGGGGGTTGGGGCGCTGCCCCCTGTCACTCACAGAGCAGGGACCATCAGGGGGGTTGGGGCTCCGTACCCTGTCACGCACAGAGCAGGGCCAATCAGGGGGTTGGGGTGCTGCCCCCTGTCACTCACAGAGCAGGGCCAATCAGGGGGTTGGGGCGCTGCCCCCTGTCACTCACAGAGCAGGGCCCATCAGGGAGGTTGGGGCTCCGTACCCTGTCACACACAGAGCAGGGTCGATCAGGGGGTTGAGGAGCTCCCCCCTGTCACTCACAGAGTAGGGCCGATAGGGGAGTTGGGGCACCGCCCCCTGTCACACACAGAGCAGGGCCAATCAGGGGGTTGGGGCGCTGCCCCCTGTCACTCACAGAGCAGGGCCCATCAGGGAG
>NW_005370024.1:2842707-2862043 GCF_000412655.1 Myotis brandtii | reverse complement strand
CTAAATATGTCAATTCTTGCTGTGAAGATGATGATTTTGTGGAAGATATTAGAGAAGGGTGTCCCTCTATTTTAGCATTATATGTTTTGTTCAAATTTTTTTTCTACTAGTATTTTATAATACAGTCAGCAAACAATATATGTCAAAGATGAAAACAAATGTAGTAAAGGTTTCCTTAAGTTTTTGAATATGTAACTTCATTTACTTGAGATTCATAATTTTTTTTCCTAAACTGCTGTAAAATCAGCAAAAATGCCTTGGCAATTTTAATAGAGTTCCTAGGATATTGGTTGGCACTCAAAGGGTTAAACTGTTCTGAATTCTTTTGAGTAGATCCAAGTTTCTACAGGGTATAATTTTCTTCTTGTCCAAAGAACTTCCTTTAGCATTTCTTCTAGTGAAGATAGTTTCACAATAAATTCTTTCCGTTTTTGCTTATCTGAAAACATTTTAAATTACTCTTCACTTTTCAAAGATGTTTTCACTGGATACACCCTCCAGCACTTTAAAGATGTTTTATTGTCTCCTGTATTGCATTGTTTGTGACATGAAATCTGCAGTCATTCTTATCTTTGTTTCTCTGAATATAATGTGTCAACTTTAATTATGGCTTCTTTTAAGATTTTTCTCTTTGTCAATTTGATTATGATGGGCCTTCATATGGGTTTCTTTGTTTTTATTTTGCTCGGTGCTTGTTGAACTTTTTGACTGCACGTGCTTATGGTTTCCATCAAATTTAAATAAAATTTCTGCCATTATTTATGTAAACATCCTCTTCTACTTCCCTCCTTTGTTCAGACTCCTGTTGCATTTGTATTAGACTAATTGATGTTGTCCCTCATGTTATTGGGGCTTTGTTAATTGTTTTTCTGTCTTTTATCTCTATGTGCTTAAATTTGAGTAGTTTTTACTGCTATGGTTTTTAGATCATACTGACCTTTTTTTTCTGTTGATGTCTAATCTGTTATTAATTTCATGCAGAGAATTTTTCATTTTAGACAGTGTATTTTTCAAGTGTAGAAGTTACTTTTGGGTTCCTTTCTGTTTTTCCAATTTTTTCTTTTATCATTTTCATGTTTCATATATAAATGCATATATATATATGCACTTTAAAGTGCTTGTCTGTGAATTTCATTATGTATCTACTGTCTATGTACTATCAGGATCTACTTTTACTGGTAAAGAGAATCTTGTGCTTGGAAATATTTGTACAATTTGCAAAAAACCTCCCTGAATCTCTCAGATGGTAATGTATTTGGCTTGAAGTAGCAGAATAATTGACTAAGAATAACTTAAATTAATAGAGGTTTATATATCTCGTAAAATACCTGGAGGTAAGCAATTGCTAGTTCTTATTTAACAGCTCAGTAATGTAAGCATTATTGTGATTCTCTTAGTTGTTTTTCTCATGTTGGTAACCTCACTGTTTCAAGAAAACTCAAAACATACAGACATCACCATGGTATTTGAAGTAGCAAAAACCTCATGCCTCCCAAGTCTATTTCCCCCCAGCCACCTCCGCCAAAAGCCACAGTTTTCTGGAAATTCAGCCCAGTGACTTTCCATGTATGGCCAGAAATGGGTCATGTGACCCCCTGTAGATTAAACACTTATCAAGTGGAACAAAATGACCATGACTGGTTTAGAACAATGATACATATTCCATCTTCTTCTTGGACCCCAAAACTATTGGGGCTTGGACTCCAAAACTATTGGGGCTCTGGTAGCAGGGAGATGGATGATGGAGAAGAGACAAGCAGCATTTTCCATACTCTGTCGTGACAAAATGTTAAGTTCACCATCAGAATGGATTTGATCTTTATCTGATGGGGAATTTGATAAGAGAGAGAAGAGTCAAGAGTGCTGTGTGCAATCCACTGTAATCTAGCACAATCCTGATCTCAAACAAGTAGAAGTTCAGAAGCAAATTGTCAGACTTGTGAGCTGTTAGGTTCTGTGTAAGTAATGCACAGCGAGGCTGCTGAGTTGGTGAGTTTTATATCAGCTGACGTGTCTGGTGGCACACGTGGTAGGGAGAGTCACAGTAAGCTGAGAAAAGAATAAGACTGGTGAATTCTTGTCTCTTTAAAGCTTCCATTGTGAGCTGTGTGACCTTGAACAACTTACTTAGCCTCTTTAAGCTTCAATTTCTTCATCAAAAGCTAGAACTAACAATATAGCTTTTGTGGGGGTTTAGGAGAGATACTCTGCCTACAGTAGCAGTTCTCAAAGATCTAGGTCTGGGGGCCACTCACACCCTTAGAGATTATTGAGGGCTCCAAAGAGCTTTTGTTTACATTGTTCTAGCATTGATCTTGATTCTATTAAAAATTTAAAACTGAGATTTAAAAAAGGATGCATTTATGAATTCATTAAAAAATAATAAAATGCATCACATGTTAAAATCAATCACATTTTATATTTAAAAACCCCTATATTTTCCAAAATAAAATATAATGATGAAAAGTGTGGCATTATTTTATATTTCTGCAAATCTTTTCTGGTTTAGCAGAAGATGGCAGGATTTTTCTATGTGTTTCTGCATCCAATTACATGTCAGGTAGGTACTGGAAAACCCCAGTATAGGCTTGTGAGAGTAAAATGGGTAAATACCGTCTTAGCATTATTATGAAAATAATTTTGATCTCACAGGCTCTTGGGAAAGTCTCTCCTGGACTAACATTAGAAACTGTTGGTTAAGAAAATAGGCTCTTCCTCTCCTGAGTAAACATGAGCAAGATATTAACGGCATCTGTGCCTTAGTTTTCTCATCTGTAAAATGGACACAGTAATGCTCTCTGTTCCATAAGACTGATCTGAGGATTATACCCTTTCTCTTAGAATCCTGTGGGGAGTTTAGTAAGTGATCGACATCAGTTACGATTACTCCTTAGCAAATGCATGGCAAACAATTCCGCTCCCCTTTCCCTTTGGAGCAGAAGGGACCTTTGAAACATTTTGTCTGAGAAGTGAAGGAGGAAAATCTCTAGATTTATCCATAGCGACCCAAATTTGGATAAAAATGACCTCTTTTGGGTAGTGGTAATGATGAATGCATGCTACACATGTAGTATTAGAAATCATTTCCATCGCTGTCATCTTATTTCTTGTAACAAAATGTGATATGCGTGAGGCATATTTATTATCCCCATTTTACATACCAGGTGACTGAGATGCTGAGGTGAAAGGACTTGGCACAATCAGAGATCTCTTAAGGGAACATTTACCTGCTGGCTCCCCATCCCGAGCCTTTGAGGTCCCCTCCCTGCCCCAGCCCTGGTTTTGCACATTAATATGTATCTAGTGCACTTGCTCCCAGGAGGCAGGTTCAACTGCATCAGCTTTTGAAATTGGTGCCTGAAACTTGTTTTTATTAAGGGCGGAAAATTCACTGAATAGACAAATGGACTCAAAGGCCTTTATATCACTTTGGAGATAGAAAATGCTGGGTAAGTGTTATTATCCACGAGCTAGTAATTAGATTTTTTTTTTTAAAGAAGCAGTAACTGTGGAACCAACTCTAAGAAAATGAGATCTGAAAAGGGGGCACTGGCCATCAACTTTGGGTCAGAAGACCTCAGGCTTATTCAAATTTTGATTCAGGAAGTTGCTACAGGCTAAGGGGCAAACGTCTGTCTGAGACATTAATAAATTCCACAGCTGACCTCATTGTATCAGGAGTCGGGGAAGGATGTGTAAATTCAATACCATTAGCAGCGGAGACGGTGCGCCCACAGTGATTCCTGGGAGAATCTTAACGGCAGGAAACGAGGGGAGAAAGGTAAAGATGCTAATTAAACTTTAAAGGCTTCTTGGAAAGCCTGGTGCCTGGCATGTTAATAGTCATGGAAGTAGCGATGCTAACAATACCATGGGATAGGCCATGGCTTTTGGTGCCTCTTCATAACTACTGACTTCTTGAGCAGCTCCTCTCATAGAAGCATCCTTTGGTTTGATTGATTGGGGAGGAGAGGGAGGTCTGAGCAGGAGGTCCTAGAGCTGTATTGTTCCAACTTTAGTTCAAACATTTTTATCCAAGTCTGCTAACAACAGAGGGCAGCCCAGCCAGTGTGGCTCAGTGGTGGAGTGTCAACCTATGAACCAGGAGGTCATCGTTCGATTCTTGGTCAGGGCACATGCCTGGGTTGTGGGCTCCATCCCCCAGTGTGGCAGCTGATCAATGATTCTCTCTCATCATTGATGTTTCTATCTCTCTCTTCCTTTCCCTTCTCCTTTGAAATCAATAAAAAAAAATAAAAAAACCATCAACAACAAATAGGACAGAGAATTTATATGTTGTGGGGGTTTAGGAGGGTGGTTGGAATGGCTGGATCTGGGGAGAATAGCATAAGCTGTCTTTGGAGTTTGGTATATTATGTTCTATTATATTACACTAGAGGCCCAATGCATGAAATTCGTGCAAGAGCCTTGGCCCCCACTGCCACATTTGTCTGGAAGGAAGGACGTCCAGAAGGATGTCTGGTCTAATTAGCATATTATGCTTTTATTATTATAGATTCTATTGCTTAGCAGACCCCCCGTGTGTTTTAATATAAAAATAAGGTTTTGCCACAAATCTTAGAGTAAAATAAATGGTTCGGGAAGATGCACTGGACTTTTGTTGTGGTTTAATAGAGTCCTGGCACACGGAGGGGCTCTCTTGGCAATTTCCTCATATTCATGTCAGTTAGAACTACTATCACTAGTTTTCTATGGTTGTGCAGCTCTCATACTTTTTAAACTTAATCACATTGCAATCGACTCAATTTTAAACCTAAATACATCTTTTAGCCTCATACTAAATCCTAGTATCTAAAAAATGACGACTTCCTAGTCATGTTATTACATTTCTTATGGTTAAAATTAACACTAAACATTGAAACTGGAGGCTCCAAGCTTAGACCTGTGTTCTGTAGAAAATGCTTCATTCTGTACTTTGGGAAACAGTGGTTCTTAAACTTTATCAGGCATAGGGATCAAGGGAGTTTCTAAATGCATTTTCCTGGGCCCCAACTTCAGAAGGTTTCATTCTGTAGTCTTGGGAGGGCCCAGAAATATGCATTTATTTTCCTTATAGCTACTCCCAATGATTGTGATCCGGGTGGATTCTGGGCAACATTTGTAGAACACTGACCTAGGGGAAAAGATGGACCACTTGCTTGTCTTTTAAATTATCTTCCATAAATCTCTCCTCTTTCAGTCAGGTTTTTAACAGGAGCTAAATAGTAGACAATTTAACAAAAAGCAGCATAATTCACATTTTTAAAACAATTTTCTCATAACAAACACTATGTTAGTGATGTTATGTTGCCTCATATGTTACCTCATTTTGTCCTCAAAACAGTCTTATGTAGTAAATTCTATTATTTTACCCATTGTATAGATGAGAAAACTGAGGTTCAGAGAGGTTCCCAATGTCTCACAGTTAGTAAGAGGTGGTGTGACACTTTAGTGCAAATCCTCCGCTCACCTGTGCACCTCCAGGATTCTGGTCTCTTTCTTTAAAGAGACTTTCTCTAAAGGCCCAGATAGTACACCTTTTCAGGCCAGTCAGCCCCTGCTGCAATTATTCAATTCAGCCACAGACAACATGGAGATGGGGGAATGTGGCTCTGTGTCAGTAAACCTTTATTTACTGAAAGAGTAGTTTTTCAAGCTTGGATCTCTACAAAGCAGGACTCTGAAGTTATGTTATTTGAGTTTTCTGGCATTCAGGTGTTGGGGGAAATGGAAGCTGGTGGCCAGTACTTTACTTGAAGACAAAGGGGATGCTTTTTAATGCTTTTTATTTTCAGGGTTTCATACAGTGCCCTGTGTGAATAAAAATTTATATATTGTTTGTTGATGGAATAACCCATGCAGCCTACCTTCTTGTTACTGTCAATGGTCATCTCTTTAGGATCTATTTCATTGTTACTCTGTTTTCAAGGCTGCACTTTATCTTTTCAAATAACCATCGAGTCCTTGAGGTCACTGAGGATGTTATATAACTTTATTATTCTTTTATTCTTCTACAGTACTCTGTACACAACTAGCTTTACATAAAGACTTCAGTTGATGGCTCAAATGACTTCCCTCTTTTTTTTTAAGCAAACAAGTCCATGCAATTGACAGTAACATTCTAATTTGGCTCTTCAGGTAGGTCACGTTGATGGCTGCATCATCTATCCTCATTGGCATTTTAGTGATTAGGCATTTGTCACATCTCCCAGGCTTGTGACTGCATTTATTTAAAGCCCTTCAGTTCAGCACCTCCAGCAGTGGTTTGTGCAGGAGGGAAATTTAATAAGCACTGAGCCATGATCAGATATTGGCTGTTTTTCACCAAATGAGCTCTCTGGCCCTTCCCTGGTTTGCCCCTGTGAACTTGCCTAAATTACAGAGGACATGCTATGCATTTCACAATATGTCCCCTTCACCTTCAACTCATATTTGCTCACAGAAATACAGTGTGAAGAAATTATCCTAATTAGCGGAGGGAGAGAGAGAGCTAGTTACTTCCTTTATTTGGAAACTGGTTTGCTCATCTGAAGAAAGAGGGAAGACAGTGTGATCTCTGAGCTCTCTTCATGTTGAATAAGACTTACTTCAAATCTAGGCACTTGAAGAAGGGGATGGGGCACAGACAGAGTATAGACAATAGAATATGCTGCTTTAGTGAGCCATGGATATACTCTGAAGACCAACTAAGAGTCCAGTGTTGACAGAGCACTAACAGAGGGGTGGGTACAGAGAATCTAAGGGTTCAAGGAAACCGACACCTAGTGTTTACTGGATGCTGTTCACTTTCACATAAGCAGCCTTTACAACAAGCCTAAGAGAGAGAGTTTAAAAACTAATTTTATCATCATCATTTAGAAAACAAGGGAACAGTGAGGTCAAATACTATGCACAGTCATAGAGCCAGAAGATGCTGATCCAGGATTGGAACCCTCATGGAACTCTGAATCCATGCACGCTTCCCCCTGGGTGGTGCAATTCCCAGCCCCGTAACAGCCCCCTGTCTTTATTTAAACAACAGAGTGATTTTAGTGCATGTCATTAGAAGCGGCTGGGAGCATCATTAACACTTCCGGCCACAAGAGTACCGTTTAGGGCAATGAAGCGGATATCTTTTCATACAAATAATTTATTTGTTCCAAAGTTTTCCACTTGAGCACCCAAAGTGAATTGAGCTGATGTATTATTTTATACTAATGAGGTGGTTGGAACTTGTTGTGCTTAGGGTTTATGAAATTTCTGACTAGCTTTCAGGCCTTTTATCATTTCCTGGTGGATTTCAATGTAACCTACCTGATGCTTATTCATGTACTACTACACATTTCCTCTCGTGAAAGATAGTTGGATGAATTATTTACTGTCCACCGCTTATGTTCTTCTCTTAAAGGACATTTTAAATGCCCTTGAAAGAAAAAAAGAATGTGTTGATTTTGATGCCAAGAGTAAATGAATTTGAACCATAAACAAGTTTGGAATTCAGGGTGAAGCATGGAACCTGAGAGGCTCCAATCTGCTTCCAACCTTGGCAAATGTATTCTTTAACCTCTAAAGCAGTTATATGGGAGCAATCCAGAGAAATGGCAGGACTCAAATAGAAATTGTCAACAAATTGAAAAGAAAAAAGAGGGCATATTTCGAAATCCAGAGCTTGAGAGGTCCCTAACTCCCAACAACTGAGGCATAAACCTTGAGAAGGCTTCAAACAGCTTTAATCTGCTGGCGTATCTGTCCTTTGATAGGATGTAAAATCCAGGCTGAAAGAGTGTGTCGAAGTGTTTCAGTACACTAATTCCAAGATTGATTTTGCTAAAGGACCTGACTGGCATTCAAAAAAGAATCAGTGGGGCAGGGAAATCAGCAGGAAAAAGGAAAGATAAGAGGAAGAATGTGTGTGTGTGTGTGTGTGTGTGTGTGTGTGTGTGTGTGTGTGTGTTAGAGAGAGAGAGAGAGAGAGAGAGAGAGGAAAGGAAGGAGAGAAGGGAAGAAAGAGAGATACAGAGATAAAAGGAGGGAGAGATGAAGGGAGGGAGAGAGGGAGGAAAGGAGATTAAAGAGAGAGAGGGGAGTGATCTGTGTTTAGAAACCAAAGACTTGGATTTGAATGTTGGTTCTACTATTAATATCTTACATGATTTCAAACAGATCACTAGAGCCAGTCTGAATCTTAATTTCTTTGTATGTATAATGGGAATAAGGATTCCAGACTTCAGAGAATAGAATTAATTGAGGTGGTGAATATGAACAATTCCTCAGAGGTAAAGGGTGATGCAAACATAGAGATTAATTCCTACTCCCTTAATGGTAGGCTCATTGCCATCTGTACCCATCCCCTCCTTAAACTGCCTCGTGTTGCACCTCTGATCATGGGAAATCTTTCCAAGTCTGCTTTAGCTTTTATTTCTGGGCTTCTCTACTCCTTCAATCTGTTGTTATATTTTGGATCCTTCTGGGAAGCCTTCATATGTCTCTTGACCTCCTACTTGCCCTCCAGGCAACACCCAACTTCCTTTTCCATTTCATATTTAGGATATTTGAAAGATACATATTCACAAGCTGCCTTCATTAACTTGCCTCCAAACCTCTCCTCAACCCTTTCTAACATGCATCCATCACCTACCACCCGCTACACAACCCTGATAATTGCCTTTCCCATGTTCACCAAATGGTCTCCATAGTGCAGAATCCAAAGGATAGTTTTGTTGGGGCTTCTGTGACTTCATACTCTCCAGGTGTTCTTGCTAGCTCTTTAAGTTCCTTCTGAGCCTTTTTCTGATGGCCCATTCTCTTCATCACCATCTCTGTACATTGGAAAATATGGTAGTAGTTCTGCCCCCACTGCCACGTTTTTCTGTCCATACTCCCTACCTCCCCAGGCATTAGAAACCTCCTATATGCCAGAGATTCCCCAAATTCCCACTTCTTCCAGACTCTCTCTTGTCTGAAACCACATTTCAAAGCTGTCTCAGTAGCTTTCCTTGAATACCTCCTGGGTGTCTTAATCTGAACATGTTCAAAATGGAAGCTGTAGCTTTCTCCAGATATGCCTCTCTCCCAGGATTTTCCAGCTCAGTAGAGTTTTTCAAGTCTGAAATCTGAGAGTAGTTCTTGTACCTCTTCTTCTCCATTGATCACATTACATTTAATACCCAGTTGTATTAATTCATTTTCCAAAAACACTTTTGATTAGGCCACTTCTGTTTAGATCTACTGATGTTACTTTAGTCCAAATCACCATCATTTTTCACCTGGATTAGGATGCTGATTTCCAGGCGGGTCTTTCCACTTCTCCTTCTGTTATCCTTGATTCTATTCTACACATAGCAATGAGGATATTCCAAAAATGCGAAGTGGTCATACCATTTTCCAACTTTACATCCTTTATATATCCAACATTTTATCACTATCTGCAAGATCCTACATGACATGGCCTTCACCTTTCTTACTCTCTCTCTCTCTCTCTTCCTCTCTTCAATCTCATTTTATTTATTGACCTTATTTACTGCTAACAACTTATTTTTTTAATATTATTATTGATTTTAGAGAGGAAGGGAGAGGGAGGGAGAGATAGAAACATCAATGATGAGAAAGAATCATCGATCGGTTTCCTTCTGCATGCCCCCTACTGGGGATCGAGCCTGCAACCCAGGCATGTGCCCTTGACCAGAATCAAACCTGGGACCTTTCAGTCCACAGGCCGATGCTCTAACCACTGAGCAAAACCAGCTAGAGCACAACTTTTATTCTTAACCACCTTTTCAAGTATATTTGTATAGCAGATAGTCTTGGAAGGTATAGTGTCTGTCTCTTTCTAAGGCAAAGATTGGGCAGGTTTGCCAGTGGCCTCATTAAACGATTTGGGTTTCCTAAGCTCAGGTTCCTCCACTGTGACACAAGGCCACACAGCATCCATGAGAGCCCACCTGTGTCTTCCCTGAGGGATCTGGGGAGAGCTAGGGTGTCTGTAGCACCCACAAAGCTCCTCCACCTTCAGTGCTGTGAGTATTAGGGCCCTTTGCTGCTGAGTCAGGAGTCTCATTATCTTCCGCCAGCATCCATGTGAGGCAGGATAACTTATAAACTGATAAGCAGGGGAAAATCTCAGACTCTTCACAGTTCTTGACAATAATATTAACTCCTACTTTATAATGTTGCTCTGAAGATTAAATGGAAGAATGCCCTGCATTTGTGGTTACTTTGTCTGGAAGGTTCTTTTTCTTTATTCAGCTATTGGCTCACTCATTCACTCACCACTTTAGTTTTTTTTCTTCAATATTACCTTCTCAGTGAGATCCATCTGGCCTCCCCTAATTAAAATGTCAGCTTTCCCATATATCACTCAGGATTCAACCAGAGACACCAAAGCAGTAGGAACTATATTTTAAAAGATTTATTTGAAAGGAACTGGCTTATGCAATTGTGGGGGCTTGCGAGGCAAGTCTGAAATCCACAGGGCCGGCTCACACTCTCAGCTGAGAATTTCTTCTTCCTCAAGAAAGCCTCAGATCTGCTCTTGAAACCTTTCAACTGATTGGATCAGGCCCACCCAGACTAGCAGGGACAATCTTTAGTTAAAGGCAACTAATTATGAATTCTAATCACATCTACAAAATACCTTCCTGGTAACATCTAGATTACTGCTGCTGGAATAATACAGGACATAGGCTAGACAAGTGGATACATCAAATAACAATCACACCTCAAGCACTCCTATTCTTTTCCTCTCTTTTGTATTTGTTATAGCATTTATTGGCATCCAATTCACTATTTTACCTAGTTTTCCAATTGGCTTTCTCCCCTCTCCCCCTGCATACATGTAAACTTCACAAGGAGATGGATTTTTGACTGTTTACTGTGTATTCTCTGCACCTAGTGCTTGGTGTGTGGCCAATAAATACTTGTGCAATGGATTGGATGTATGAAGGTGAAGTGCTTAGAACAGGGCCTGACACATGGTAAATGTGTGATAAATGCTACCTTTTGATATAATAAATGTGCACACAGAACCAATATACATTCTTTGCACTATGGGTCCTCAGATTTTTCCACACTTCCATTCTTTGATTCCAGATATCTTCTCAAAGGTGCTGTCTCTGTGTCTAGAAAAAATCTAGTGCTCTACATGGCACACCAGGCCCTGTGGGATCTAGCCTTCCTGCCACGGTCTCTGGCCTCACTCGAGGGCCTCTCCAGTGCATCTAGTGCTTCCTCTGGCTTGAACTTCCTTAGGTCCCTTGGCACTCTCTGCTGCAAGCTGTTCTCTCAGTTTTGAACACTTTCCCCAACCTTGTAGCCACCTGGCTTATTTTCATTCCTCTTTTAACACGCAGTCCAGCTGTTGACTTCTGTTCAAAGTTCTTTCTGATGGTCAAGACTGATTCTTTCTTTTGTTCCTTCCCTATGTTTTGTGCTCAGCTCTGTTCTAACACGGAGCTGATTCCCTCATCCCATTATAATCATCTATTTCACTCATTCATGGTAAAATTGGTGAGGACAAGATCCTGTCTTTTCATCTCTGTATCTCCAGTACACATACACAGGACAGATTCTGGTATAGAGAGAGGCCAGGTAAATAAATTTGGGCCAAATGAGTACTGTTGAGTGAGGGCTCCCAAATGGTACATGAGCAGCTTACTTTGCTCAACATTAGCCAAGGATGGTGCTTCTCAACCCTTACCATGCGTGAGAACCAATCACCCTGGGAGAGTTTCAAAAATATAATGCCTGGGCCTCAACCCCGAAATTCTGATTATGCTAATCTGCTGTGAGCCTTCAGATAATTCTACTCTGCAGCCAGGGCCGAGAACCACAACCTTAGGGATACCTCTTTGCAAAGTTTCTAGCTGATTTGCTCCAGATCTGGCCAGAGGATCAGGGCTGCCCTTTCCCCTCTACTGTGAGAGCAGCTTGTTCCCCTGGGCAGCTTTGTACCTGGAATTTTTGCTCTTGTTCAAGCACTACTTAAAGTTAATGGTGTACCAGTGTTTATGGCCTTGAGCAGCCTGGCCAGGAATTTACATTTTTCAGCATTTTCACCTTTTATTGAAAACAATGTATTATGTGATCATGGGCAGATGCTTCAAAGATAATAAAAATGATCCAGAACTTGTTATTCAAACTCACATTGTTCTCTGGGAGTGGGAAGGAGGGTATAGGTGGATGGTGGGTTGTGAGGATTTAAGTGAGTCAACCTATTGGGGTACATAAACTTCTTCCTTTCTATTTCTATCTCCATATGGCAGTTAAGAGAGAAAGCACTGGAATCAAATGTCCTTGTTTACGTCCCAGCTCAGGCATTTAATAACTTCTGTGTGCCTTAGTTTCCTCAACTGTCACATAGGGCTATAGCGCTACCACATATGAGTGAGAGGATTAAGTTATATGATGTATATAAATTATCTGGCATAGAGTAGGTGCCCGAAGTCATAGCTGTTATCACTGTCATCTTCCTTGTGCTTTCCTCTTCACCCCTGGGCCCTGCCTCAGATGAATCTCACATCATCCTTCATCTGTACCGTTGTACTAGTCTCCTATGGGGTTCTTTGCCTCCACCTGCCTCAAAGCCACCTGGCACATGGCTGCCCTCTGATCTTCTGGGTCCATTGTTTTCATTATATCATTTACCTGTTCAATCACCTTCAATGGCTCTCTGATGCTTGTTGCATTAGCTCCAACTTCTCTGCTCTCTTTCTCCACCTCCTGAGACTTAGAGCTGCCCAAACCCTAGCTGGCTAAGGCTGCTTACTACCATTCCCTGACACCTACTTCACACTCACTCCCTCCCTGTTTAATCAACTGATGTTTGCCCATCTTTCCCCTTTCACATGCTTTAAACTTCCCAGTCTCCATACCTTTGTTAGTGCTGCCCCTGACCTCAGGACACTGGTCTCTTCTTCTGTGTAATTATGTAAACCCCAACACAAGCCTGGTCTTGTCTTCTCCAGTTAACTTCCTCCTTTGATGAGGTTAACTGGACTTTTCTATGAACTCCACACTTGTATAAGGTATGTTAAATCAATGTACAAAGCAACCCCCCAATCTCAGGTGTTTTTTTTTTAAATCTCACTGCTGTCACAACTCAATGGAGGTCTCGTGTTATCTGAGTGTGGGGTCCCTATGCCCTGGGAGTTATTGAGGGTCCAGCTTCTACCATGGAGTGGATCTGCCATCTCCCAGGGCTTTGGGTTCTTTACTGGACTCTCTGCATGATCAGAAGTGAAAGAACAGGGGAGGTGGCTTAAGGATACTAGCTACAAGGGAAAGTACATTCAACATAGAGAGGGTATTGAAAGGAAAGTAAGTAGATAGATACAATGAATAAAGAAATTTACATTTTATCAAGATGTGGATAATGGGATCTTTTCAAAACATTTTTACTAAAACACATATGTATTATTTCTGTACCTGTATTTCTCTTCTGGCTGGTTGGAGAATACATTATGGGGAGTTTTGTGGGTTGAATTGTATCTCCCAATCTCTAATACCTGTGAATATGACTTTGTTTGGAAATAGGGTCTTTGTAGACCTAAGTGAGTTAAGATGAGTTCATACTGGAGTAGGGAGGGCCAGACCCAATGACCAGTGTCCTTATTGGAAAGACACACATACAGAGAGGAGAACAGAATATGAAGACACAAACACAAGGGGAAGACAACCATGTGAAGATGGTGGCAGAGACTGGAGTGATGCAACCATAAGCCAAGGAATGCCAAGGTTTGCCAGTAACACTAGAAGCTGGAAGAGACAAGAAAGATTCTTGCCCCACCCACCCCGAAACTTCAGAGGGAGCATGGCCTTGCCAACACCTTGATTTCAGACTTCTAGCCTCCAGAACTGTGAGCATAAATTTTCATTGTTTTAAGCAACCCCCTCCCCCCCAGTTTGTGGTACTTTGTTAAGGCAACCACAGGGAATAAACACGGGGAGGCTGTGTACGTTTCATTACTTTGGTCCTCCCAAGCCCTGCCTGGTACTGCTCTTGTCCTCCAAACAGTGAAGGGACCGTTCCTTAGGGGCAGGGATTTCTCTTTCTTGCTTTTAAATCCTCCTTGCAAAGACCAGGGGAGTACTTGGCCCAGATAATTAGATTGGTCCTGAGAACTTTCCATCAATTGCTGATTGAGGTGAACTGGGAATCAGAACTAAGGATTTTACAATACTTAGGGGCACTACTATTAGCCTCCTCCCTCAGGGTGCCCACAGGTCTGAGACCATCTCTTCCAGGATGCCCGAGAGACTGTGGGGGTGTATTAATCGGTATTATTTCAACTATAGAGGTGTAATTGACAGACAAAATTATATATATTTATTCTGTATTTTTGATGCTTTGACATCTTGGGGCTTTGCTGACCCTGGAAAGGGACTGCCCCTCCCAGGGCTTGCTAATTCCTAGAGATGGTTGGCCTATGAGTGTGCTTTTCATACGTGAACCAGCCAGTCCACAGCCCATACCTCCAACCCCTCTCTAGCAGGTCACTATTCCCCTCCTCTAATCCTCCCAGGTCAGGTACCAGACTATAAGGGATAACTGTATGCCCCAGAATCCACTGAAATTATTCAAACTAGCCAATTCTCCCCACCTGCCTACTCTGCCTTACCTGTTCCTTCCTGTGGAAACCACAAGGGTATTTGCTCATAGTTCCTCTTCACTCTGCCTCCTGGCTGACTGTGGCATGGTGTGAGGATTATGAGTACTAGTAAACTTCCTCGTTCAAACAGTCATTTTTATGTCTACACTAGGGCCCCAGTGCACGAATTTGTGCACCTGGAAAGGAACTGTGGGCTACGAGGCTGCGGTGGGCATAAGGGTGGGTCTCGGACCATTCTCCGCACACCCACCCGGCCCCAGCTGCCACAGTCCCAGGTCCCTTGTCTGCTGGCAGCCTGGCTCCTGCTACTGCCCTCCCATGGGCTGATGGCACTGGCACCACTTGCACCCGATGACAGTGCAGAATGATTGGGGCTGGTGCTAGCAGCGGTGCAAGTGGGGCTGGCACCGTCAGCAGGTGTGAGCAGCGGCTGCTACCCAGATTGCCCCTCAGGAGCAGGGGGAGGTGGAGAAGCCCTCAGGGACGATCGGGGCTGGCAGCCACCACTCGCACCCACTGATGGTGATGAGCGATCGGGACCAGTGCCGGGTGTTGGCAGTGGGTACGAGCAGGGCCAGTGCTGGCAGCAGGTGCAAGCACCGGGCAGGACTGGGGCATGTGGGAGCAAAGAATGTTCAGTAATCACCAGAGGCTTGCCCCAATGACAGTGACCAGCACCTAGCCTTGGTCTGGCGCCTCTGCTCACTTGATCCATCCTGCTGCAGCTGATGCCTGCCATGTTCCACACTCTGCTGCCTGCTGCTGATGCCCATCATGTTCTGTGTGCACCCCCTAATGGTCAGCACATGTCATAGCAACCGGTTGTTCAGTTGTTCAGTTCTGCTGTTCAGTCTATTTGCATATTAGGGTTTTATATATATGAATACCTGATCAAAACAAATCTTGGTACCCATAAAAAATGAGGGGTTTGGGGAATGTCTTGGAATTCAGAAAGGATGGGGTCTGGGGGAAGAGGGGAGGCTGCTGAGACCACCAGAGATTGGGTCCCAGAGGACATGGCAGGGATGAGAGAAGATAGCCAGGGACCACTGAGCTATCAGGCCTCTGGGCCACCCAGCCACCAGGCAGCTCCACAGACAGAGCCTGGGGTAATGAATCAGAGACCACCTTGTGTACCACCATGGCTGCAGTGAGCTCCCATCTTTGTACTTGACAGGCAAACAGGCCCCTGTGTACATTGTTTGTGGCAGTAACAAGAGGGGGATGGGTTGGGGTGAGGATCCAGGTTCTTCCCCACAAGCAGGTTTTCCCAGAGATAACTCAGAGAGCATGTGGAGGCTGACAGTATGATGTTGGGGAGGAAAATGGCCAAGACACTGAAGAAAAACAGGAAGCCAGTTTGGCCTCCTAAGTAGCTCTGGGGGCCTTTTCTGTCCAAAGAAAGCATTTGCAGGGAACCCTGTGCTGCTAGGATGACAGCCTGCCCTCCCCAGGGCTCTGAGTCCTCCCAACTGTGATGAAAGGGCTGGCCCGACACCCTTGATCAATTCCCCTTTATCTCTTCTCTTCCCGAGCAAGGATAATCCTCTGTTTTGCAGTCTCTCCCCATCCAGCATGTAGCATCCATTGATTTTTGTAGTTGTTTCTGCCAATCAATATGGGTTCTGAAGAAAAATGACCTGCAAGTGTGAAGTTCTGAATTTGAGAGAAAATTCAGACTCCTGAAAGTGATTACTTTTGTTGTTTTTTAAAGGGCCAGGTCCTCTAGGATACAGTACACAGGTACTTTTTGAGTGATGCATAGTTATTCTGATTTAATTCTTCTATTCTTTTTGTATCATCTCCAAAACAAAACCCTCTTCTTGACTATTGATTCATCACATCATGTGGTGGCACAATGTCCCATGAGACACTATATCTTACTTATAGGCTATTAGGAGAGGAAAGGGGCAGACATAACAGCAGCATAAGGTCAAATCATAGCATCTCAGGTTTGGAATAAACATTATTTAGGGCTTTGTGGGTCATAAAGCACTTTCTCTTTTATTATTTAGTTCAGTCTTTATATAAAAACACACAAACTGTGGAATCTCAGAGGGAAGGCACTGGAGGGTGGGTGGGTGAGAAGAAATCAACAAAGAACTTGTATGTATATATGCATAACCCATGGACACAGACAGTAGGGTGGTGAAGGCCTGGGGCAGGGGGTGGAGGTGGGTTAAAAGAGGTCAATGGGGGAAAAAGTGGGACATATGTAATACTTTCAGCAACAAAGATTCAAAAAATAAAATCACAGTTTTATGCATTAGGATTTTGAGCCTTTAAGAAGAATTCTTCTTCTTCTTCTTCTTCTTCTTCTTCTTCTTCTTCTTCTTCTTCTTCTTCTTCTTCTCTCTGTCTCTCTCTCTCTCTCTCTCTCTCTCTCTCTCTCTTTCCCTCCTTACCTTCCTGCCTTCCTCCCTCCCTCATTTATTCAGCAAATAACCACGAAGCATCCCCTCTGGCTATAGTACTAGTTTAGGTGCTGGGGATCCAGTGTGATGGAACAAGATGAGCTCCTGTTTACTCAGCATTTACTTATTCACAGCTAGAAATGGACTTGAATCCAAATCTCCTCTGTTAGTGCAACAGAATGGGTTTTCAAGGCTGTGTGGAGTGGAGCTTTGCCCCTTGTTAGCTGTGTCATTCCGGGAAAATTCCTGAGCTTCTTTGAGGCTCCACGTATAAATCTGTAAAATAAAGGTAATGATTATAGCTGCTGAGACGTTTAGAGAGTATGGAGCTAAATGCCTGGCCCACAGTGAGGGCTCCCTACAGGACAGCTGTCCTGGCTGTACATCAACAGCTGTGAGGGTCTGGAACTGGAAGAGATCTCTTTCTTCCCTTTTGAGGAAGGGCGCAGAGAGGGTGGCCTGGACCTGGGCATTGAAAGACAAGTTCTTATTCTTGGGAAACTGTCTTTCCTGAATGCTACAAGGTCTGTGATTGAATCCTGCCTGTCAGTGTTTTTAAATCTTTATTGTTGAAAGTATTACAGATGTCCCCTTTTTCTCCCATTGACTCTTTCCACCATGCTCCTGCCCCCTCCCCAGGTCTTCCCTACACTATTGTTTGTCCATGGGCCATGCATATATGCATATAAGTTCTTTGGTTAATCTCTTTCCACCCCATCCCCGAAATACATCAAATTTTTATAACCCTCCTCTACAGAGACAAAGAGGGACTCTGAAGGCAGGTGGAGAGCCGGGTTCAAACTCTGGTTCCACTGCACACTAGTTGTGTGCCTCAAATAAGTGCAGCCAACCCTCTGGGTCCCAGTACTTATTAGTGAGTAAACAACTTCTTTATTATGGGGTCTGTGGGTCTTAAGAGAGATCATGCTTGTAAAGCACTTAACATGGTGTCTGGCTAACAAAGGTGAGCTGAAAAGGTAAAATGAATGCACTAAGACTGGTCTTTCCTTGCTCATTCACTGTGGTTATTGGCATGGAGTGGCAGGGAGGAGCAGTGCTCTGGATTCACTGTCCAGTCCAGTCCTGCTCCCCACTCAAGGTCTGACGTGGTCTAGTCCATTAACCATTCTGGGTTCCCATTTCCTTCTCTGTAAAAAATAAAATAAAATAAAAAATTTGGCAGCAGACCTGGGTTTGGGACCTTTGCTGTAGCCCAGAGGTGATCCTGGAAACTGCTTCAGGTATTTTCAATATTCCAGAAAGCCTGCTGAATGTCTTATAACTAGGCTAAATAAAGGTACACTGCGTAGGAAAATAATACTTTTCTAATCATGCCATTTCTTGGTTTAAAATCCTTTAAGACTCCCCATTTCCCTTGGAGTAAAGGCAGAGTCCTTATGATGTCCAACACAGCTCTTCATCATCTCTCCTGCAGTTTTCCTTCTGGTTGGTTCAACTGTAACTCTCTCCTGGATTCTGTCCAGAGGCCCTGGGTGTGGCAGCTGCCCTGATGTTCCAGGCATGCCTTTGCTTAAATCCTCTCCCATGGGTATCTATGTGGCTCACTCTTACTTCCATTAGGTGGCACTTTCTCCATGAACCCAATCCTGACCACACTCAAATCACAGCCTGTCCTCCTCCCACACACCACCCCCTTATCTCCATAGATACCTCTTTTACCCTGCTTTTCTTTTCTAACATCACTTATTATCTTTTAATATACACTATAATTCACCTATTTATTATTTATTTTTTGTAAATTTGTTTTGGCTTTACTTTTCCACTAGAATTTATGCTATTTGAGGACCTGGGGTTTTAAAAAACCCACACATTTTGTTTACTCTTATTCTAAGTACCCCAAAAATGCCTGGCACATAGCAAGCTCTCACTCTGCCCATGGTTGTTTAAGGGCCACATAAATTTCAGCTGTGATTCTGCTGACTCAGTATGAGCACATAGTTTATCTCTTGAAGGAAACTCTTATTCAAAATTTTATATACTAAAAAAAGATTGTGTCTATTAAGATTGTGCTTAATAGACACAATCTTTCCAATAGAACCTAAATGAGTACTAGTGAAATCAAAGACTGTTGGTGGTGAGTATGTGTTGTGGGGAGTGTCCAATGGAGGCCAGATCTAGTGCTTTCTGAGCTGAGCTCATGACATTGAGCTCCGAAGACTTAGGAATGATCACAGTCTCATAATAGTTGCTCAGTAAATCTCTTAGGATTTGTTTTGAATCAAGTGCAAGATAAACATATTGTCTCAAATATTTCCTTTTTCCTTCCTTCTTTCCTTCCTTCCTTCCTTCCTTCCTTCCTTCCTTCCTTCCTTCCTT
>NW_005370024.1:2809407-2842693 GCF_000412655.1 Myotis brandtii | reverse complement strand
CACTTAGCTTAATGCTCTCCAGTTCCCCTTCCTCCCTTCCTTTTTTTTTTTTTTTTTACCAGAACTGACTACTTAAGAGGATATTTTTATTATTTCATTAAGTTACAGAAGCCAAGGAGACACAGTATTAATGCCCAGATTATCTCTCTCCACCAACTTGCTTTTTATCTCCATAGGGAAACTAGAGGCAGTAATTAGAGAATTAAACCTCCCTGACTCACTCATGCAATGCACATAATCACTTGCCACTCAGTATTTATTTTCCAGATGAAGGAGTTTAATTTATTTTTCTTTCTTCCCTTGGGACCCCAGCTGCCTGACCTAGAGCAGCCTCCAGGTTCGGCTGAAAGAGGCCTCCATTTTTATTCTCCTATTGGGCCTCCCTTGCCTGTGAACAGGTAAAGAAATGCACCTGAGCCTTTAATGAAATTGAATCCTCATTGGCCTTGGGTAGCCATCCATGAGGGTGCTCCCATGGGTAGGGGAGGGATCTTTCTCATCCCTGAGACACATCCATATCTTTGGCCTCTCATTATTGTTGTTGACAACGAAGTTCTCTTCAGAGGTTGTGAATCTTACGTTTCACATGTGTCCAAGGTGGACTGAAATTCACGCCTTCATTCCCCAAGGTACAACCGAGGCAGGCAAGAATGATTGGCAGGGCTCTCAGGTCAAGCAAGGGAATGAATCCCAGATCGTAGTGCAGTACTTGACATTTTGGTTTATAAGATACCTGCTACCTAACAGCAGCCTTGGGCTCTCCATGGCCTGTCTCCCTGCTTTGCCCCTGTTCACACACTTTCTTGAGGCAAAGGCCCATTTCCTCACATCTTCTTTCAAGTATGTTTAGATACATTAACATCTCAGCTAAAGAGACAGAGCTCCAGCCATCGTTTGTGTGGCTCAGTTGGTTAAGTGTCATTGTCTGCACTGAAGAGTCACTGGTTCGATTCCTGGTTTGGGCACATACCTACTAACAGCAGCCTTGGGCTCTCCATGGCCTGTCTCCCTGTTTTGCCCCTGTTCACACACTTTCTTGAGGCAAGGGCCCATTTCCTCACACCTTCTTTCAAGTATGTTTAGATATATTAACATCTCATCTAAAGAGACAGAGCTCCAGCCATGGTTCATGGCTCAGTTGGTTGAGTGTCATTGTCTGCACTGAAGAGACACTTGTTTGATTCCTGGTTTGGGCAGATACCTAGATTGTGGGTTCAATCCCTGGTTGGGGTGCATGTGGGAGGCAACCAGTCGATGTTTCTCACATCAATGTTTCTCTCTCTTTCCCTCTTATTTCCTCTCTCTCCAGAAATCAATAAAACATTTTTATTTAAAGACAGACTATCCCCTTTTTCCTGCCCAATCTACACCTTACCTTATAAGGCTTGGCTTTCTGTTTCTTCTTTAATATCTAAAACTGGGGAAGATCAAATTTTTTTTTTTTAGGGTGATGATGTTTTCCTCTTTCATGGACATGCACATATTATTTAGCCCCAATGAGCTAGCTCTCCTGAACACAGTATGACAAGCTCAAACTCTAAACAAAGGATATCCTTCTGTGCCTCAACGTCTCATATACAGAATGGAAATATAGTGTACCACCTAGGCTGTTTGAGAACTAAAGGGAAAATGTACAGGAAAGTGTCAAGCATAGAGTAAATGCATTTGAAATTCTAGCTGTTGTTGAGGAAGAGTGCAGCATTGATAATATTTTACTCAGACTTTCAAAGCACTGTTAACTACGTACTTCCCCTCCCTGGCTTCGCCCCCTCCATGGAGGCAGCCGGATGCTCATACTTCACCACCTTGCCTTTGCCTTGGGACTTGAGGATTCAGCAGGTGCCTTTGTTTCACAGACACACTCTTTCATAGAGCTGCTTTTTCTCTCCACTCCAGCTGATGCCTTCCTTTCTCGACTTTGGCAGGTGGCCAAGCCCCTCAGTTCTCCCTGTGCGGGGCAGCCGAGCATCACTCTGTAAATTATGCATCAGCTCCAGGAAGGTTGGGGAGCCTGTGGACCCATTTTGTCTATATGGAGATAAATTATTTAGCAAAAGAAGTGAAAAATGATTCAGAGGCGATGATGTGTAGCCTGGCTTGGGAACAGCCCATCTTGGGAAACGTGACTGACCCTGGCATGCAGTAGACCTGGCACCAGGTAGAGCTGGGCATGTTTTTTCTGTTCCCTGGAGCCTCTGGGTTCCACACCTGGCCCATGTTTAGTCAATGTTCCATAATAATTATAGTTTAAAAATCCATGATCTCACTTGGTGCTTGCCTCACCTCTGCAGGTGGGGAGTTTAAAATAATGTGGTCTAGTGACACCGGCTGGTTCTGGACCGTCTTGGGTGTGAGTCCTGCTTTTTTAACTTTTCTGAACCTACAGACAACAATATTGTATTGTGCACGTAAATATAAAATGCGAGGATAGAGCTCATGTTAACTGTATCCTCCATCCGCTATACCATAGCTACTTGGAGCATCCTGTGACAGCCTTGTAAGTGTGGAGACAGGGCTAGACCCTGCCTCCTGGACATGGGACTCAGAGAGTTCCTATCCTTTTGCTGCTGGATCTTGTGTTCCATAGACCAATGCTTGAGTGGAGTGGGTCAGAGCCTGGGTGTGGGCCTTTACATGAATCTGAGACTTTTTCAGCGTTGAAGAGATAGAGAACACTGGGGAGACCCAGAAGTAGTTTATATTGCTGGAACTACAAAAAGAGCTAGAAGTAGAGATAGGATGGTGCTGAGGAGTCAGAGAAAAGTTGAGGAATGAGAGGTTCTATGTGTCTGACCCACTGTTTCAGGATCCTAATAGATCTCAACAGGCTGACACCACAGTCTTTGCATAATGAGGCAGAATTGAACAGGAATAAACAGCCTACACTTGAGCTCAAAAGAAAACCAACATAATAGACTGATGTGACTTAATTTCAGCAGAATAAAAAGTCACTTTCATTGGCAGGATGAGCCATGAGCCATAATGGAGTAGGGAAATATTTTGTTCTTAGCCTATGTTGGTAGAAGCGCAGGACTGAAATGAGGGAGGTGGGAGTCATGCTCTGTTATGCACAGATTAGACCACACCTGTGATGTTGCTTTCAGTCCTAAGCTCTAAACTTTAAAGGGGAAAAAGACAAGCCAGTTTTTTTTTTAAAAGGAGAGTAACCAGGATGGGGTTGCAGAACTCCGCTGCCTGTCTTTTCAACATGTTGCTTTCAGTCCTAAGCTCTAAACTTTAAAGGGGGAAAAGACAAGCCAGTTTTTTTTTTAAAGGAGAGTAACCAGGATGGGGTTGCAGAACTCTGCTGCCTGTCTTTTCAATGTTTTTATCCATCAGTTGGGTCATGCCAGTTTATCAAATTAATGGATTACTCTAGTCTGACAGAGGCAGCGAATACAATGACTGACAGAATCAGTCAAGAAGAACAATGGGCCAAGTCAGCCTATGAAATTGAAATGGATTAAGGTAAACTCCTGAATTTTGGTCAAGCAATCAACTGGGCAAGAAAGGGAGGTGGGAGGCAGGGTCCACTGAGGTACCATTGTTTCCGTGTGTGTGTGTGTGTGTGTGTGTGTGTGTGTGTGTGTGTGTGTCCAGCGGCTGTTGGGTGGCAGGCTGCCAAGCAACCTCCAGGCAGCACTTGACATTTGTGACTTTTTCTCAGCCCAAAAATTTGATGTTAGCTTTGTGGGCTCACATACTCAAAGTGTTCCAGAGACTCCTGGACTTGGGGAGGCTGACTCATGCTAACGATGCTTACAGAAGACTGAGAAATAATAATACCTGATGTTCAATGTAATGATTTTCAACATGAAATGTTCTTGTTAGGCACTCTTTACCTCATCAGTATTTATATATTCTCTTTCAGGAAACTAAAATGAGAAACCAAATAATACTCCTAAGATTTTTTTGAGGGAGATGAAATAAGAAAGAGGGAAGTGAGTGGTATGTTTTAAATGCTCAATGACATCATGCTAATAGCCTTATGCATGCTTCTTTCTAGTGTGCCCCTCAACTAGAAACATCTTCTAGATGACCTCTAGATATGTCAGGTTGCAGGCAACTCTTATAGACCTGGAATGATTTAATAACTTGGCAAAGTTCAGTTTTGTCCTTTTATTTGATGGTATATACAACTCTTAGGAAACAGCCTATTTCCCTTTTCCTCTCGACTTGAGGTGTATCAACTTGCCCTTCCCTTTGCTTTGAGGTCCCAGGATGGCAGGGGAAAGGGAGACTTACTTTGAAGGATTAAGCTCATTAAGTCTTCACTGTTGTTTATATCCAGAAAACTTAGTCATTGTCCTCTAGGCATTTCTCTGGAAGAAAGAAAACCTTTCCTTGCCCTTCGAATCTGTTATCCTTTAGAGGTGGACTCCCAGACACCCTCAGTCAGTGCACAATTCCAGCCTCCTGGAATGGAAACAATCCCAAAGCATGGCTTCTGCACGCCCTCTCTCCAGTGGGTGGCCATATGCATTCATTCACATGTCCAAAGGGATCCCCCCTTCCATTTTCTGCTTATCATGTCCTTGTCACATCTTCCCTAGGAGCTTATTATATCAGTTGAGGTCCTAGTGAGAAACAGATGGCACACTCACATTAGGGTAATTTGATAAGAATTTATTAATAAAATATTAATAATGCTGGGAGCAGGATTTAGAGAAACTATAAAAAAAACACTTTAATACTACAGTGTTATGAAATCTAGTTGCCATAGTAGGTCTGAAGGAATGGAGAGAGGGAAAAGATAACCAGAAAACAGTGAGGGCTGTGTGGAATGTACCTCTTAACTAAACTCCTGACCTTGTACAAAACCAGCCCATGGCAGCCCCACAGCAATGGTAATAAATACCACACCCTTGCTCATTTTTCTCCCTTAAATCTCCTGCTGGTGCATGGCATTGGCCAAATCCAGTTGGAAGCCAGAGTACCAGGAAGCCCAATGGTGTAGCCTGAGGTGTTCAGCCTCTCATGGTATAGGGTGGATAAAGATGGAGAGTGGATTTGGAGGGGCAAATAGAATAACCTACTAAAATCACTAAAGATGAGCTTTTGTTGTCAACACTTTTATTTTCTTGGTATCCCAACCTGTGCACATAGTAGGTTTGCAGCTTTGACTATGAGCTTCTTTAGGTTAAGAACCTGATTTTTGACTCCTATATTCAAGGGCCCACAATAGTGCCCAAAAGATGCCTTATAAAGTTTTTGGGATGACTGGTCAGTGAATTAATGAATAAATAAAGTGAGTTTCATGAGGATTTGCCTTTATGTTTTGCTCATTGTTGCACTACCTGGAGACAGCCACTTCCTTACCTCACCCATAAACCCTAGGACTAGTTCCCATTATTTAATTTATGTATAACCATTCTGTACCTGGGGGCTGACCCTCTAATAAGACCTTGGGATCTCTGCTTCCATCCTGGGAGCATGGACAAGTAGCTCTTGCCTCAGACGCAGCCTCTGCTCTCTCTATCACTTTGCAATGGTAGGCCTTCTGTGTCAGACACTTAGTTCATGTCCTCTTACTAGAAGGTTCCTTGTGGAAACCTTCTCTGCTCAGTTTAGGCAGATGGAATTACTTTATGCCTGCTGTACTCACATTTAGATGAACTGTGAAACAAACATCTATTTCCTCATCTTTCATTTTCCAGGTGCTGTGCTAGGATCTGGGAGTGTCCAGTTGAGTAAGACATAGTTGGACATAAGGACAAAGAGCTATTGTCTGGTGAGAAATATTTATTACACAGTGTGATATAAGTGGTATGTTGCTGGAAGACAGGGCAATGTAGGGGCATCTAACTCAACTTGGACATTCACAGAAGTCTTTCTGGAGAGGTTGGCCCCTGATCTTGTAGAATGGAGTGAGGAAATGGAAAGTGAGAAATATGTTCCAAGGCAAGTGAAGAGTATGATCAAGATGACAGATGCCTGCCCCAGCATGGTGTGTGCAGGGAAACATGAACAAATATGTATTATTCGTGATAAATATTGAGACATGGTGGGTGGAGATGCAGATGGTTGGAAGGGCAGGTAGGAGTGAGGATGGGGAAGGCTTGGTATGCTAAGATTAAGAGTTATTGGACTGAGACTAGGGTGAGGAAAATGAGGCATTTGCCTCAGATGCAAAAATTGAAAAGACTCCAAAAATTCATGGTAAAAAAATACCAACATTTTAAATAAAGATGAATCAGTATTCTGATTTTTTCTTTTACCTCAGGCTCCTTATGTGGTTCAGCATGACATTATTACTGATTCTGTCTTTAGTGCATTAAATATTACTTATGTCATCAACAAATGTCTCTGGGTTAACTGTATATGCAAAAGAATGAAGTTGGACCCCTACCTCACATGATACACAGAAATTAGCTCAAAGTACATCGTAGTCATAAATGTAAGAGTTAAAACTATAAGTCTCCTAGAAGGAAACACCAGAATAAATCTTCATGATCATGGGTTAGGCGATGATTTCTTAGATATGACACAAAAATCACAAGCTATAAAAGATAAGGTAGATAAGTTGGACTTGATCAAGGTTAAAAACTTTTGTGTTTCTAAGGATATCATCAACAAAATGAAGAGATAACTCAACGACAGGGAAAATATATGTGCAAATCAAATATTTAATAAGGGAATTGTATCCAGATTATATAAAGAACACTTAACAATTCAATCATAAAAGGATGAATGATCCAATAAAAATGTGGGGCAGAGGATTTGAGTAGATATTTCTCCAAGAAGATATATGAATGCCTAATAACCATGTGAAAAAATGCTCAACATCCTTAGTCATTAGGGAAATGGAAACCAAAGCTACAATCCGGCAATACTTTACACTCATGAGAATGACTAATAAAAAAGACAGAGCGTGGCAAGTATTGGTGAGTATATGGAAAATTTGGACCTTCCTCCATTGCTGATGGCCATGTAAAATGATGCAACCTCTTTGAAAAACAGTTTGGCAGTTCTTCAAAAGTCAAGCATAGAGATGTAATGTGACCTAGCAATTTCACTCCTAGGTTTCCTTCCAAAAGACATGAAAACATATGTCCACATAAAAGTTTGTGCATGAATGTTGACAGCAGCATTATTTATAATAGCCAAAAGATAGAAACAACTCACATGAATATCAGCTGGTGAATGGATAAACAAAATGTGGTGTAGTTGTTGCTCTTTCACAAGCTCAATCATCCTCGCTATTTTTCTACTTTTCTCACCTACTAGGATGGAAGCTTATGGGAATCTTCAGTCTGTTGTCAGGTAGAATCTTAAGGGTAGAAGAACATGTAGAAAGTAATGATCCTCAAGCATGTCTTTCCATCAGAGAAGTTATTTGTTCACATACTCAGTGTTTATTAAGCACCTACTTAGTATGAGACACCATTCCTTTGGGATATATCAATAAACAAGACAGACAAAGATGCTACTCTCACAGACATTATATCTTCTGTAGAGCTTTAAATAATATAGATGCCTGGGCCCCATCAGCCACCCCAGAAGCATAGCCATTTTGATGAAGAATGACTGATCATTAACTGGCAATCTATGAATTTGAATAATTTTTTCTCCCAATTTGACCATTATTCCAGAGTTTTAAAATGTTTATTAAAGTGATTCTAAAACCATTTGTGGTAAAGGACAATTTTGACAGGGAAAATATATGTGCAAATCAAATATTTAATAAGGGAATTGTATCCAGATTATATGAAGAACACTTAACAATTCAATCATAAAAGGATGAATGATCCAATAAAAATGTGGGGCAGAGGATTTGAGTAGATATTTCTCCAAGAAGATATATGAATGCCTAATAACCATGTGAAAAAATGCTCAACATCCTTAGTCATTAGGGAAATGGAAACCAAAGCTACAATCCGGCAATACTTTACACTCATGAGAATGACTAATAAAAAAGACAGAGCGTGGCAAGTATTGGTGAGTATATGGAAAATTTGGACCTTCCTCCATTGCTGATGGCCATGTAAAATGATGCAACCTCTTTGAAAAACAGTTTGGCAGTTCTTCAAAAGTCAAGCATAGAGATGTAATGTGACCTAGCAATTTCACTCCTAGGTTTCCTTCCAAAAGACATGAAAACATATGTCCACATAAAAGTTTGTGCATGAATGTTGACAGCAGCATTATTTATAATAGCCAAAAGATAGAAACAACTCACATGAATATCAGCTGGTGAATGGATAAACAAAATGTGGTGTAGTTGTTGCTCTTTCACAAGCTCAATCATCCTCGCTATTTTTCTACTTTTCTCACCTACTAGGATGGAAGCTTATGGGAATCTTCAGTCTGTTGACAGGTAGAATCTTAAGGGTAGAAGAACATGTAGAAAGTAATGGTCCTCAAGCATGTCTTTCCATCAGAGAAGTTATTTGTTCACATACTCAGTGTTTATTAAGCACCTACTTAGTATGAGACACCATTCCTTTGGGATATATCAATAAACAAGACAGACAAAGATGCTACTCTCACAGACATTATATCTTCTGTAGAGCTTTAAATAATATAGATGCCTGGGCCCCATCAGCCACCCCAGAAGCATAGCCATTTTGATGAAGAATGACTGATCATTAACTGGCAATCTATGAATTTGAATAATTTTTTCTCCCAATTTGACCATTATTCCAGAGTTTTAAAATGTTTATTAAAGTGATTCTAAAACCATTTGTGGTAAAGGACAATTTTTTTTAAGTTCTAATCCATTGTGGACTGATACTTTTCTAAAATATAAAGAATAAAAATAAATTACTAGAAAAACGAAATATTGCTTGGTTTTCAAGGCAGTGTCAAATGCCTGTAAAAGTGTCTAAACACTCTCAATTTCTGTACTAACCACATTATAGGAAGACACCAAACATTTCTCAGGGCATCCCCAGTCCTGGGTCTCTGACCTAGCCTCAGTTTTTTCATCTGTAAAGTGGGGAATAATTTTACATAAGAGGATGTGATTGGATAACATAAATCACCAAACTCATTGTCTGACTTAATAAGTGGTAGTTATTAATGTCCATAGCTACTCTGCTTTAATATTTCTTAAAACTCCTGTAATATTCATTTTTTTGGTGTCATAAAAATCAATTGGAGGTCCTCCAATTTTTTAGCAGAAAGAAGCATTTTGCTAGCTCATCATAAAACCAATGCAGATTTTGAATATCTGTGCTTGGGATTTGTTTTTGACTATAAATAACAATGCAGAGAAAACATTCCTTTGAATACTATTGGTGAGTAATAATCATTGAGAAAACCCATTTGCTTTTTAAACACCAGCCAGATGTTACCCTTCCCCATTGCAAACTGTGTCTACCCTCGGGCCCATTAGACAAAATGCTGGCTGTCACCAACTGACAAGGTCTGGAGATTGGCTCTTTTAAATAGCCACAAGGTCACGAGGATTAAATGTTCCTCCAGGGAGTCACAGAAAAAGTAGAATGTCAGCATCTCCTTTTTTTCCTTGAAGATGGCTCAGTGACATTTACAGAAAGGAGGGACTGTTGCTACCTGTCAGCAATGAATGGGAAACACAAGGGTAGATGCAACGGGAGAAGGTTACTCCCCATCTGGAGATGGGCCATGCAGCTGGAATGTCATTCTGACAAGCAGTGCTACATGAAAGAGCTGAACTCTTTCGAGGGTGGAAGATAGAAACACAGCCTGAAAATGAGGCAACTTGGCAGAAGGGAGGGAACAGAAGCTTTGCCATTTGACAGTCTGGGTTCAAATCTCAGCCCTGATTTTTGCTGATCAGGGACATTACTGTACAGCATCTTGGACAATCGTACCTCCCTTGCAGGATTATCTAAGGTTTTAGTGATATTGGGGATAGTGCCTGGTGCATAGTGAGTGACTTCATGATGTCTAACTGTTGTCTATCTTGCCCTAGTCATTCATATAGCCTCTTTGTTCAACATATCTTTTAAACCTTTGCACATGAATGATTCTAGTTAATGCTTGTGTATTACAGCTGCTGGCTATTCCCTTAACCACACACCATTTTTTCTCTATGTCTATCTAGATACAAAAATTATGATTTTTGCCAAGCACGTGTGTATGTGTGCGCTGTGTTTGGGAGTTTTTAACTAAAGATCTGTATCATCATTGAGAAAGGGTCTCAATGTACTGAGCTCTGGTACTAATAATATTTTAACCTTTTACTGGACTTTTTTTTTGTTTTCAATGCCTTTTAGTCTAAGATAGAATGAGAAAGCTCCTCTCCTTTGAGAAGAAAAGTGTGAAATAAAAATCATGCAAGTTTCCTTAACTGAATGGGAAGAATGAATAAATCTTGCAGAGACAGGAAATCATCTAATTGGTCTTAAAATTGTTCCCTGTGGTGCTCAGAATTGCATTTCTTTGTGATTGTAAGGAAGCAAAGAGATTCAACATATTTATGACCCAGTGAGTTGATCAACACACATTGTTAGCTGGCTAATCACCTCATGGCACAGAGGTCAGGTAAAATTAAATTTGCTTTAGCTCCATCACATGTTAGAGATCAAATAAGAACTCTCCGAACTCTTACGATGTCAATTAGAACAAAGAATTAACAGAGTTTGTCTTCACTGGCCTGGAATCTAACACTGTAACCCTAACGACTATGATAATGCCAGTATTTGTCAAACATGGGTTGGAGAGTTGAAGTCATTGGCTCATCTATTGAAGCAGTTGCCATATTTAAAATAATCTGAGGTGCCACTGATTGTAAGACACCCCCCTGTTTCTCCCTACCTCAAAAAAAGAAAGAGAAAGCAAAAGTTTGCCAATTAATATTAAGACATCATCAGTTGTAAGATGAATCCTAACTGCAGAGAGATTGAAGTGTGAAAAAAATGTGCAGCTTAGAATGAATAAACTATTATAATTTACTAGAGGCTCAGTGCACAAATTCATGCATGGGTGAGGTTCAGTCGTCCTGTCCCGATAGGGGTGGAGGGGTGATTGGGGGCAGGCTGACAGGGGAAAGGGCCACAGGTGGTTGGCTGGCCTGCCCCGCCCCCTGATCGAACTCCTGGTCGAACTCCCAGTTGAGGGGACAATTTGCATATTAGCCTTTTATTATATAGGATGAACTACCAATTATAAACTGTTGCTGATTACTGAAGCTGTAAAAAGATCTCACTAAACTTATTTTAATTTGGCCCCTCTGTATATTTTGCAGCTTTCATTTTAGTTCCTTAGATCTACTTTTTTTTGTGGCCAGCAGATAGAAGCAGTGACTCTCCCACTTTATATCTTAACACTAGAGAAAGTTTCATTCACTGACTTGTCATCACTTCTGAGATCCCCTCCTCTCTCTTGTCCATCCAAGGTCAAGCCTCAATCCCTCCTAGAAATCTTCCTTCTAGGTTTTCTTAGGGGAGCCCCAACTTCTTCATTTCTTTATTAAGCAGAGCAAATTCTTCTTTCCCAGGTCATGTCCCTAGATTTATGAAGCCAAGATAACTAGGAGTTCAACAAAACAAAGTTCCCTCAGCCAGAAACATCTGGCTTCTTTAGAAGGCAGCAGAGCCAGCATCTATTTTTAGTTGTGTGAGGTCTTGGGGCCTTACCCATTAACTGAAATATCTCATTTACTATTTCTTCTAAAACAAAAATGCAGGGTCTTTCACAAGGGAGATTCTTATAATAGCTGCTAAGACAACCTATCAGAACGTCATTGTCTATGCACTTAATGCTATGTGTAATATGTGTGTGATGCCATGATTGGCCAGAGGCAGTCTCTGATCTACTCAGGGCTAAAAAGGCAGGGCCATGTTTCTGGGTGAAGTAGGAGGGTTCCATCAGAGGAGTGAAATGGTTGCTTGTTTCAGTCTCCTGTCGTAAACCAAATAGGGGAGGCTTGTCTGGAAGATAGAAATTGCACTGTAGTGGGAGGTCCTTTGGTCAGGTAGAAGATTTGGGTTTTTGTAATTTTTTGCTTTGAAATATACTACTATGATTAGTACCACTAGCAGCTAATAGGAATGAAGCATTTTCTGTGTGAGAGGACCTGTAATATAGAGGTAGAAGCTATTCTAACTCACCTGTCACATACTTGGAAATGGCGGCTCAAGGTTTTAAGTAACTTGCTCAAGGTCACACAGCATGTTGGAGAAAAATAATGATGATGACAATGGTGATAATTTTGGTCTTTGAAGACTCTTCTCTTACAGTAGAGTTTGAGTAGCTAAGAAGAGCTGGGACTCCTGGCAGGTGGTTGTGGAATCACAAACTTCTTTGGAGATTGGAGCCACAATCTCCAAAGCCCAGTCACTGTGGCTGCAGAATGAAACACTGTCCTGGCTTTCTCCTTTGTCAAGGATTTCTTATCTAGAGACCTGGGAACCTTGAGGCAGGGGGGAGGATAACATTGGCTTTCTTTTGAACTCTTTTAACACTTAAATTTCACTTTCAATTGCACAGACTGGCATAGAAGATGCATAAATCCTTCCTTCTCGTTCACAACTGTAGCATATCTTATAATTTAGCAACTGTAAAAATGAGTAAGTACAATTAACAAAGCACAGAGAAAGATAGTGAGCTTAGAACTGGCTATAAGTCAATTGAATCTCCTTATTAAGGAATATAATGATCCTAATTAATGTCCTGGTTTTCTGGTCCCTCCATAAATCAGTGTGCCATCGCATAGCTCCTTTGCATTCATAGTTTTAGTATCAGGTCTGACTCAGGGCTAGTTGGAGCCCAGTTTGTTCCTTCTTGATCTTTGTCTGCAGGCTGAGGTTAATCAAGGGCTCCTGTGGTGTGGCAGAATATGAGCAATGGAGTGTGAGTCAGGTGCTCCCCATCTTGGCCAAGTCCCTTCTCTAGAACCCATTCGGTTTGGGGGCCAGTGCTGGAAATGATAGGACCTGATGACCGGGTTCACTTTGGCAGTAAGAGTGAGCAGTCTGATCTGGGAGAATGGGCTTTTTTTTTATTTCTGCAAAAAGCTTTATTTGGTCCAATGCATGGGAGAGGGCTTTAGGGTGTGAGTGAGCAGTCTGATCTGGGAGAATGGGCTTTTTTTTATTTCTGCAAAAAGCTTTATTTGGTTCAATGCATGGGAGAGGGCTTTAGGGTGGTTAAAAGAATGGCTAGTAGTTTCAGAAAGAGGCTCAAGTAAAAGCCAGACACCAGGGGAATGCAGAGGGGCCTCTCAAAGGCCCCTGGGCTCAAAGGCTCCTAGTCATGCTTGAAGGTAAATCTTTCAAAGAGATACTCGCCCAGCCCAACCTGGGGGCCGGCCAGCCTGAGGATGTTAGTCAGGTAGTTGCCCATCTTCTTGATGAGTTTCACCTCATCATCCAGGAAGTGGTTCTCCAGAAGTCACAGAGATGAGGGTCTGTGCGGGTAGAACCAGGGTATGCAGCTCCAAAAGGGCCTGGTTCAGGTTCCTCTCCAAGGCCAGGGCAGCTTCCATGGCGTCCTGAATTTTGCCCATTCATCTTGGGAGGCTTCAGCACGTCCTGGAAGAGAATGCAGCCACTGTGCTTGTTTTGCAACTTAAGAGATGCTCAGCATCCTCTCGCTTCTTCTCCACCAACTCATGAAAGAAGTGGCCCATGTCCTCAAGAGCCACATCATCATATTCAAAATAGAAGCCCAGAGAGAGGTAGGTGTGAGGGGCCCACAGATGCAGGTTGGCCAGGCAGTTGACTGCAGCCTCCACCTCGGTGGAATAATTCTGACGAATTTGGAAGCTCATGGTTGTTCGACAATAAGGAGTTAAGGTAAGAAAGAAAAACTGGTGTGTTGGCTGATCCCAGAGGTGGTTCTGAAGGTGGTGACTGGATAAGATGCAGGAGAGTGGCTGAAGGCTGGAAGAAGGGGCCCCCTGGTTCTGTTCCATCCAAACACTATTGAAGCAAGAGACAGATCTGGGACTGCTGAGGGCCCTGCCTGGGAGAATGGGTTTTGATGGGCTTTTGAAGAGGTTACAAAGGAGGAGGACCAGGTTTGGAGGCCCCAAATCATAGTTTTTGACATTAAGAACTTGAGATTTCTTCATGATATTTATGTGCAAATGGATAATCAGCATTGGAACTTGAGAGAGAGGTTTGGTAGGCATCTTGGGGGGGGGCATATGAGGGAGAAAAGATGAGTAGAAGGCAATCTCAATGGAGACCCCTACTTAAGTTCACTGAAGGTCTCATACTGAAGCCAAATACATCACTTATAAGGCTGAATAGTGTCACCTTTTACATCCACCTTTGCCTGCCAGAAAAGAATGAAATACATAATCAGCATAATAGCCGAGTCTTGTCCCCAAGGACCTACATTTTGTACTACCTCCTTTTCTCCTGTCAGGGAAGATGGCCCATTTGCTTAATAAGGTAATCTGTACCATTCTCTTATTTGCCTACAGACATTAAGCTTCAGCTGAAATGTGGAATTTTCTGTTACTTTCTAAATAAGCCCAGCTGTTGGAATGTGTGCCTCTTGGGAAAATATGTGAGCTAAGATGCACCGGTGTTATAAAGGGCCAAAATGAGTAAGACAGAGCTGCGGTGGTTGATTTAGGATTTGTCTGAATTGTGGGTTTGAGGACTTAATGCAAGCTTCAAATGGCTTCAAGGTGAAAATGCTTTAGAAAGAAGGCAGGGTCTGCCTGTCTTCCTCCAGAGCTGCTGGCCTCACAGTTGTCTTCTACTCACTTTCTTTCCATTGGTAGAGACTTACCATCATTATTTTTATTAAAAAATATTTTTTTAGAGAGAGAGAAACATCGATGTGAGAGAGAAGCACCGATCCTTGCCTCCCATATGCACTCTGACCGGAGATTGAACCCACAACCTAGATATGTGCCCTGATTGGGAATTGAACCCCAAACCTCTTGGGTGTATAGGACCAGCCGTGGGCAAACTACGGCCCGCAGGCCGGATCTGGCCCATTTGAAATGAATAAAACTAAAAAAAAAAAGACCGTACCCTTTTATGTAATGATGTTTACTTTGAATTTATATTAGTTCACACAAACACTCCATCCATGCTTTTGTTCCGGCCCTCCGGTCCAGTTTAAGAACCCATTGTGGCCCTCGAGTCAAAAAGTTTGCCCACCCCTGGTATAGGACAATGCTCCAACCAACTGAACCACCTGGCCAGGGTGAGATTTATAATCATTATTAATGTTAATAACTCTTTATGATTATTAAAAACTTCACACGATTTCCACGATTATGTAATCCATTGATTACCCTGGGAAGGAGACCTAGAACAGCGGTTCTCAACCTGTGGGTCGAGACCCCTTTGGGGTCGAATGACCCTTTCACAGGGGTCACCTAAGACCATCGGAAAACACATATATAATTAAATATTGTTTTTGTGATTAATCACTATCTTTAATTATGTTCAATTTGTAACAATGAAATTGGGGGTCACCACAACATGAGGAACTGTATTAAAGGGTCCCGGCATTAGGGAGGTTGAGAACCACTGACCTAGAAGGTAATTATTAATCTTCTTTTACAGAAAAGAAACTGAGACCCAGAGAGCTTAACTGCTTTGCCCAGCATATGCATCGAGGGAGGGGCAAAATAAGATTAGAGCTGCCACATCCCCTTCTCTCTACATCCAGCACTGTAGTCCTAGTTTAAGCCTTTGAGACAGGGGCTCCTCCTTTGGACCATGATAAGAGCCAGCTGAATGTTATACCTGCTTCTAGTCTCTTTAATTTTTGATTTATTCTGCAGTAGAGTCATCTTCCCATAACAAGACTTAAATCATTTTCATTCTTAAAAATATTTAATGTTTTCCTACAACCTACCAACAAAGGCCCAACCTCCTTGCAGAATGCTCAAGGCTTTTGATAATCTGTTCCCAGATGATGTGCCCTAGATAATCAAGGAATGCGTGACTGCTCCTCACTAGCCAAATACGCCTTCTACCTTCTCATCTCTCCATGCATTTGCTTGTGCTAGTTCTTCAGCATGGAGCACTTTTCCTTCTTTCTCCTATAATTTAAATTCTGATCATCTTTTAAAGTTCAGCTTAAATGCCACCTCTTTTATGCAGTCTTCCCTGATCAACCCAGTCAAAACCGATAGCCCCTCTCTTCTCTGATGCTATACTTCCTTGTAGAGCTTGTGTTATGGCTCACAGTGCCCAGGTCTGACACACTCTACACTGAATTTTTGTGGGGAGGTCAGGAATTTTGCCTTAGTCTTCACTTGTGCTCATGGTAGATATTCAAGAAACATTTATTTAATGAATAAAGTTGTTAATAGGACATGGCTATATTCCAGGGAAGTCAATAAGCAAGGAAGTCTATTTGGTTTTGGGCCATTTGGGGCCACAGTGGTTCCGCAAATTGCCTGTACCCTACAGCTATCTTCCTGTCTGGCTTCATAAAAATGATCTACACTACTTGTGAAAAATTCTGATTCCTGGCCTTTTATTCCAAAGCTTTTCACCTTGAAATATGTGCTTCAGCAGCTTCACCAGGAGCTGTATGCTAAATCAGGCTTGAGAACTACTGGCAGAGAATGTCCTGAATGTTTAAGAATGTTTTGATCCATAAAATATGTCAAGTTGGCTGACAGTAGTCTAAATTCATTCATGAGACAGGGGCTCCTATTTTGGAAACTTTCCTTAGTCATGAATCCCTGGGGCTTACACATGGATTCAGAGAGTTTTGTGTCTCAGCAGAAAGAATGTAAGTGGCTTTCTGACAGGGAAGAAGGATGCTTTAATTTCAATCTTGTTGCTGTTTTGCCTTTTCTCTGTTTTTTGATGCTCACCTCATCCTTTTGATTCCCTGTGTCTTGTTGATTTTTTTCTCTGCCTCTTATATTGACACATATTGTCTTAATATATATAATTGATTTCAGAGAGGAAAGGAGAGGGAAAGAGAGATAGAAACATCAATGATGAGAGAGAATCATTGATCTGCTGACTCTTGTATGCCCCCTGCTGGGGGTTAAGCCTGTAACCCAGTCATGTGCCCAGACTGGGAATGGAACCGTGACCTCTTGGTTCATAGGTCAATTCTCAACCACTGAGCCATGCTGGCCAGGGTGCACACACTGTCTTTTAAAATGTTGTCAATGCCACCAACATGCTTGTTTGATGCACACATCTCCTTCCTCCTGTACAAAGAATCTTTTTTCATTCTGGTTTCATATTCCTGTCTTCTCTCTTTGATCCATTGTTAACCAGGTCCTGACATTTCCCCTGACTGCAAATACAATGTAGTTGACTATATAAAATCTCATCTGAATGTATTCAGAGCAAGATCTGCTGGGATTGTTGACTCATAAGATTAACTATTTTACCTCAAATGTAGATTAAACAATACACCAGAGTGGGTATTGATGGGTGTTTTTGAGCAATCATCAAGATAACCAGAATTATAAATTAGGTTTCCTTGCTACTGGAGTAATAATGTATCCCTTGCTTTTACATACTTAGTATGATTGGCCATGGAGGATAATTTGCACTCTTAAAAGCTCAGTAATAGTATCAAGATCCACAACTACTATTATTAACATTTCTATCAGTGTTAGTACTAGTACTACCACGTTTATTATTCCCACCATCACCGAAATTTATTGAGTGATATCTTGGTTGGGAATATTCACAAAACACTATGAAGCAGCTATTACTACATAATGTCTATATTTGGGAAAACAGTAGCTCAAGGAATTAGAGCACCTTGCCCAGGATCACACAAATGCTAAGCAGAAGAGCTAAGACTCAAACCTGGTCTGTCTGACTGCAGAACCTACACATACCCCCTTTTCTTACCTTTTCTGGATATAAACATAGATTTTTGTGTTTAAAGATTTTTGAATGACAAAGTTGTATCAGGTCAAGTCTGTATAAAAAGAAAATTCAACTCAGATGGCTTAACTGGAGAGACTTTGATGAAGGGATGAGTTACAGAATTGTGGGCAAAATTAAGAAAACAACATGGGACACTGAGGCAATTAGAGACCTTATTATCAACTCCAAACTGCAGGGAGCTAAACACATAGCATTCAAATCAGCCAATTTTTAAAAAAGCTATGTTCTTGGGTGCAGATATGTTCATGACTTTTATAGCTTTTTGATTTATTGTTTCTTTTAGTAGTATTCTTTTTTGTTTCTCCTGATTTTTTTTTGCCTTCCACTCTATTTTGTATGGTATTTAAATTATTATTCTCACTTCCTCTTGGTTTATATGTACTTGATATAACTTATGCATTTATTTATTTTTAACTTTAATAATTCTTTAAATGGATCTGTTGTATACAACTTACTGGATCATGGTTTTAATCTAATTTATGATTCCCTGCCTTTTGAGATGTGAATTTAATCTCTTAATATGCAATGTAGTTATTATACATTTTCAAACATCTTTCAGCCATATTTTCTGATTTTTAAATTTACTATGCTTCCCATATCTTGTAAAGTTTTATTTGATTTATTTCTTTTCTTATAAAAATACTTCTCCAAGTATAATTCATAGAGGGTCTTTGTGTGGTAATCCAAGTGAAGTCTTATGTACCTGAAAATACTTTTGCATTCAAATAATAGTTTTAATGGATGTAAAATTTAAGCTTCCAATTTTTGTGTGTGTGTGTTCTTTTTGATGCTGAGATACCAAATATCAATCAGATCCTTGTTTCATTGTAAGTGACCTTTCTCTTTGTAAGCTTTTAAATATTGTTTCAACTTTTATTTACATTATTTTTCTCTTTGTTTTTAATGTTCATGAACTTCTCTAAAGTGAGTTCAAGTATGGGTAGTTTCTTATATGGGGGGGGGCAAAAGTAGGTTTATAATTGTGAGTATGTGAAACACAGAGTTAATGTATTTTTCTTTATTAATTATTATGTTATTTTTCACACAAACAACTATACACCTACTTTTGCCTACCCTGTATGTTTGTATGCTATAAATCTTTCAACCATAGTGTGTACATACTTTTCTAATTTGAGAATGTTATTAGTCATTTTAAAATATTTTTTCTCCATTTTTAAAAATTTCAACTATGTGTACCATGTTTTTCACACATTGTTTGTTTATTTATTTATTAAATGACTTCATGCCCTGGCTTATGTTTCTGATATTCTCCTTATTTTGGGGGAGTATCCTATATAATAAAAGGCTAATATGCAAATTGAATGGTGAAACAACTGAACGACCAGTTGCTATGATGTGCACTGACCACCAGGGGGCATGTGCGGAACATGGCGGGTGTTGGCCATGATGGGATGGTGGATCAGGTGAGCAGGGGTGCCAGACCAAGGCGGGGCTCCAGTCACTGTCATGGGGCGAACCTTTGGTGGTTACTGAGAATTCTTTGCTCCCGTGTGCCGCAGTCCCGCCTAGTGCTTACACCTGCTGCCCACTGCTGGCGCCGGCCCCAATAGCTCCGCACTGTCAGAGGATGTGAGCGAGGGGCCAGCGCCATCAGTGTGTGGGAGCAGTGGTTGCGGGGAACAGGGCTGCCAGCAGACAGGGGCTGTGGTGGGAGGGGCCGGGCGGGGGTGTGGAGGATGGGCCGAGACCTGCCCCTGTGCCCACCACAGCCTCATGGCCCACAGTTCTTTCAAGGTGCACGAATTCGTGTACTGGGCCCCTAGTATTTAACAAATTGATCTTTAAGTTTTATTGGATCTATTACTTTTTTTCATCTGGTACAGACAAATCTGTTTGTTATACTTCTGTCAGACTGGCAGTAAAGTATAGTAGTAGAAGTATAAGCTTTGGAGCCAGTCTGGCCACTTTCAAAGCCCAACTCTGCCAATGTGACCTTGGGCAAATGACTTAACCTCTCCGTACGTTTTCTTTTTTTATATGTAAAATGGGCATAACAGAGCAGTAGTGAGGATTGAATAGATTGGTATTTACAGCACACAGAACCATGCTGTGCACACACTCCTGTTTGGTAAGTTTCACTATTGTCCTACAGTCATTTTATTCCTCAGATATTGTATCATTTCCCACTCTGAGCTGATATTTCCCTGGCTGTGTTAGCACTAAAGGATGCATTCCAGGTCTTGACTATGGCTTCTCTTGATGCATTTAGGGAGGAAGATAAGGAATACTGCATTTCACGACAGAGGACATTTGCAGTTCCAACCCCAACTCCTGGCCTGGAATTAATTTTCTTTAAGATTTTCTTCTCTAACAGTTGAAAATACCTGGCTTTGCGGTATGGAGGTGTGGGAGAAGGGAGACTTTCGCCACCCTGCATGTTATTAAATGCTCCCCCTTCAGCTGGCTGAGTATTTTTCTGACACAATGGTCTGCATCGGATATCTTCTTCTCTGGGTTGTTGTGTCCTATCCCCTCCATGCCACCCAATCACTTCCTCTTGCTTCTTAAATACCCACAGTTCCTAGGCTAGTTTAAGAGATCTGTCAACCTTCCTTTCCCTTTTTTTTGGAATTTCCAGTGTTGGATTATTTGTAGGGAGACAGAAATCTTTGCTACTTTTTTTATCTAGTCAAGATCTAAAAGTTATGACTCATGCTCTGATTTATAAAGAGAGAAATGGAGGCTCATCATGGGAGTGGACCCGATGCTTGTTGCAATCTTCTTAGGTTTTAGCACCACGACGATGATATGAATGATAATTGATGATAACCATGTCCTCCAATACCCACCTGGCATGAAACATAGTAGGTATGTACTTGACTTCAAATCCTCCCACCAATTTTTGCAAGGAAGCTAACATTACCCTTTTCTTGCCCAAGAGGCTGCTGAAACTGAGAGGCTAGGTAACTGGCTCAAGGACACAGAGCAGATAAGTGGCAGAAGCCAAGTATGATTCTCTGCTGTGAAACCAGATCCTCTCTCCTTCTCCCTCTCTGCTTGGCGTCCTCTGGGTGTGAAATGCCATGTCCAAGGCACAGAGTGCACAGTGACAACCCTGTACTGACCCTGGGCTGGTGACTCCTGGCCCGCTGTGCCCTTTGCTACTCTGCCCATGAATGTGGGCCCGTCCTTGGAAGAGGGGCTACAAGCGACTGAGTGGAAAACTACCACCCGAAAACCAAGCAAGAGGAAAAAAAGGTGAAGAGGAGAGACAAACACTCAATGTATCACTCTCGACTTCATTACAAAAGACTTGCAAAGCTCACAGAAAAACCAACCTGCAAATCATGTTATGGTTAATAAAACAGTAGTTTAAGTGCCCCCCTGCCCCACCTGCAGTGTCCTGGGGTATTCACAGTGGTCTTTCTGGGTTTTAGTTTAGGGCCCAATACAAAAGGTGTCCACCTTAATGTAATTAATATTTTTTATCATTAAGACTCTAAAAAATTGAATTGTGTTGGACACAGGTCACCATAATGAGAATTTAATGGCGACATATTACAATGCAAGAGAAGCTTTGAATACCTGCAGAAGGTGTCACATTGCTACTGACCTATGCAAATTTCCATCTCAGTGGCCCCATTCTTCCCCACGGGTGGCACCCAGGACCCCCTCCTTGCTTTCCTCTCATCTCCTTAAACAATGATTCCCTCATTTTCATATTAATTGCATCACTTAACTGAGATAATGCTCCCTCTGAAATGAGCAAAGGGATGAATCACTGAAACGGGCCATTATTCTTTTTGCTTAACCAATTTCACAGGCCCCGCACAAAGCGCTGCCTTCATTTGCCTTCCCATAATTGCTTATCATTAGGCCCAGCCGCCCCATGAAGGATCTTTTTATTTATTTAAGTCTCATCTCTGATGGATGGAAGATGAGTCACTTGCATATCTGAGGAGCCCAGACTGTTCCAGGGATACCCAGGGGAACTTTGAAGGCGGAAATCAAGGAGAAGCTGCTGAGGTGGATGGACCCACCCCTTCTTCTTTCCTATGGGGGTGGGGGTGGAGGACAGCCACCACCACAGGTGTCTTAGGGGCTCAGCAGCCCCCCACAAGTGGGAGAAGGGAGGGTCGACCCACATGATGATGGCTGCTCTGTGCAGTGCCCACAGCAGGGTATATGAGGCTGCCCAGGTTCCCCCTTCATCTGGGAACACAATGCCCACCTTCATGACTGGACTTCACCTTCATATTCTGGACCCACCAGAATGACATGGCTAAAGGAACATTATAGAAAATTGTTTTTCTCTCTCTCTCTCTCTCTCTCTCTCTCTCTCTCTTTCTCTCTCTCTCTCTCCCCTTTAGACAGCAGAGAATGGTGAATGAGAGGGAGAGAAGGAAAGGACATTTTCCAAGGGAAATTATGCTGTTATCAGCCAAAGACACACTCAGAAAAACATCAGGGGGAGAATGGCTCCTTTGCCATGAAAAGGAAAAACTATTAGCCTGTCAGGAGAGCCAGGCTAAAACAGTCCCTAGAGGCTTACTGGGAGCACACCCTGTACTTTTGTTCCTGTGGATAAGAGGGCCTGTTTCAGAGCTAGAGCTAGCTAGCAATGGCCTCCGTTCTGTCATCATACTGTTTCTCAGAGGTCGCTGCTGTGACTCATGTCCCCTGTCTGCTTGGTGGCTGCTGTAATCTCACCTGTAGGCTCTCACACCTTGGTGCTCAGCCCTCGCCAGTCTCCTCAGTTTGCACGCCATACCCTCACATGACCCACCTGGAGTCTGGCAGGGAGCAATGACTTTTCTGAGAAAGAAAGGACAGCTTCCTGACTAGCTCCTTTTGTTTCTTTGTTTGCCATGTCCCTGGGATGACCGACAGAGACTGAAATCTCGCCCATACTGTCGCCCTCCTTAGCACAGAAGGGAGATGACTTTGAGAGTGAGTACTCCTGGGCACTTTATTCAGGGTTGGAGTTAGCATAGGGCAATTGTTCTCAAGATGTGGTACTCGGACCAGCAGCAACACCTGGAAACTTATGGTAATTTGGAGCCCCCACCCCCACCCCCACCCAGAATACTGAGTCAAAAACCTGAGCTGGGGCTCCACCAATCTTGATTTCACAAGCCCTCTATGTCAGCCTGATTGATATTCACTAAATGGAGGACATCATAATTTGGATTGGCTGTTTAATTTTTTAATATGCACCCCCTCACTGGAGTTTCACCACAGTTCCGGAAAACTCCGTAAAAGGCAAAGCTGGCAGAGTTATGCCCATTTTGCTAATGAAAAGGTAAAAATAATAAAGGTTATATAACTTACTCAGGGTCCCCTAACCTGTTAGAGCTTGAAATTGTCTTCCCACTTCCAGGCCACTCCAACTCACTGTGCAAAGACAAAGGGGAGTGTTCAAGAGGGAATAAAACCTACCATCGATGCTGAAACATGAAAAGAGAGGTTTTCTGTAACTCTCCAGATGTGATTATGATGACATTACAAATCTACATTGTTGCCTTAGGGAAGAGGAAGACCCAACGGTAAGTTTCAGAGCGCTGACTTAAGGTCTAAAGGTAGGAAGACATGGAGGTACATCCTACCTGTACTATCTGTACTAGCTGTTGAGCTTGGCCAAGGTGCCAACCTCTCAGAGACTTGACATCCTGATTATATAATAGAGCTGAGAATAGAAGCATTTACCTTAGAGCAGTGGTTCTCAACCTTGGCTGCACATTAGAATCACCTGGGAATCTTTTTAAAATCCTGATTTCTGGGCCTCAGCCCCCGGAAATTGTTTCTTTGTTACTAATGTTGTGGCCCCACCCCATAACAAAGAAACAGAATTTCCGGAGGATGAGGCCCAGAAATCAGGATTTTAAAAGGATTCCCAGGTGATTCTAATGTGCAGCCAAGGTTGAGAACCACTTCCTTAGAGGTTGCTTTGAGAGTCAAAGAACATAATGCATGGATTCATTAGCATATGCCTGAATCATAACCAGCAGTTAACAATGGCTATGTTATTATTATTAGGAATTTAAATAAGAGGGGAGTAAAGACTGATACATATCCTAATAGTTAAATGTTTAAAATGGTGAGATCAGCAGACATTTACTAACCTCTTCCTACATGTCCTCCTGTTTTACATTGTGGGGTATGGAAGAGGGGGGTGGGTGAGTCTTGAAAAAGCTGAGAGACCTGGGACCGGGACAGGAGCATTTTCTGGGGTGATGGAGATGGCAGAGCTGAAGGAGACTGAACTGTGTTCAGGAAGAGGCATTAGGCCTGGAACAAAGAAACTAGCAGGGTAAGATCACAGGTTGGATGAGTTCTGATGAATGAATCAGGCAGGTAGAGATACAGTGTGCAAGGCAGGTTTCTGTAAGTCATTTGGGGCTGTTATCAGCAATAGACACACTCAGACACACTGAGTTATAGATGGTAATGGAGGTATTTTTACACGTGGGGCAGGCATTCTGGCATGGGGATTGTCTGATTGTTTAAAGGGCTCAGAAGGGCTCCCTGCTGTGCTAGATGCTATGACAGAATACATCTTATTTTTGAAAGGGAGTCCTTTCTCTGTCTCCTGCAACCACAGGGGCAAAGGAACACAAGGACCATATGTGGTAACCCCCTTCCCCTTTCCAGGATAGAAGGCTTGGCTCACAGGGGTGGTGGTACCTTGTGTGGGTCATGCTTGTGGAGCCCACTCCACGAAAAGGTTACACATGTTTCTGTGACCTTTTCTGCCTTCGACTATGTGGTTAGGATGAGCCCATGCACATGGTTGGGAATAGCCATTCAGATTCTGTTCTCCAGGATCACTTCTCACTCTGCTCTCCACTTTAATGTTTTCTGATGGGGGAGGAGCTGGCCTTAGGACTAGTCGTATTCTCTAGTCCATGTTTTATCAGAACTCTGATAAGTTAACAGCATGGCTATTCATTTGTGCATCTATATTTAATTACTACATATGTTATCAAAGAGGTTCAGGAAAAGTCTACCCAGAATGTGCCTCTTTGGCATGCAGACTATTTTGAGCTGAAGACAAGTCCTAAATAACTTACCTCCCTCTTAACTGCCTAAAAGGATTTAGATAAAAGGCCTGGTCCAAGAAAAGAACAATCACCAAATATAACTGCAAAGAGTGTGGGACATGATGTCTTCCTCCCCTTTGAAATCCCAGACTCCTAACCCCTCTCCTTTGCTCAGGATGGCGTGTAATTCTCAACTGCTTGACTACTTGTGAGCCTCATATTTTTTGTGAGCTCCCACACATACATAATTAAATTTGTTTTTCTCCTGTTAATCTGTTATGTTCATTTGTTTATTAGAGCAGCCAAAATAACCTAGAAAGGTAGAGAAAAATTTTTTTCTCCACCACATAATTAATGAATACATTAATACAAATGTAATTAATTTATATTAATTAATTAATATATTTAATTGAATGAATGTTTCTATGCCTCCAAATTCATATGCTGAAGCCCTAATCCCTAATGTGACAATATTTGGAGGTGGGCCTTTGGGAGATAATTAAATTTGATGAGCTATGAGAGTGAAGCCCCCAGGATGAGATTAGTGATTTTATATGAACAGAAAGAGAGAGCAGAGTTTGTTCTCTCTCTGAAATTTGAGGATACAGCAAGAAGGTGGCTGTCCTCATGCCAGGAAGTAGGTTTACACTTAGGTTTACCCTGGGACTAAATCTTCCAGCACCCTTATCTTGAACTTCCAGCTTCTATAACTGTGAGAAATAAATGTCTGTTGTTTAAGCCACCCAGTTTATGATATTTTGCTATAGCATCATGAGCTAAGTCAATACATGAATCAATAGTTTGCCTCTTATTTGACAACTGACCCTTTTGGTTGTATCTTATCGATCAGAACTCCAGATGATAGGAAATATGAGCCACCCCTTGACCTCCTAATAGAACTGTCTATTCAAACCCCTTCTGGCTATAGGAGCCATTGCTACAACACTTACAATATTTTCAACAAACACTTCTTTAGCTTCTGCTTGCACGACATTGATAATAGGAAACTTACTACTTTTCAGAGCAATGTTCTTCATTTAGACTGTGAAACCTTTTTGGAAATAAGATATCATTGAATCTTTGGTCTAGAATCATGTGGCATTTAGCAGAGACTCAATGAGTCTTTATTGAATTAGTGATATGTGGATGTAAAGTACATTACTCAATTCTAGAGTTATATAGTTGATTATAACTCATTTATATTGATGTAGAAACTGAGGGGCAAGCATTTCAAGTATCATTTTCAAATTCAGTGAGTGAAAGATGTAGGAGTAGAAATCCACTCTCTTGACACCTAGATTCTCCACTGTGGTGTTGCTTAGTGTGAAAATTTTTCTTCCTGTAGGATTTTAAATCCACAATAAACAACAAAGGGAAAACAGATAAAACCAAGTAGAGAAGAATGAAGTGCTCATTGTCTATTTCTGATCTGGAGGGCCATGGATTTCAGAAGTCAAATAATTAATGTAGGCTGAAACTTAGGTTTACACTGGAACGAAATCTTCCAGCACCTTTATCTTGAACTTTTAGCTGAAACTTCATCATGGTGTATGTAGAATGAAATGACTCTAGAAGGATGTACAAGACTTAGGTGGGCAGAGGAGCAGAGATGAGTGAATATCAGGCATTAGCAAAGGTACAAAGAATATGATGAGATTGGTGAGTGTGAACCAGAGTAGGGGATAGACAGAGAGTGGTGGGAAGTAAGCTTGAGGGCGAAGTAGGGCCAGATCATGGAAGGGTATCTTCAAAGCAAGGTAAAGGATAATAAACCATGATACATTCTTGACTTTAAGAAAAATAGAATAAATTAGTGCTTCACAAAGAATAACTTAAAAGTGATATTTGTGATGGATTCAAGTAAGAGAGATTAGAAACCTTTATTATACCTATTGACAGTTCAAATTAGCACATTATTATTATTACTATTTTATTTTAGCAGTACTTCTTTATCCAGTAATGCTCTGTAAATAACATACATGCTAAAGGGAAGGGCCTCGCTGGTGCTCATAAATTACACCATATTATCTCTCTGTGTCTCAGTTCACTTGGCTGTAAATGAGAATTACTCGATTCCATAAACTGCTTCTTTCTGCAGGGTGTGACTAGTTTGTGTCTTGCATCTCATCATGCCAAAACTGGAATAATTTGTGTTAGAAACCACTGAATTTTCTTGATATAGAACTGTCATGATAAAAGCTACAGTTTAAGAGAAATTATAGAGTGGTAGCACAGAGATATTTTTATTATTGTCAACATATTATTCAAATGAACAGGTTGACTTTAAAGTTGACATATGTCATAAAAAATTAAACTGGGAGAGAGCTGAGCTTAGAATAATGGTCCTGAAGAAAAAATCATCCTTTATAATTTCAGAGTACATGATCATTTGTATTAATTTGTGTGGGCTAAATTGCCACAAGAAAGACTCTAAAAATGTAGTAGCTCAAATACAATGAAGGCTTGTTTTCTTCTCATCTGAGAGTAAAGCAGAAATGGATGTTCCAGGTCAACAGACGTAGGCAGATAATTTTTGCTCAACTCAGTCTTTCAGGGACTCAGGCTGACAGTGGCTCTGCTTTCTTTAATACCAGGCTTTTAAGGCTGTCAAAAATCATTATTGGTCTCCAGCCACAGGAAGGAGAAGAACATGGAGGAGTTGGGAGATTGGTGTGGTCCAGGTCTTGACATGGCACTCATTACTTTTCTTCACATCCATTGGTTCCCATGGAATTGCATGAAGGCTGCACTTAGGAAGTTCAGTACCTAGGAAGAAAAGAAGAACAGATCTTAGTGGACAGCTGGAATCTTTTCATAGCAAATCAAACAGGCACTTTAATCTCTATATGACTGATGCAAACAGTGACATTCTGGTTAAGTGAATTTCTTGGGAAGATATCGCCTGCCCATGCATGGATCAGGACAAAGTTCAAGGTCATTTCATCATGCATGTATGACAGTGAATTATTCATAAAACTAAGGATTTAGTGAGCATCTATAATGTGTCTAGCTCTGTATCTGTGCCATATGCTTGGAACCCAGTTGTGGTCATATCCTATTGGCTTTCTGACAGAAGAGTGATGAATGCATAGATTGGTCTCTATACAACTTTGAAACCCACAGTCATATCCTTAATCTCCAAGATGGGTTAAATGTTCTAGATAACATATGTCACACATTAAGTAGCCCTATGTGTTCATAAGGCTATACATTTATCAAGGGGAGAGGGAGTAAAATTTCTCACTGGTTTATAAATATTTTATAGCTTCTGTTATGGGGTTTTATAATTAGACAATAAGGAGTTCTACTCTCAGTTCCTCACCTTAAGTTAGTTTATTTAACCTCTTTAGTCATGGTTACCTCCCTGAAAAGAAAAATATCAACCCATTTGAAACATGGTTGGGGTAAATTAAAAGTGATAATGAATGTGAAAGGGATATGATATTATAAAATTTGGTGGAGATATATAAAATCATCATTATGATAATTCATTGGTACTCTAAACTTTATCCAAGTACTGAATGTCAATACTCTCTTCTGTGAATATCAGTGTTGTTTGTGAATTAGGGCTTATTATTGCCACTTGCAAAAGAGAGAATCGAAATTTAGAGAGATTAGTGGCTATTTCTTGGTCTACAGTTGGTTAAGAATGAGATAGGCATTGTGTGCGACATAAAGAAAAATTAATTGTCTCTGTAGGCCAAGGACTTGGATTGAGGTCCACTCCTGGTAACAATTAGCTTTGTGAGTTTGGAAAAAATCACTTTTACTTTCTGAATCTATTTCCTAATAAGAGAGAATAATATTTTCCCCCTCCTTATAATCTCTCAAGGTTATTATGAGGATCATAGAACCAATATATCAGAATTATCTTTTTTTTTTTTAGTGGCTTTAATAAGAATTGATAATTCTTGCCCTAGCTGGTTTGGCTCAGTGGATAGAGCATCAGCCTACAGACTGAAGGATCCAGGTTTGATTCCAGTCAAGAGCACATGCCCGGGTTGCAGGCTTGATCCCCAGAAGGGGGCGTGCAGGAGGCAGCCGATCAATAATTCTCTCTCATCATTGATGTTTCTATCCCTCTCTCCCTCTCCCTTCCGCTCTGAAATCAATAAAAGTATATTTAAATAAAAGAAGTGATAATTCTTGTTTCTGTCTCAAGTGACTCTGTAGTAGCAGGAGCCATATAAATTGAGCTTTATGTTGTTGAAGGTTGCTTATCATTTAACTGAGGTTTTGAGTGCATGAGACTCTAAGCTTTCAAAGATGAGTCATTATGTTATGGAATGTTAACATGGGAAGCCTTAACAGTTTAGTCTAGTACAATCTACCCTCAAACATAGAATCCCGCTGGATGGTATCTTTGAAGACTGTCTTCTAGCTTCCATTGTAATAATTCTGGCAATGGGAACTAAGTTACTCACAAGAAGGAGCATTCTATCTGCGTATTTATTTTAACCAATATATTTACTGAGGCAGGTATGATGCTAGTGAGCTAACATAGAGGTTTGGGTTGTCGAATCAGACTTATATGAATCAAAGATCTTACCGAGTATCAAGATTTATTAATAACTTCAAAAATACGGTATGAGCAATGAAAAGGTATAGGTGAAGCAGCAAGAGGTCTGGGACAGTCTGTCTAACTCCCTAGGGCTTTCTGTCCTGCATCAGATACAGAATCTCTGACTCAGCATAACATATGAAGTCTCTGCGTGAGGTTTGCAGGTTACTGTTCACAGAAGAGAGTGTTTAGGTTAAGAAACATCTCCATTTATACTGTAGATAGTTATTTAACCAATGTGATATACTCCAGGAAACCATACCTCATAAAACCATAGATTCTAGGTTTGCTTACCACAAGTGATTCTAAACCAGGGACATCATGCTGAAGAAAATGCCATAAATAATTACTGTCTTCTAGGAAATAACGACTTGATTTTCCAGGAGGTCCAGTTATCAACATGTTTACAGGAGATTAGATTGTTTATTTTCTCTGACAACTAAGAAAGAAATGAACCGCAGACTAATTACTTTAATTCCTTTCTCTCCTGCTAAGTAGGAGAAATGTCATGGTGAACACAACACACAAGGTCTCCAACTTGGATCTGTTCACTGACTTAGGAGAAAAAAAGAAGTAATCAGACTAGTTTAATAGGAATTGCTGGTCTACTAGTGCTGATCAAGAACACTTTTAACTGTGATTAAAAGTTATACTGATGGAAAGCAGCCCAATTTTAAATCACTATTGCAATTTGGAGTGTCTATCCTTGTGACATGTGGCTTGGGAGTTGAAGCCATCATTGTTTTTCTACAGCCACAACGAGAGATGCCAGACACCTGGAAGGCCAGCCTCAACTGGTAGTTTGATTTGCCTTTCTTGTACCTCAGCTTCAGCTGCTCTGGAAGAAGACTGTCTGGTGGGGAGTACTACCAAGGCTTACCCACATGAATTTCATGTTTGCTGAAAAATCTGTATTTTAATATAGAGTATTCCATAAAGAACCCAAATTAGATAAAAATCCATTTAGGTATTTTCAATCATTACACTAACAGATACACTCACAAACATTTATTTTATGTGTATGTCTGCAGAAGGCCAATGGTAGAGATGCATATAGAACATTGCAGGAGCAGGTATGAGGATCCCAGTCAGAGATACATGGGCTGAGTCCTAAGCCATAAGCAGAATACAGCCAAATCAAGAAGAGGGGACCAGAGATTTCAGGCAGAAGCCAGCTACTGGGAAAATAAAGCACTTGGCATATGCCAAGACTACACACAATTTGGTGCTCATGGAACGTTAATGGGAGGCAGGGAGTGGAGAACATTGGAGCTGGTACCAAAGGCAGGAACCAGACAGAGAAACTCCAGGAGCTATTTAAAATTAGTGGCTATTTCTTGGTCTACAGTTGGTTAAGAATGAGATAGGCATTGTGTGCGACATAAAGAAAAATTAATTGTCTCTGTAGGCCAAGGACTTGGATTGAGGTCCACTCCTGGTAACAATTAGCTTTGTGAGTTTGGAAAAAATCACTTTTACTTTCTGAATCTATTTCCTAATAAGAGAGAATAATATTTTCCCCCTCCTTATAATCTCTCAAGGTTATTATGAGGATCATAGAACCAATATATCAGAATTATCTTTTTTTTTTTTAGTGGCTTTAATAAGAATTGATAATTCTTGCCCTAGCTGGTTTGGCTCAGTGGATAGAGCATCAGCCTACAGACTGAAGGATCCAGGTTTGATTCCAGTCAAGAGCACATGCCCGGGTTGCAGGCTTGATCCCCAGAAGGGGGCGTGCAGGAGGCAGCCGATCAATAATTCTCTCTCATCATTGATGTTTCTATCCCTCTCTCCCTCTCCCTTCCGCTCTGAAATCAATAAAAGTATATTTAAATAAAAGAAGTGATAATTCTTGTTTCTGTCTCAAGTGACTCTGTAGTAGCAGGAGCCATATAAATTGAGCTTTATGTTGTTGAAGGTTGCTTATCATTTAACTGAGGTTTTGAGTGCATGAGACTCTAAGCTTTCAAAGATGAGTCATTATGTTATGGAATGTTAACATGGGAAGCCTTAACAGTTTAGTCTAGTACAATCTACCCTCAAACATAGAATCCCGCTGGATGGTATCTTTGAAGACTGTCTTCTAGCTTCCATTGTAATAATTCTGGCAATGGGAACTAAGTTACTCACAAGAAGGAGCATTCTATCTGCGTATTTATTTTAACCAATATATTTACTGAGGCAGGTATGATGCTAGTGAGCTAACATAGAGGTTTGGGTTGTCGAATCAGACTTATATGAATCAAAGATCTTACCGAGTATCAAGATTTATTAATAACTTCAAAAATACGGTATGAGCAATGAAAAGGTATAGGTGAAGCAGCAAGAGGTCTGGGACAGTCTGTCTAACTCCCTAGGGCTTTCTGTCCTGCATCAGATACAGAATCTCTGACTCAGCATAACATATGAAGTCTCTGCGTGAGGTTTGCAGGTTACTGTTCACAGAAGAGAGTGTTTAGGTTAAGAAACATCTCCATTTATACTGTAGATAGTTATTTAACCAATGTGATATACTCCAGGAAACCATACCTCATAAAACCATAGATTCTAGGTTTGTTTACCACAAGTGATTCTAAACCAGGGACATCATGCTGAAGAAAATGCCATAAATAATTACTGTCTTCTAGGAAATAACGACTTGATTTTCCAGGAGGTCCAGTTATCAACATGTTTACAGGAGATTAGATTGTTTATTTTCTCTGACAACTAAGAAAGAAATGAACCGCAGACTAATTACTTTAATTCCTTTCTCTCCTGCTAAGTAGGAGAAATGTCATGGTGAACACAACACACAAGGTCTCCAACTTGGATCTGTTCACCGACTTAGGAGAAAAAAGAAGTAATCAGACTAGTTTAATAGTAATTGCTGGTCTACTAGTGCTGATCAAGAACACTTTTAACTGTGATTAAAAGTTATACTGATGGAAAGCAGCCCAATTTTAAATCACTATTGCAATTTGGAGTGTCTATCCTTGTGACATGTGGCTTGGGATTGAGAGTTGAAGCCATCATTGTTTTTCTACAGCCACAACGAGAGATGCCAGACACCTGGAAGGCCAGCCTCAACTGGTAGTTTCATTTGCCTTTCTTGTACCTCAGCTTCAGCTGCTCTGGAAGAAGACTGTCTGGTGGGGAGTACTACCAAGGCTTACCCACATGAATTTCATGTTTGCTGAAAAATCTGTATTTTAATATAGAGTATTCCATAAAGAACCCAAATTAGATAAAAATCCATTTAGGTATTTTCAATCATTACACTAACAGATACACTCACAAACATTTATTTTATGTGTATGTCTGCAGAAGGCCAATGGTAGAGATGCATATAGAACATTGCAGGAGCAGGTATGAGGATCCCAGTCAGAGATACATGGGCTGAGTCCTAAGCCATAAGCAGAATACAGCCAAATCAAGAAGAGGGACCAGAGATTTCAGGCAGAAGCCACCTACTGGGAAAATAAAGCACTTGGCATACGCCAAGACTACACGCAATTTGGTGCTCATGGAACGTTAATGGGAGGCAGGGAGTGGAGAACGTTGAAGCTGGTACCAAAGGCAGGAACCAGACAGAGAAACTCCAGGAGCTATTTAAAAAAGAGCTTGGACTGTACCCTGTTGACATGGCTGAGTAGGGTTGAGATATGATGGCTTCGATGCCTGTCAGTGTGCCTGCTAGAAAGTTTGTTCTCTTTTTTGACATTAAATCTGCCATCCTATTTCATTGTTTTCACTCTGGCCCTTAGAGCTAGTGAGGAAGCATCTAATTTCTCTTTAACCTAAAAGCCTGCAGACACGTGAATACAGATCTCATGTTCCCCTGAGCTTCTCCATGGTGATGTCTTCATGTCACACGGCCTCCAGATTCCTTGCCACCCTGGCATTCTCTGAGTCCAGCATCTCCCAAGTGCCAGGATTCAGGGATTGGTGAGGGATATTGCTTTTAGGGC
>NW_005370024.1:2806421-2808836 GCF_000412655.1 Myotis brandtii | reverse complement strand
CCCAAAGGGGTCGCGACCCACAGGTTGAGAACCGCTGCAACAGAGTGTTAAAAATGGTTGAAGAAGACAATTTAGGTGATACAACCTTTATTAACCAGGCATGAAGCTAACAGTCTCTTTTCCAAGAAATTCAAAATGGGAAAGAAAGCAGCAAGCTTTTACCAATAGAATAAAGAGTAATGAACAAGGAAGAGACAAATAGAAAAATACTGAGGCTGGGGCCACTTAGCCAACCTTGTTTGGGTGAGAAGGCCCAGAGTTGCCTTGGCTTTGGGCACATAATCCTGGACTGCTGGCTCCTAATCGCTCACCTGCGTGCCTTCCTGGTAGCCCCTAATTGCCCCCATCTGCTGTGACTGGTTATATTGTGTTTCTGGTCAAGGAGAGAAGGCAGGAGTGGGAAACGTTTTTCCTGCCGAGGGCCATTTGGATATTTATGACATCATTTGCCGGCCATACAAAGTTATCAACTTAAAAATTAGCCTTCTATATTTGGTCAAATATTTAAATAACGCACCCCTAATGCCTTGGCAGGGCCAGACCACATGACTTCATGGGCCTTATACAGTCCATGGGCTAGACATTCCCCACCCCTGATTACAGGGACACAAAGTTATCTACATTTTGGTTTATTGGCCAGGCACCACAGACAGGACCAACTCCATGTTGAACCTAGAAATTTATTTCAACAAGAGTAAGGCTGCAATATTCTGCACTTTCTTTCTTTTCTCTATGTTCTGAAATCCTTCTTTCTCCATGGTCCCCTTGGAGCCACAAATTCTTTTCTTTCTATAATGCATAACAATTTAGGTCTCGCTAGCTATTACCTATTACATCCATTAAGAGCAACGGTGACTGGTTAATGTTTAACAACCGGCTCTCCTGAAATTTCCACCGGGGCTGATTTCAAAGGACTGATGGGAGGTCCCTGAACATAGATTTGGGAAGAGAAGTGCTGATCAGCTCTTGAGAGTTCCTATAAGGTGGCCCTCAGATCACTGAAAGAGTTTGCAAATAAAGTAGCCACCTTTCTTAGAGGATGGTAGAGTTCACAGTTACATTTTCCTCTTATTGCATTAAAAAATCGCATAAATTAGACTTTCAAAACTAGACGTTCTAGACTTGCAAACTAACGCTCAACCTTTTAAACCAGTGGGACTAAATGGGCCGAGGTGCTGCCCTCTAGAGGACATATGGAAGTTTGCGGGACTACTTAGGCAGGTAGCAATAACTGAGATGCTCTAGGCAACTTTAGTGGGCAAGGGTCAGAATGCTGAGTATTCTGCCTTGTGAAAGACAGTCCTGCACAAGGAAGGATTGTCCTGCCCCCAAAGTCTATGGTGCAATCCTTGGAACACCCTGCTCCTCACCGTGCCTCCCACAGGTTGGCTTCCTGTTAGATCGTAGTCCTTTATCTTCTGCTGAACTTTTGTGAGAGACATAGACATACCCTGCTGCTTACAGGAAAGGGAAATCCTATGTTTAGTGACAGATGCTTATTTTATTTCTAAATGATTGAAATAAAATGCATTGAAATGAAACTTTTTTTCCCTATTAACCTTTAGCAGCATTTATAATGACCATGTTAAATCAAACCTCATTACAAGGTAATGGAGCCTGACTGAAATACTGCAGGTATGATGCTGAGTAATTTCATAAATTATTAATTGGTAATTGAAAGTTATATAGTAGAATACATTGTGCTCCTGAGGGGGAAAATACAGAAGACTTTGAAGGGAAATAAAGTTGGTTAATATAAAGCATATAGGAAAGTCTTGGAAGCAGGGCAGAGAAGGGCCATACAAGACCTGAACATATCCTGTAACTTTGGCATTGGGTTAAAATATGTAATTTTGATACCAGGGTTGTAGCTTATGTTTGAAACATTGCAGATTTCTAGAGTCCTCTCTCACTTTCTATAGTCAGACATTCTTTCGGGCAAAAAGATCAACTTCAAATTATTTTTATACTAAATGTCTCTTGATACCATGCCTTTATTTTAATTACTAGAGGCCTGGTGCATGAAATTCATGCATGGGGGACGTCCCCTCAGCCCAGCCTGCACCCTCTTCAATCTGGGACCCCTTGGGGGATGTCCAACTGCTGGTTTAGGCCCGATCCTGGGGATTGGGCCAAAACAGGCAGTCGGACATCCCTCTCATAATCCTGGACTGCTGGCTCCTAATCGCTCACCTGCGTGCCTTCCTGGTAGCCCCTAATTGCCCCCATCTGCTGACCTGATCACCCCTCACTGCCTCTGCGTGCTGGCCTGATCGCCCCTAATTGCCCCCCATGCTGGCCTGGTTTTCCCTAACTGCCCCCTGCTGCTGGCCAGGTCACCCCCAACTGCCCCCTCCCTGATGGCCTCATCACTCCTAACTGCCCCCCTCCCGCCAGCCTGGTCATCTCTTACTG
>NW_005370024.1:2783780-2806118 GCF_000412655.1 Myotis brandtii | reverse complement strand
CACCCCACACAGCCTGCTTGTTCAGTTGTTTGGTCATCCCTCACTAACCCCACTGCTGGCCTGGTCGTAGGCAGCCATCTTGTGAGGGCATGAGGGTTAATTTGCATATTACCTCTTTACTATATAGGATATTTCACTCCAAGCCTCCTCTTTCCCAATTGCTTTTCAGAAGTTTTACTTAAAAAAATATTTCCAGTAGTGAAGTAATTATGCTTGTAAAAATAACTTAGAATAATAAAGAATACAGACTTGGAGGGGAATTATTATCACACATAGCCTTTATTATAGGTAGTGTAGTCTTCTGGATCTACACACAGTATAGTTTATAAGTTTACTTTTCTACCATAGACTCATCCTATAGGGAGAATTCTACACTTGCTTTTATAGCTTGGGCATCTTTCTATGTCTATATATGTAGATCTAAACTTTAAAATATTTTTTAAGTTCAAGTATTCTGTAACATGCACATAATTTTAGTGTAGATCTTTATGAATTTCAAGTAAGTATACCCATGTAACCATCACTTCACAAAAGATAGAGACTATAACCACTACCTCTGAATTTTCCTTCACACCCTTTCATCTTTTTATCTTTCCTCCCTGTGTGTAACCCCTATTCTGAATTCTAACACTATACACTAGTTTTAGCATTTTTGAGATTAATATAAATTGAATCAATTAGCACTAACTTTTCTTTTCTTTCTGGATCCCTTTGCTTGATATGGCTTTGAAATTCACTGTTGCATGGATTAGTACTTTATTCTTATTGCTGCATAGTATTCTATTGTATGACGGTAGTGTAATGTATTCATTCTGCCTTTGGTGGCCATCACCACACTGTTGTCTATGTCTATGGGTTATGCATATATGTTCTATGGCTAATTCCTTCACCTTCTTTCATCCAGTATACCTCCTACCCACACCCCTAGTCTATCTTCAAATATTTTTCTCATCAATTCTTTTCCTCCTTCTTTTTGTGCATACATGCTAGATATTTCTTCCATGTTCCATACATCTTTTCACTTTTTTCCTCTATATTCATCATTGTACTCAGTGCATCAATATGGACATTATTTACTGATGTATTTTAGTTCACTAATTCTCTCTGTAGCAACTTATACCTGTTTTTGTATTCTAATTTCAGTTATTATAGTTTTTAATTTATAGTTTCTACTTATCTATTTTTTATAGATATTCAGTTAGCAGATGGTATAACTCTCCACTTTATCCTATATTTTATTGAATTCATTAATCACAGTTTCTTTAAAGTCTGTCTGAAAATCCAACTGTGTGATCATCTTTGGATAACTTTCTCTTATCTATTTTTTCTTTTGGTTTTTGATCATTTGTTGTTTATCCTGTAATAACTTTTAATTTTTTATTAAATGCCCAACATTGTGTAGGGAAAATTTTAGAGGATCTGGATGGCACTACTTTCATAGAGAGAAGATTTTCTTTTCTCCTGGCAATTATGTAAAGTAGGGGAGTTGATCCAATTAATCCTGAGTGTCTGGCTTTATCAGGGCTTATCTTTGTATGTGTTTCCTTGCTTCTTGGGCATAGCCTTGTAATGTTCTCAGCTGAGAACCTAAACTTTTTGTCAGGGCTTTCTTCTACGATGACATGGGACTCCAATTCATCTTTTCTCACCATCATATGACTGCCTAAATCTCTGCTCAGATTTTTTAACTTCTTAGCACCTATTTGCTACTTTATTTTTCATTATCTAGCTCCATGAATGCACAATTTAGAATCAGGGAGTAATTTGGGGGGAATTGCATGAGTAATGTTGGGTTCACTTTTTTGTGATGCCCTGTTCTCTGTGACATAGATCCCTCTAGTCTTGGTTGCCTTAATCACCCTTAATTCCAAGTTTTGTCTTCCTCTTTTAGTGGTACTCTGCCAACTCTATTTGCTTCCTGATTACCCTCTGTGTCCCTTGCCATAGATTGACAAAGTCCCTAGGAACAAAGTGGCCATGGAGTAAGGCTCATCTTGGAACTTTTTATTTTTCTTTGAAATTCTAACCTCAATTGTTATCTGCCTTGGTTACTCTCTGATGCCTTCAGAATATGTCTTTAAAAAATGTATTTAATTCAGCTTTTAGGGTGTTCTCAAAAGGAGGGTTAGTATGACATAAGCTACTGATAATAACTGGGACTATTTTATTCATTTTGAAGGCTTCACACAATTCCAAGTTTTGGATATACCAAATAATTATTTTTTAAAATATATTTTATTGATTTTTTACAGAGAGGAAGGGAGAGGGATAGAGAGTTAGAAACATCGATGAGAGAGAAACATCAATCAGCTGCCTCCTGCATGCCTCCTACTGGGGATCAAGCCCACAACCTAGGCATGTGCCCTTGACTGGAATCGAACCTGGGACCCTCGAGTCCGCAGGCCGACGCTTTATCCACTGAGCCAAACCGGTTAGGGCCCAAATAATTATTTAGTACATGTTGGGCATCTGGTCTCTTTTTAAGTGTTCACTATTATAAACAGTGCATGGACCCTTCTATAATATAACTAGAGGCCTAGTGCACAAAATTTGTGCATGGGTGGGGTTCCTAGGCCTGGCCGACGATCAGGGATGATCAGGGCCTTCTGGTTGCCAGCCAGAGCCTTCCTTCATTCCACGTCACCCCCTTGTGGTCAGTGCACATCATAATGAGTGATTGAACTCCCGGTCTCCCAGTCAAACTCCCAAGGGGACACTTTGCATATTAATCTTTTATATATATATATAGATTTCATGCAACTGTACAAATCATCCTTTAGGATAGACTGCTAATAGTGGGATGGCTGGAAATGGCTTATATCACATTGATCCATCATCTGTTGGCCAGAAGTCAGTTTCATGGCTTCAAACTAATAGGAGGGTAGACTGGGAAATTCATATTTTTTGTATGTACAGGAAGAGGAAATGGTGCGGCAAACACAGATTGTCTTTTTTTTTTAAAAAAATATGGATTTCAGAGAGGAAGGGAGAGGGAGAGAGATAGAAGCATCAATGATGAGAGAGAATCATTGATTGGCTGCCTCCTGCAAGCTCCCCACTGAGGATCAAGCTCCCAACCTGGGCATGTGCCCTTGACTGGAATCAAGCCTGTACCCTTCAGTCTGCAGGCTGGAGCTCTATTCACTGAGCCAAATCAGCTAGGGCCAGATTGTCTTTCGTGTTAACTATTTCCTACCTAGTGTCTCTGAGTCTAGACGCTTCATCTGTAATTTATATATTACATTACCACTTGACTTAATATCATTAAATGCCACTTAACAAGAGTCACCAGCATGGTGACTCTTTTAGGGTTTTCTTTTTGCTTAGAGAGTAAACTCTTGACTTCTTACAAATGTATTAAGTGACAGAACCTCGGAGGAGGAGAATGTTGTTTTGTGTTTCTGAATCTAGTTCTCTTCCCATCTTACCCAGATACTTACTCTTTCCTTTTCATAAGCAGAAGAGAGATTATGGGAAGATTCAGAGGGGACTCTGGTTCACAGTTTGGGTGAAGATGATCAGATGATCACACTTATCAAGCAAGCTCTTCCCAAACAGATTGTAGCTGCAAGGGCAAGAGGGAAGAGAGACAGAAGAAAAACATGGGATGGACATTGCTTCTACTACCTCCAGCAATGTGAACCTGGGCGACCTACTTAGTCTTTCTGTGCTTCTGTGTTCCCAGGTGTACTAGACAGTTCTGATGATGGGATGAAACAGAAACCATTATTGTGGTTCATTAGTCTCATTGTAAAATATCATTGGAAAGGACAGGGCTTGACTTTGGGAAAGACAGGAGTCTGAGCCATAAGGCAACCTAGGTGTGCGTGTGTGTGTGTGTGTGTGTGTGTGTGTGTGTGTGTGTGTGTGTTGCTCATACCCAATGTCTCAGGCCTGGAATCTGAGGACACCTTTATCTCCAGCTCATTTTTATTTATTTGGAGCCATTTAGCTCAATGGTCCCAGAATCAGCAAACACTCCAGGGAAACAACTTTAAGCGGTAAGAGCCTCCTCAGCTTCCCTGCTGGAAGATTCAGTTTAGGGCCTCACAAGTGGGTCTCTTATTTGCTTTTAATCTGCAGTGAGAGGAACAGCCTGGGCAGGGGCCTCTAGCCCTGGTGTTTCAGCTTCCCTCTTTAAGAAACGGGAGTCCTCAAGGTTGGTTCTCTGGTTCTGATAGGGCCATAGGCCATCCTTTCACAGACAGGGGGTTAAGGAGCCCAGTGATAGAACCATAATCCTGAGTACCTTCTCTGAAATAACACAACATCAACCACAATAAAAAAATTATTGCTGTGTTCACCAACCAGACTATTCTGGATTTTGAAAGTAGTTATCAAGAAGAAAAGTGCTGAGTTAGGATTCTACTTTTGCCGTGTACTAGCTCTGTGACCTGATAAACATTGCTTAAACTATTCATGGCTCAATCTCCTTGTATATAAACTGAGAAGAATATCAGTACTATACTTACCAGTGCCTGCGAGGATTAGATGGGATAATTTCTGAAAAGTAGTTTGAATAGTGCCTGGCACATAGCAACTCTGTATAATTGTTACTTAGCCTGTTACAAATAATTATTGTTTATTCCATCATTTAATTTATATAGCACCCTTCTAAGGTAGATATTTTAATTTAATCTCCAGGTGAGGATTAAATGAGACAGAATGGTCGAATGACTTTTCTGAGCTAACCACATTTAATTAGTTGTAGAATTGAAATTCAAATCCAGGCAGTCTGAACAAATAGGACCAAATGCTGAGGGAAATGTGACCTCCCACCCTGAGTGGAGTTATATTACAACATAGCAGTTGGGCACCTCAGTGTCATGTGATTGTGGTTTCTGCCTACATCTGCAACTTTATCAAAGTATGGGGATTGATAAAAAAAAATCTGGAGTTAGACATTTTTGGGTTGAAGGAATCTGGAATCCTGCTTCCCAGTAGCTGTGTGATTTTTAGCAAGTTTCTGAAACTCCATAAGCTCAAGTTTCTTGACCTGCAAAATCCTGGTAACACTGTTGTATGCTGATGCGTTTGAACTACTTAGCAAATATTTGAGTATATTTTAAGTCCTCAGAAAGTTTTGGCTATTGTGGTAGATTCCAAAAAATGGTCCCAATTCTTCTCCCTTCCTGTATTTACACCCTTTTTTATGCAACTTTGTAGTGCCTTCACTCTGCATCTAGATTCAGCCACATGACTTGTTTTGACCAACAGCACGGGGTGGATGTGAGAGTGTGCCTGTTCCAATCTTTTGAATCTGAATCATTAAAATGAGAACCTGTGCATGCTAGGTGGTAAGAGACATGGGGACCAAGTTGAGTCATACAGTTCTCAATGCAGAACTGGAATTTGAATGGAGATCAATCTGACTGGGTAACTAGAGCTCTTCTCCACTCTCCTCCCTGTCCATGGTATTAGCATTGCGACAGAGGAAACTTGGGGGCAGATTTAAGGCAGACTTTTTTTTTTTTACATTAGATTATATTACCAAAAAGATTGCAGAATCAACTTACATTTCATCAAAATGTAAGTATAACAATGAGTAATAACAATATATACATATAGAGAAACAGAAAATTCATACATAATGAGTGCACCATTGGTTTTCTAATATGTACACAGACAATGCAGAGTAGCCCCTCTATAGTCATGTCAAATGTGGAACTTCCTTTTGTAACAGGTGAGCTCAATTTGTGTAAGTTATACCCCCTCAACAGGACTAACATGTTATAAGTTCACCAGTCTGCTTGTCACCAGAGGACTGGTATTGCGTAATAAAGAATGTGACTGGCCTTTGTCCTAGTTTCTGGGAAGGAGACTCTAAAGCCTTGGGATTTTCTTAGAAATGGGAGTGTCATTGTTTTTCCTGAGCCCCTCAGACCCTACCTAAGTTTATGCTAAGGAGGTGGCTCAGGATGGGGGCTGGTCATGATGGAAAGACAAACCATGTGATTAGAATGTTGGGGCTTTGAACTGGATCCTTCCACTTCTGGAAGAGTGGAAAGGGGGCTGCCTAAGGTTGAGCTCAAACATGAGGTCAATGATTCAATCAATCATGCCAACGTAATGAATTCCTAGTGAAATCTATGAACATTGAAGCTCAGTGGAGCTTTCTGGTTGGTGAAAACACGCATGTACCAGAGGAGTGACACGTCCTGGCCCCACACAGAGGAAGCAAGGAATCCCTGCACTCAGAACCCTCCCAGGCTTTTCCCTGTGTCTCCTTATTTGCCTGGTCCTGATTTGTACCCTTTATAATAACACAATCATAAGGATAGCTCATTCCAGAGTTCTGTGAGTTGTTCTAGCAAATTATCAAAACTAAAGGATATCGTGGGCACCCCTGGATTTGTAGCTAATTGGTAAAAAGTGCAGGTGGTAGGGACCTCTAAACTTTTTTGGGGGGGTGTCCAAAGTGAGGGTAGTTTTATTGGAGACCATGCTTTATCCTGTGAAGTCTGACTTTCCTTCAGGATGGTTAGCATCAGAATTGCCTTGCAGTATTGTAAGTGGCCTAAGTGACCTCACATACTTTTCCTTTTAAGTTAATATTTTAAATACATAATAATAACATACAGAAATGCCTTGTTTTATTGAGCTTGGCTTTAACATCCTTCACAGATCCTGTATTTTCATCAATGTGGAGGCAAGACCCAACACCAGCAAAATGATTACAACTTGCTGAAGGCTCAGATGATGGTTAGCAATTTTTAGAAATATGGTGTTTTTAAATTAAGGTATGTACATTGTTTTTTTAAATATCATCATGCTATTGCATACTTAATAGATTACAGGATAATATAAACATAACTTTTAATGCAATAGGAAACCAAAAAATTGTGTGACCTACTTTATTGTGACATTTGCTTTATTGAAGTGGTCTGGAACCAAACCTGAAATATCTCTGAGGTATGCCTGTACATATCCTGGAATTCTGTAGATGTTGAGATCTCCTTTGTTCATCTCTTCCCCAGTCTAATTTCCCATCCTCTCAAAGCGAACCACATTGTTTACTTTGTTATGCAGTTACCTTGCCATTTTTATGTATTTATATACACGTATGTCTCTATGACAATGCAGACTATTCTTTAGTGTTTGAGTTTTATTTGACATGAAAAGCACGATATTTTTGTATCTATCTAAAGTTTTTTTCAGTCAACAACACTTTTTTAAAGATCTAATATTTATAGATTTTTTTATTATTATTAAAAACAAAACACAACAAAACACTTCTGCCTACCCATTCCCCTATTGGTGGACATGTAGGTTGCTTCCTAATGTTAGCTATTGTTTTAAATGATGATGCAATAAGAATACTTTCCCATGTCTCCTTGGACCCACGTGAGTGTCCAGTTCTCAGACAGAACTGTAGTGTCCCTTCAAAAATTCTGGTGTCCCTTAAACAATGTGATTTGACCCTCTTAAAAATAGTTTCTTTAGTGATGGCTTGATGATTTAAAACCAATGTCCAAAAGTTATAGTAATTATGCACTAGGTGATGATGTGGAAGAATTTGTTGGTAGATCAAATAACCACTAGGGACACAGAGGTTTTATTTTTGGCTAGAGGAAGACATTCTATTTTTTGTTTATTGTAAGTTATAAGGAAATTGAGAAAGTATGATTTTTTTAAGAGAGGTTGAATAAATAGTTAATGTGATTTTCAAACTTACAGTCAAATTTGTTTGCATGTTTTATGTATGAGTATGTGTGTGTGCCTGGGTGTATACACACGTGTGTGCCTGTTTAGAGGTGCCCTTAGAACACAATGGGGAAGGATTCTAATTGAAAGATGATGTATGATGTTTATGAATTTCTTCCCCACCTCTGGGAAGTGCTAATAACAGAATAAATGTGTAGTAGTGGCTCAGGCTGCTATACAAAATACCACAGACTGGGTGGCTTCAATGGCAGATATTTATTTCTCCCAGTTCGGGAGGCTGGGCAGTCCAAGTTCAAGGTGCTGGCTGATTCTGTTGCTGGTGAGAACTCTCTCCCTGGCTTTCTGATAGCTGTCTCCTTGCTGTGTCCCCACATGGTGCAGAGCTTGGGTAGACACTGCTTATAATGGTACCTATAACCTTCTCTTCTTACAAGGGTATTAATTCCATTATGAAGGCTTCACCCTCATGATCTCATCTAAACCTAATTACCTCCCAAAGACCCCACTCCAAATACCATCATATTGAGGGTTAGGTCATCAAAATATGAATTTGGGGGATACACAAACCTCCAGTCCATAACTAGTGGTTACCTCATCCTATCCCACGCTCTTTGAAGAATGGCCTTAGTACCTCCTTCTATAACATGCACATGGATTTGTTACAAACTTGTGCTTAATGGTAGTTTCTTGCTACATTTATTCCTTTATCCACTCATCTCTCCCACCCAGGATAGTTATGGAACAGCATTATACAGCCACATTGGAATTTTCTTCTTAAGTTGCCAAAATTATTTCATCAACCAGATGTTCCAAAAATTCTGATTGGATCCAAGAATATTGGTACTTTTATTTCAAAAACAGTTCAAAGTAAGACTCAGCCTTGGAAACCAGGGCAAATTTGTTTACCTGATCTTTAGGCTCATCACAGGCCCTAAGCATTTCTTACATGAGGACCATTCTCAGTAGAGGAAGCCCAGAACACTACTGACCCATATTCTTTATCTTACAAAATGATTCTCACTTCTTACCATCAGGTAATCTCTCTGCAGGCAGTTCCCAAGCCATCTACACTAATAAAAGAGAAAGATGCAAATTGACCTTACCTTTGCGATGCCCACCAGCCAATCAGGAGTGAGTATGCAAATTAACCCAACAAAGATGGCAGGTTAATTTGCAAACACAGGCATGGAGTGGCCAGGGGCGGGGACACTTGCATTGTCACCATGGCGACGACACAGGCATTCCACACTGCCCCAGTCACTCTGGGCCTCTGTGCTATGTAGGAAGGAGGAAATGCAGCTCTGGGTCCGAACGAAGGCAGAAAGGTGGCTCCAGGCTGGAGCGAAGGTGGAAAGGCGGCTCCCACCAGAGCAAAGGTGGTGCCAGCAGCCAGGGGAAGGAAGGCCCATTCTTGCATGAATCTTCATGCATCCGGCCTCTAGTGTATATATGAAGAAAATGGACAAGTTGAATGTAGGCTCAGCATGGAAGAAGCTGTATGTGGTTAGCAAAGTCTTCCTTGCATGAGGGAGAAGAGTTGGGGATCTGGGTGCCATATATTTGCCTCCCCACATAGTTATTCTCTTCCTCGTTTTCTTGATTCCCTGATTACAAATTATCTCTTCTATTAGTACACCTATCATAGTTTCTCTTGTCTTTTTTTTTTAAAGCCAGTTTCACAGTTTCATTACCCAGGAATTATAGTGACATCAATGACAATCATTTATACTAAAAGCTAACATTTGCCAAGTGTCTCCTTAGGTACAGGACCTATGTATTGACATTTAATTCTCTCACCAATACTAAGATATTGGCCCTGATATGATTCCCATTTTGTAATTGAGAAAACAGAGGCTCAGAAAGGTGAGGTGAGTTCCCCCAAATCTCCAGCTAGCAAGTGGCAGTGCCAGTATTTGTACCCAAGCAGTCTGACTTCTTGTTTTAGTGACTAATCTGTTCTTTAGGAACTGGGTTTTCACTTTACATCCAATATTATTTAACTAGAGGCCCAGTGCACAAAATTTGTGCGGGGGGGGTGTCCCCTCAGCCCAGCCTGCACACTCTCCAATCCGGGACCCCTCGGGGGATGTCTGACTGCTAGTTTAGGCCCAATCCCAGGGATAGGGCCTAAACCGGCAGTCGGACATCGCTCTCACAATCCTGGACCACTGGCTCCTAATCGCTTACCTGCCTGCCTGCCTGATTGCCCTTAACTGCCCCCCCCCCCTCGCCAGCCTGGTCGCCCCACGCAGCCTGCTTGTTCAGTCATTTGGTCGTCCCTCACTAACCCCACTGCCAGCCTGGTTGCCCCATGCAGCCTGCTTGTTCAGTCGTTTGGTGCTCCCTCACTAAGGCCCCTGCAGGCCTGGTCACCCCATGCAGCCTGCTTGTTCAGTTGTTTGGTTGTCCCTCATTAACCCCCCTGCCGGCCTGGTCATCCCACGCAGCCTTCTGTTCAGTCGTTTGGTCATCCCTCACTAACACCCCTGCTGGCCTGGTCGTAGGCAGCCATCTTGTGAGGGTGTGAGGGTTAATTTGCACATTACCTCTTTATTATATAGGATTCTCATAACCATACTTTAAAGTTAGAATGATAAAACCCATTTTTCAGGTGAAATCACCAGCCTCTGTAAAGTTAATTTGCCCAAGATCACCAGCAAGAAAGTGCAAGAGCCAGCTGAAATCTGTCCTCTTCCTCAAACTGCCTCAATTTAATTTCTCCTTGTTGCCTTGAATTGAATGGAAGTCTCAAGGTCTTCTGCCCCGAGCTAAAAAATCAACTGTGGAATGCAGAATGTGTCTGTTTCATTGACTTTCTCTTGCTTTTTACTTATTTCTATGACCTTGCAGGTCTGTTACCATCTCCCCTTTAGAGGATCTGGTTCCACATTGCTCTCTGGTCTCCTCCCCTTGCTTTTGCCTCCACACTACAGCCAGACCCACCCCCATTTTAAAGTTGTCTCAAGTTGTGTTCAAATCTCCAGAGTCCTTGCAGCCTTAAACAACAGCACTGGATCTAATTTTAAAATGATTTATCGTTTCAATTTGTGCTAATATCATTATAAATCATCCATTTACATAGACTGAAGGCCTGATTAATTCAAATGTATTCATTTATTTTAGATTAATATGCACCCACTGACTAACCTCTGTATTCATTTACACACAAAATTAAAAACAGATTATTACATCCAAACAACTACCTACACCAGGCGGCTCGAATGGAATTGCTCATTTCCAGTTCTGGTGGGGTAGTTAGAGGATTGATTTTGTGGTCCTGAAGGGGTCAGACAAAGAAGCATTACATGTGACATGTCATCACAGCAACATGCCTTCAGCTTCTGGCTCTTACACTGTCATTGTTGCTGATGCTGCCTTTGAGTTCAGTGACACTTTGTCAGCTTTGGTTTCCCAATCTATAGAGACATACTGAATACTCACAGAATGCTTTCTATATGCCCATCCCTGGACATAGTACTTTATAGATGCTAACTCTTTTAATCTTTACAACAGCCCTATGAGGGAGGTACTAAGAACATTCCATTTTACACATGGGATGGGAGGGATTGAGGCTTAGAGATATTTAGTAACTTGCCCAACATCAAGCTAGTAAGTGTCAGAGAGAGGATTTGAACCTAAGATGTCTGGCTCATGGGTCCCTGCCCTTGGCTACTCTACTATGTGGCTTTAGGATCAACCAGAATCATGCAAGAATTGAAAGAATATTTAGAGATTTCCTGAAAACATTTTGAATGCTAACTAGTGATATAGACACTCCTAGGTCTTAAATCACGTCAAACACTTCCTATAAAATCCCAAGATACTCAGTGTAGTTCTGGATGAAAAACAGTGGCTCAGTAGATGTGAGTTTCAATGAGCTAGTAATCATTTTCCCTCCACAATGAAATTATATCTTTAGGATGAAGATATACAAATAATGATGTAGAATCCTGGAGTTGTAAGATCTGAGTCTGGTTTCCACTTCCATCAATTCTTAGTTCAGCCAGTGTGCCACAGCCCCTGGGCAGTATTAGTTTTCTGCTTTACAAAGTCATCATCTTGTTTCCTTGACTGACTCTTTCAGCCTGAGCTATGAGCTTCTATGACGCACCAGCCTGTTCCACACTGCAGTTCAGTTTCATAGGCATACCAAGCCCTCATTATCCTGGACCTCAGTTGCTAACATGCATTGCAGTTTCCCCCCAAGTGCTTCCCTGCTGAAGGAGTGTCCAGTCCGGTCACCTCTTTTCAATTTGTTAGACATTTAGAGGCAAAGGCATTGGGGTGACTTGAAGTACAACATATGATTCTTGATTTGAAGTACTAATGGAATGTGGCCCTGCAAAAAAAAATGCCTTTCATATATATTTCCCAAAAGGCCTTTCTTACTTAAGACCTTGAATTTTATATTATATTCCTAGGTCTGCTTTTTTAAATAGCCTAAACCTGTCTGTTGGCCACCTATTGTGTGAAAGAACATTTTTCCTGGTGGGAGAAGAATAATGTTAACAATAATAAATGTATCATAACCCTGTAGAACGGGTTTCTTTTCAAAGTACTGCATTGGATCATGGAAATAGCAGTGAAATTAGAGACTAAGGTTTGAAGCCAGGCTTTGTCATGATGGAGTGACCTTAGATAAGCCCCTGTCCTTTCTTAAGCATTGATTTCCCTCTGATTTTGGAGTTGAATTAGTTGACCTGAACTCTGATTTTATATACTTTTGCACTTTGTTTTATTTAAAGCAGAAGATGTAGCCCCTCACACATTGAAAGGCACATATTCAAGCTCAATAAAGACTTGATGGACTGAATTAAAAATATACGAATGCCTTTAAATCACAAGCTCTCGTATCAGCTGCTGGGGTTCAAATCCTGACTTAACCATTTACTACATGACAAGCTGCTTGATTTGTTTTCCCATCTGTAAAATGGAGATGATAATAGCACCCATCCCTCTCACAGGACGAAGCCAGGAGTATATTGTAGTTAACAACTATATAGTGCAAGAGCAGTGTCAGGCTCATAGTAGGTGCTCAATAATTGCCAGCTGCTTCTGGATGCTTGAGAAATTTGGAGCACACACACACACACAAAATGCAGAACTCTAATATGTACCTTGGTTTCAATAAATCCAAGCCGGACATCAAGGTCTGAAGTAGAACTCAGCAGAGGACAGAATTGGGTTCGGGGATCAGAAAAGGTCTCTGACCAAAGAACTTATGTGCATATATGCTTAACCCATGGACACATACAAGAGTGTGGTGAAGGCCCATGTTGGGGGGGGGGATGGGAGGTGGAGAGGGTCAATATGGAAATTAAAGATGACATCTGTAATACTTTCAACAATAAAGATAAACTTTTTAAAAAGGAGCTCTCTGGAAACCTGAAGAGGATGCAGCTTTTCCTGGGAGATGAGCATGTTGAAAGGACAGAGGGAAAGCTATTGGGTGAAAAATGGCTAAAGATGATGAAGCTTGGGGGCCAGGTTTCAGGGAAGAATGTTCTCTACGCTACTCATTCTGATAATCCTACTGGTCACATTTATTTTTATAAAGTGGATTGTCTTTTTTTTTAATTTTAGAGTACTATTTAGAACAGTTTTAGATTTATAGCAAAATTGAGAGGAAGGCATAGATTTCCCATATTCCCCACATATGCATTGCCTTACCTGTTATCAACATTAGTCAGTGGTGCTTTTTAAATTTTTTTTTTACTGAGGATGAACCTACATTGACACATCAGAATTACCCAAAATCCATAATTTACCTTAAGGTTCACTCTTGGTGTTGTACATTTTATGGGTTTGGACAAATGTATAGTGACATATATATGTTATTATAATATCACGAAATTCATGCATGAGAGGGGGACGGGTGGTCCCTCAGCCTGGCCTGCACCCTCTCCAATCCTCCCCTGCAGGCAGTTAGGGTGACCAGACCAGCAGGGGAGGGCAGTTAGGGGTGACCAGGCCGGCAGGGGAAGGCAGTTGGGGGGACAAGGCCTGCAGGGGAAGGCAGTTGGGGGAGACCAGGCCTGCAGGGGAGGGCAGTTGGAGGGAACCAGGCCTGCAGGGGAGGGCAGTTGGGGGCAACCAGGCCTGCAGGGGAGGATCAAACCCCACTTTTTGTGAATCCTATGTTCCAAAAGTATTTTCATTCATCTGGTCCTCTCTTTCTCCTCGTTCAGATCAAGGATCAAGGTCTCTTTGTCTTTCACTTGAACTGTTACTATATAATAGTCTCTTGCTAGGCTGTCTGCCTTTCAGATGGGAGCCCCTCCTGGCTGGCTTCAGAGCTTGTACTATTAATACTCCAGTATGCAGTGGGAAGGAACACAGAGCCTTTAATTAATCTGGTTTGTCTGGATTAATTTTCATCTTCACCTATATATTCTTGAGGAAGTTACTTAACTTGTCTTACTGTTTTATTATCTGCAGATAATACTAACAATATCTTCCTGATGATACTGTTGTGAAGATTAAATGCAATTATCTATGCTAAGTACTTAACATAGTTGCCTGACTCGTGGTCATCCTCAAAAATTAATATTATGCCATTACTAATCACCACCACCATCACCATAATCATCACCACCATCACTACCACCATCACCACCATAATCACCATTATCACCATCATCATGACCACCACCATCAACCATCACTCACCACATCACCACCATCACTACCACCATCACCACCATAATCATCATTATCACTATCATCATGACCACCACCATCAACCATCACTCTTATCCTCATCAAGGAAGGTGAGGCTGGGGTGTTAGACAAGTTCTAGTTATCACTCATGTTGCAGTTCTGGGTGTCAGCAGATCACCAGCACATCAATCCCTGCCTGTTGAATTATTAAGGCCACTCTAACACATGAGAGTTGTCGAAGGAAATAAGGTGGTTGCACCCTATGAAGGGAGAAGCCACATCTTCATGTATTTTCAAGTCTGTGGAAGATGAATTAGAAATTTTAGTAAAAATAAGGTGATAACAATAATTGTGCAACTACTTTTACTGTTGCTACTGTGAGGACAGGCATATAAAAAACTGACAATCTTCAGCTTACCTCTAGGGTTGAAGAGGCAGAGTAAGTAGAAGGGAACAAGATGGCCATGCTACATTGAATCTCTATCCATCATATTCTTCCCATCAACCCTCCACTACAGTTTTATTATACCTTTTTAAGTCTGAGGATTCTGAGGTTTACAGAGTTGAAAATGGTGGAAATTAGACCTCTTCTTAGGCATGATATTCCTTCTCTGGATTTGTGGTCAACATAAGAAGCTCTTTCTAACAATGAGACATGTCCAATAACCCAATGATCGCCTTAGGACACAGGGAGGTCCCCATCACAGGAGATGTTCAAGTTGAACCTAATGTGTTGGGAGAATTTAAGCATTTAAGAAAGGCTGGGATGAGTCCTTTAAGATTCTTCTGAGGTTGAGAGCCTAATTCTTTGTTCAACTTGCCCCTGGCTGCTGACCTTGGAGCATCACTGTTGTTTTTATTTGGGACTGTATTTAAAGAGCTCTCCTCTGCTCATGGGAAGCCCAGTGCTACACCTAAAATGGAGCCTCCAGTTTGCTAGAGCATGTTAAAAAATGTACTTATGTAGTCAGTTAGTAGCCTTTATCTTATAAACCCCCTCAATGAAATTCCACAGCATTAATTGGCTGTGAAACTTCACAGAGAGGTATTTTTCTTAACTCAAGTTGGTCAGCATTTTCTAAATTCCTATAAATATTTGCTCACATGAAGCAGTTAATGGATTTTCTCATGCAGAACATTCTTGGCCACCAATGGAAAATTCTCCGAAAGATGAATTGCTTTCCTGTGGCCTTAGGACAACTACTAGTCAGAATCTTTATGCTACCTGATGCTCCCAGTTAATGCTAAGTCTGGAAGTATCGATGCTAGGGCCAAATGAAGACAGATACATGAGGAGTCCCTTTGTATGGTCTCACCAAGCTTTGATGCCATGCTGGGCACAGGGCTTGCCACTTTTCCTGCATCATAACATACGATCCTCAAAGCAACCTTGCTCAGCATGCATCTACAGATGCCATGTTTTAGGTTGAAGGAGCTGAGGTTCAGACAGGCAAGATCTGAGCTTGTGGCTATTTAGATTTATATTTACATTAATTAAAATAAAATAAAAACACATGTAGATATTCAGTCTCCCAGTCTCCCCAGTCATGTCAAGAGCTCATTTGCCACATGTAGTGTGAGGCTACCCTATTGGACGGTGTGTATTTGAATATTCCCATCATTTCAGTGTTTTTGCACAGTGCTGGCCAGAAAGGACATTTAAATGGTAGAGCCAGGATTGAGCAACCAAAAATTTGATGCTCTTTGTGCAGCGCTGTGCTCCAGAGAACGCAGTGTGTCATGTACAGCAGATGCTCTCAAACTCCTTAAGTCAGGGTAAGTAAGGTTAGCAGCAGCATCGAGGATGGGGAGTGAATGTTGTAGGGGGAGAGAGTGAATACTTACAGCAGGCTTTCTGGATGTCCCAGATGTTAACCAAGTTCACACATTTAAGGGCTTGGACCTGGAACTAACTCCATGGTCCTTTTCTTCAGAAAGCTACTCTGCTGCTCTATGTGACTTGAAAGTCGAGTGTATTTCAAAATTATTTCAGCCAAATCGCTACAGATAACTTACTCACTGATGGATGGATTTTTAAAGTTACAGCCTTGGTGTTAAAGTGATCAGTGACCATATGAAGCCCCAGCAGGAACATTTCTTGGGCTTGGTTCTCAGAGCCTTCTTCTAACCAGTGTCTCCTCCTGAGTCAGCAGCAGCTCATAGTTCTACCGGAATCTTCCTCCCAAGTTCAGAGCCATCTCCAAACTGCCTAAGTAAAGCAGACAGAATATTTAGTGAGGTTGCTAGAGCCATAAAAGAAAAAAAATTAACCAAACTTATTAGGCTCCATGTTTCCTTTCTCTCATAAAGGAAGCCATTGGCAATAAATGCCTTTCTGCTTTTTAACAGATGAATGGCCCAGCTGTGATAAATACACCAGTGTTTTCTGGAAGAAATATATTTTATTTCGACAGTTTCAGTAGTGGGAATCATATTTTTCAAAGGAGTGGTGAAGACACTTTAGTGAGGGTTAATCTTTTCAAACCAGTGTGAAGGCTGGGGCAGAATATATCTAGTACACTTGGGGTTGGATTCCAAAATCATGGGACAGGCCCATTTGTCCATGGTTCTCTCTCTGTCTTGCCTGCTCAATCTCCATCTTTTATAGCCTCTCTGTCTTTACATTGACCCTCCTAGGATTAGGAGTATGCATATATTCCCTTTTGTTTTAGGTAAGGGAAGCAGGGCTCAGAAAGACCAATTGGTTTACCTGATGTCCTACACCTAGTGAGCCAGGAATCCAAGACTTGGACCTTAGTACTTGGTTCTCCTATTCATTTCCTGTAATTCAGCTTATATCCAGCAGAAGGTGAAGAGAGTGGCTGAGAGTTAGAAGGTCTGGGTTCCAGCCATGGTTTTGCAGTCAACCAGAGAGATGACCCTGTGCAAATCATCTCCCTGCATGTTATTTATTTATCCTGCACAGTGGGTTTTAACTTTCCTTGGACTGAGGAGTTTTCTGTGATGTGAGATTTTTGTTCTAAAACTCAGAAAATTCCAATCAAACTGGGGTAAGGTGGCCACCCCAGTTCTGTTGTTGATCCGTTTTTATTCTCTACCATCTCTTCTTGGGAAGTCTCATACATTCCACTGACTTCAAACACCAGCAAGTACTTGGTCACCCCTTCTGTGTGTCCTTCTCTCCTGCTGGCTTCAGTCCATCTGTCTGATGGACACACTCACTGAGATGAACCACAATTATCTTCACCTGAACATGTCGTGTCCAAGGGTCCCACCCCTCCATCTGCCATCCACCTCCACTTGCATTTCCTACTGCTGTGAGTGGCACTGCTGCCAATCCCACTGCCCACACATCAAGTAACAATCTTCACCTGAACATGTCGTATCCAAGGGTCCCACCCCTCCATCTGCCATCCACCTCCACTTGCATTTCCTACTGCTGCCAATCCCACTGCCCACACATCAAGTAACGAGTGGTCTTAGAATGCTCTGCATTTTGGAGGTACAGGGGATAGTAGTAGAATTCATGCTTTTTTATTATTTAATGGACCTTTTGACTATAAAATGGACCTTTTGACTACTTGGGGATGGAGAGATTGATCAAACGGATCTAAACTTGTCCTATATAATACAATAAGGAGATTTTAAAATTCTTATTGGGGATCTTAGGGACTTAGAAGGTAGGAGCCAGTGACCTAGGTGAGGATGATGGTTGGCACCTGGTTATGAGGGTGGGAGGTAGGTGATGGGAGAGATTCTCTGTTGGGAGAATGGTGGTCTCAGCAACAGGGTTGGGGAACTGCACTGATGGACTTTAGAAGCAGTGATGGCCGAGAGCAAATGTCTTTTTTAGCTCAAGCTTTAATTGCTTCCCATGTTCCTGAGGCTTTCAGGAAAATCTATCTCACAGAGCAGCACTGTGCTCGGGTGCTTTGAGAAATCAAGGGGAGATGGCTCTATTGGTGCTTGGGCTGAGGAAATGTAGAGAGAGAGCATGAGATGCCCACCCAGGCTGGAGGCATGTGGATGGATTACATGGGAGGACATAGCGACCAGAATGTGTCTCTGGCTGGACATGTCCTCAGCATTTGGAAGGGCTCAGTACTGGAGATGTTATTGTGAATAACGCCACAAGAGGTGGTGTGTCAAGGGGAGATGGCTCTATTGGTGCTTGGGCTGAGGAGATGTAGAGAGAGAGCATGAGGCTGGAGGCATGTGGATGGATTACATGGAGGACATGGCGACCAGAATGTGTCTCTGGACATGTCCTCAGCATTTGGAAGGACTCAGTACTGGAGATGTTATTGTGAATAACACCACGAGAGGCGGTGCATGCACCATGGGGTCCCACCAGACTGGTGGAGCTGGAATCTCAGCTTCTCCAGTGTTCCTCACTGTCTCTCTAGAGTGGCCTTTCTCCTCTCTCCCCCAGTGCTCTAATGGTTTCCTCTTTATCTTCTTCGTGGCTCTCAGTTCTGAAATGATCTGATTTATTTCTTTGTTTAGAGTAGGCCTTCTCAGTCTTGGCACTAATGACATTTTGGATCCAATCATTCAAGGTCATGGGACTGTTCTGTTAGTTGTAGGATCTTTAGCTGTGTCTTTGGACTCCACCCACTAGATGACAGTAGCACTGTCTTGGGCATGATAATAAAGTATGTTTCCAGACACTGTCAAATGTTCCCTGGGGGGGGCAGGGTTCTAGTATGTTTCCAGACACTGTCAAATGTTCCCTGGGGGGCGGGGGCAGGGTTCGCCCCCAGTAGAGAAGCACTGATTTCAGGTATGTCTTTCAGAGCAGAAGGAACATAGTCGTCCTATCTCTAGTGCCTAGAAGAGAGTGCTGACATAGGATATATGCGCCAAGTAAACATGGGTTGACAAGCTGCCTGCAGAGCTGCTGCAGAGTTAAGCTTGTGGTTTAGTTGTAACTTAGAGGGAAATACTCCATCTCTGATGGAAAACACCCCAGGAGGAGCACCTCCCAGGAGCTGGCATATGAGTGAAAGCTTGTGGCATGAGCAAGCATGATCCTGGCCAAGGGAAGGTGTTGGGAGTTCTTGACAGAGGGAGGGAACCTGGAAAAGAGGAGGAGGTGGGATGGGTGTGGGATGTTGGTACTGGTGGGGAGGCTGGAGGATAGAAGAATGACTAGCTAAGAGAGGCTATAGGGCATAAAAGTAAAATCCTAAGAGTCTGGAATAAGGCAGTGGCAATAGGATTGACTTCCACTTTAAGATGTGTGATTAGTAAGAGAAGGTTATTCTGAAATCATTAATATACCTGATTAGACCCTTGATTTGTGCTGCTGGCTGGTCGATTAATGCTTGATGAAATGTTGTTATCCTTATAGCTCATATTTTCCTCTTTTTACTTTTACTCAGCAACTATCACTTCTAATCAGTTTTACATTAATTGTACATAACACTGCTTTGCTTTAAACATATTATTTTAAAACATTTTGTTTTACAGTTCACTTCACATCTTGAAATGCTGTAGACAGTGGTCATAAATCTCTCTTGAAAGAAAATGGAAGTTGTCCATTTTAATTTCATATCAATTCCCCACTGGTTGGAAAGAAGGTTAGGAGACACACACAAAAACTTTTCCAACCACTTGCAATAGTTCATGTTTTACCAGTGGGTCTGTTATTTTCAAGCAGAATAGATTACTTTCAGAGTGTATGTGCCTGAGGTTAGGCTTCAAAGACATGTTTTGAGATAATGTGCAAGATTTTGAATAGAAATAACAATTTAATTTTGGAATGTGACCAAAAAGATGACAGCAATGAGGTTGAAGAAATAGCACAAGTTCTGGGCCAGAGAGTTTTTGCTTGGATTTTGGCCCCTGTGCTCACTAGCACTGTGATCCTGGGTGCATTATGTTAATCTCTGCCAGTCTTTATTTTTTTCATCTATATAGTGGGGGGTGGAGAATGAGGGGGATGTAACAAACCACTCCTAAAACAGTGCCATAAAAGATCAACAGCAATTGTTTCTTTTACTCATTAGTTATTTTTTTCTTCTGGGCAGGGCTCAGAGGGGATGGCTTATTATTTTTTTAAATATATTTTATTGATTTTTTAGAGAGGAAGGGAGAGGGATAGAGAGTTAGAAACATCAATGAGCAAGAAACATCGATCAGCTGCCTCCTGCACACCCCCTACTGGGAATGTGCCCGCAACCAAGGTACATGCCCTTGACCGGAATCGAACCCAGGACCCTTTGGTCCGCAGGCCGACGCTCTATCCACTGAGCCAAACCAATCAGGGTGGGATGGCTTATTTTTGTACCCATTGCAACAGCTATGGTGACAGACTGGAGTTGGAGGGGGAGTTTCAAGGTGGCCCCTTACCTGGCTGGTAAGTTGTCATTGACTATTGGCCAGGAGTTCAACTAAGTCTGACAACGAGTGTCTACATGTGGCCTCCCAACTTGGTGGGCTCAGAATAGGACCACTTACGTGGTCTCACTTCCCCTGGAATGTATGTCCCAGGAACTGTATGGCTTTTTATGACTTAACCTCAGAAATCAAATAGTGTCACTTGTGACATATTCTACTGGCTGAAGCAGTTAAAAGACTGTCCAGATTCAAGGTGGGGACATAGACACCACCTCTTGATGGGAGTGGGGACAAGATGACATTGTAGATGAACATGAAACATTGGGCTGCTCTTGGGAAAAGTCATTCTGCTGCAGTGCTAATGTAAAGTACAGTGCATTGTATAGATACTGTCACATAATAAATGTGGAGTCAATGGCAATGATTTGCATTTCTATTAATTGCAACTGAGTGCTACCCAAGTGAAGTTAAATTAGGCATTAGCTTTATCCTTGCAGTTCAAGATCTTTCTCCCCAAATCTGGTTCCCTTTCTATTCCAAAAGGGTTATCATTTATCCTATTATATCCAGATACTTAGAAATTATCCTTGACACCTCCCTCTTATCCATCATATATATTTTATACAGCACTAAGTTCCACTGATACTGTCTTACAAGTCTGTTCACGTTTTTTTCCATGTCCAGAGCCACTGACAAAGTCTAAGCTACCATCATCTTTTGCCTGAAATACTCATTTCTATGCCTCCATTTTGATCTTCTTTCAATCAGTTCTTTATCACACTTGAAAGCAGATCTGATCATGTCCTCATGCTGCTATAAAACAATGGATTCTTAGGACTAAGACCCAAATTTTAGTAGGACCTACATCTATAAACTGGCTCTCTTCACTTCTCAACCTCATCTGTAACACAGTTTCCTCTCACCCCTTCCCTCTGAGCTGCTGCCAGACAGGACTTCTCTCACGTCTTGGAATTCCTGGACAGGAACTCCCTTTTGCCACAGGGCCTTTGCATGTGCTGTTGCCTGGCCTGGGTGCTACTTGTATTGAGCTCTACAACAAGGCAGTTAATCCTATTCATTGCTTCTTTGATATTATAACTTCAGATAGGATGACTGGGGTTCAATGATTAGAAACCCAACTTACGTTGGTTTATATCATAAGGATATGTACTATCCTATCTAATAAAAGAGTAATATTCAAATTAGCCATCACTACCTCACTCCCTCACTCTGTCACAAAGATGGCAGCAGCCACGGAGATGGAGCGAGCAGGAGCCTTGGGTTGCCCTCGGAGATGGAGGAAGCCAAGCTTCCCGCCTGCCCTGGCTGGCCCTGGGCTCTGCTCAAGGCTACAAAGTTTCAATTATAGAAGATAAATAAATCCCAGATACCTGCTTCCAGCCACTGTGATCTCCGCTCAAGGAGGGGCTGGAACCCTGGGTTGCCAGGGGCAATCCAGGCTTCAAGCCCGACCAAGGTTACAAAGTTTCAATTATAGACGTTAAATAACTCCCAGATACCTGCTTCTAGCTTGTGGGCGTGGCCAGCCTGCAAACAGCCATCAGCCCCTCACCCAGGCTGGCCAGGCACCCCAGCCAGACCCCCACCCTGATCTGGGACACCCTTCAGGGCAAACCAGCCGGACCCCACCCATGCACCAGGCCTCTATCCTATATAATAAAAGGGTAATATGCAAATTGACCCTAACAG
>NW_005370024.1:2765906-2783730 GCF_000412655.1 Myotis brandtii | reverse complement strand
CTCAATGCAGGAGCTGCCCCCTGGTGGTCAGTGAGCTCCCACAGGGGAAGCTCTGCTCAGCCACAAGCCAGGCTGATGGCTGCCAGAACAGTGGTGGTGGTGGGAGCCTCTCCTGCCTCCTCAGCAGCGCTAAGGATGTTGGACTGCAGCTTAGGCCTGCTCCCCAGTGGCAAGTGAACATCCCCCAAGGGCTCCCGGGCTGCCAGAGGGATGTCTGACTGCCAGATTAGGCCTGATCCCTCTGGGAGCGGGCCTAAGCCAGCAGATGGACATCCCCCGAGGGGTCCCAGACTGCAAAAGGGCACAGGCCAGGCTGAGGGACCCCCCAGAGTGCACAAATTTTTGTGCACGGGGCCTCTAGTCTATAATAATAAAAGCATAATATGCTAATTAGACCAGACAGCCAAATGACCTTCCTGACATCCTTCCAGATGACCTTCTGGATGAAGCCATGGCTGCGAGGGCTGAGCCCCTTGCACGAATTTTGTGCATTGGGCGTCTAGTCTTATATAAAATAAGTCCAAAAGTAGGAAAGGCTACAGAGTTGGCTGTTTTGGTGGCTCAGCAATATAAATGACTTCTCTGTGTGATTAGATTCTTTGAAATTTCCCATGATTTGTTACCTGCATTAACTTCAGCTGAAAGTATGTTCATAAAATGAGTACTGGCAGTGGAGAAAACCTGCTTCCTTGTTTTCATCTCCTCCAGCCATGGAATATGAGTGCTTTACATCACTGTGATTGGACCAATAGAGTTCATGTGCAAAACACTCCTGAGACCAATCATAGTCATCAGAGTGGTATCCTGATGTCATTGGCTTAGACCAGTGGTCGGCAAACTCATTAGTCAACAGAGCCAAATATCAACAGTACAACAATTGAAATTTCTTTTGAGAGCCAAATTTTTTAAACTTAAACTATATAGGTAGGTACATTGTTATTAACTTAATTAGGGTACTCCTAAGGCTTAGGAAGAGCCACACTCAAGGGGCCAAAGAGCTGCATGTGGCTCGCGAGCCACAGTTTGCCAACCACGGGCTTAGACTAATTAGGATCCACCAATAAGAGCAGAAAAAATACTAGTATCTCTTGTGTCACATGCCTTTGTGAGGCAGAAATGGAGTCCTAAACAAATATGGGTTATATTAGAGAGAGTAGGGAATAGATAATGGGAGGCAGCCAATAGTGTCCACTGGAACTGCCATGTAACTCTCCTTGGCATTTAACCTAGGTTGTAATGAAAGCTTTTTAAAAATTGTGGTAAAATACATATAACATAAAATTTACCATCTTAATTATTTTAAGTGTGTGTCAGCAGCATTGAGTATATTCACATTGTTGTACAACTATCACCACCATTCATCTATCCATTGAACTCTTTGCATTGTGCAAAACTGAAACTTTGTATCTATCTATACTAATAATAGGGTAATATTCTAGAGCAGAAAAAATACTAGTATCTCTTGTGTCACATGCCTTTGTGAGGCAGAAATGGAGTCCTAAACAAATATGGGTTATATTAGAGAGAGTAGGGAATAGATAATGGGAGGCAGCCAATAGTGTCCACTGGAACTGCTGTGTAACTCTCCTTGGCATTTAACCTAGGTTGTAATAAAAGCTTTTTAAAAATTGTGGTAAAATACATATAACATAAAATTTACCATCTTAACTATTTTAAGTGTGTGTCAGCGGCATTGAGTATATTCACATTGTTGTATAACCATCACCACCATTCATCTATCCATTGAAGTCTTTGCATTGTGCAAAACTGAAACTTTGTATCTATCTATACTAATAAAAGGGTAATATGCTAATTAGACCAGACATCTTCCAGACGTCCTTCCAGACAAAGCCACAGTGGCAGGGGCCAAGGCAGAGGCGATTATGGGTGATCAGGCCAGCAGGGGGGATCAGTTAGGGGGACAATCTGGCCAGCAGGGGAGCAGTTAGGGGGCGATCAGGTCAGCAGGGGACAGTTAGGGGCATCAGGCCAGCAGGCAGAGGTGGCTAGGGGTGATCAGGCAGGCAGGCAGGAGAGTGGTTAGGAGCCAGTGGTCCTGGATTATGAAAGGGATGTCCAATGGCCGGTTTAGGCCCGATCCCTGTGGTCCTAAACCAGCAGTCAGACATCCCCCAAGGGGTCTCGGATTAGAGGGTGCAGGCTGAGCTGAGGGACCTCCCCCTCCCCTTGTGCATGAATTTTGTGCACTGGGACTCTAGTTAAATGATAAGTCCCCGAAACTTTGTATCTATCTATACTAATAAAAGGGTAATATGCTAATTAGACCAGACATCTTCCAGACGTCCTTCCAGACAAAGCCACAGTGGCAGGGGCCAAGGCAGAGGCGATTATGGGTGATCAGGCCAGCAGGGGGGATCAGTTAGGGGGAGATCAGGACAGCAGAGGGGAGCAGTTAGGGGCAATCAGGCCAGCAGGGGACAGTTAGGGGTATCAGGCCAGCAGGCAGAGGTGGCTAGGGGTGATCAGGCAGGCAGGCAGGAGAGCGGTTAGGAGCCAGTGGTCCTGGATTATGAGAGGGATGTCCAACTGCCAGTTTAGGCCCGATCCCAGTGGGCCTAAACCAGCAGTCAGACATCTCCCAAGGGGTCTCGAATTAGAGGGTGCAGGCTGAGCTGAGGGACCTCCCCCTCCCCTCGTGCATGAATTTTGTGTACTGGGACTCTAGTTAAATGATAAGTCCCCATTCCCTGCTTCCCCCAAACCCCCTGTCTCTGGCAACCACTGTCCTTTCTGACTTATGCACTTGGCTCTTCTGGGTACTTCATGTAAGTGGACTTATACAGGATTTGTCCTTTTGTGATTGGATTATTTCACTTAGTAAAATGCCCTCTAGGTTCATCCATGTTGTAGCATGGGCCATAATGTACTTGTCCTTTTTCTTATAAGGTTGAATAATATTCCATTGCATGCCTTTACCACATTTTGTTTGTACATTCACCTATTGATGAACACTTGGGTTGCTTTTACCTTTTGGCTATTGAGAATGATACTGACATAAAGCTAGGTTGTCATTTACAGTTACTCATGGGCACATCTGGTGCAAGCTCTGTTTCTCAGGCCTCCCCTCACTGTGAGTTCCCTCAGTGCTGTCTCATTAGAACCAGGACAATGCCCAGGGGAGGGTAGGTACTCAAATATTTGTTGACTAAATGAATGGACACACTTAATAGGGAATGGCTTGAAAAGTATCTTAGTTCTCCATGGTTACATTTTCTTTTCTTTAAAACCTCATCATTGTGTAAAAATACATGTGGATGTATAACTGGGAGCATACCTGGGGAGAAAAAAGGAAGCTTTGCTACTTCAAAATAATCTGCCTGAGGCCTGTTTACCTGTTTTTGTTCATTGGGGGCAATCATACATAGATTTCGATGGTAAAGTAGGGTCATTCAGTTCAGGGATTTAAAATAAAATCTGAAGAATTTTTAAACTCAGAAATTTGTTAAGATGATACAAGAACTTGCGTGCTATACCTTTTAATATCCTGGTTTCCTCACCTTGGGCTAAGTTCAATGGTACTTTAGTTTAATGCTCTTCATTCTGAGGTTGGTTAATATTTAAAACTAGTAGCCCTGAACATGAATCCATAAGCAAGTAGCTTGCTGCCGCTTGCCTCAGCTGGCCATCCGCCCACCCACCGTTGGTAGCTCGCCGCTGGTAGCTCTCCGCTGCACCCTCCTGTAGCTCTCCGCCACTTATAGATTGGTCGTGACGTTATGGTGTAATGGATAATTAGCATATTCCTCTCTTATTATATAAAATTATTATGAAAAATACAAACACATAAAAAAGTAGAGAGCATAGTATAATAAATTACCCCATGTCCCGTGTTTTCTTTAAAACCTCATCATTGTGTAAAAATACATGTGGATGTATAACTGGGAGCATACCTAGGGAGAAAAAAGGAAGCTTTGCTACTTCAAAATAATCTGCCTGAGGCCTGTTTACCTGTTTTTGTTCATTGGGGGCAATCATACATAGATTTCGATGGTAAAGTAGGGTCATTCAGTTCAGGGATTTAAAATAAAATCTGAAGAATTTTTAAACTCAGAAATTTGTTAAGATGATACAAGAACTTGCATGCTATACCTTTTAATATCCTGGTTTCCTCACCTTGGGCTAAGTTCAATGGTACTTTAGTTTAATGCTCTTCATTCTGAGGTTGGTTAATATTTAAAACTAGTAGCCCTGAACATGAATCCATAAGCAAGTAGCTCGCTGCCGCTTGCCTCAGCTGGCCATCCACCCACCCGCCACTTGTAGCTCGCCACTGGTAGCTCTCCGCCACTTATAGATTGGTCGGGACGTTATGGTGTAATGGATAATTAGCATATTCCTCTCTTATTATATAGGATTATTATGAAAAATACAAACACATAAAAAAGTAGAGAGCATAGTATAATAAATTACCCCATGTCCTGTGATGCAATTTCAACAATTATCAACTCATGGCCTATATTATTTTATCTGTGCTTCCATCCACTTCCACCTGTCCCCTGAATTACTTTGGAGCAAATCCCAGACATTCTATTAGTTACTCCACATGGATTTCAGCATGTGTTTAATAGGTAAGCACTCTTTAAGGAAATATAATGACAATATTATTTTTACATCTATGTCACTCGAAATAAGTACTTATAATCGTGAGATAGTCAGTGTTCACATTTTTCCAGTTATTTTATATTCCTTTATAGTTCTATCTGTGCTTCCATCCACTTCCACCTGTCCCCTGAATTACTTTGGAGCAAATCCCAGACATTCTATTAGTTACTCCACATGGATTTCAGCATGTGTTTAATAGGTAAGCACTCTTTAAGGAAATATAATGACAATACTATTTTTACATCTATGTCACTCAAAATAAGTACTTATAATCGTGAGATAGTGTTCACATTTTGCCAATTATTTTATATTCTTTTATAGTTCTTTTTTTCTATCAGTAGTTAAATCAGTTTCATACATTGCAATTCCTGACTATGCCTCAAGTATTTTAAAATCTCTTCTCTCTCCTCCCCTAGTCTTTTTCCCCCTTGTGATTTATTTGTTGAAAAACAACTTGCTTGGTCTGTAACCTTTCCAGTGTTCTGGATTTTGCTGATTGAATCCCTGTGGCATCATTTAACACGTTCCTCTGCGCCTCTGTTTCTTGTAAATTTTGAGTTACTGCTTGAAGCTTGATAGATTCAACTTGGAGTTTTTCGCAAGAATACCACAACTTTAGATGACGGTGTACTTTTCCATAAAGAAGGACTCTCGGTGATGTCAGCAGCCATTTGTGCGGATTGCCTAGATCCACTGCTGCATTGGGGTTAACAAAATATGAGTTTCTAATTTTATCATTCTTCATTTTTCTTTTAAGCTGAAATACTGCTATGAAGAGAATCCCTTCACTAGGCCTGTGAATATCCTCAGATACGCTTTGTACAGAAAAGGCAGGATACATGCTTGATTACTTTTACTTTCCAATGTTCAAAACAGAAAAGTGATCAATTATGTTTTCTTATTACCTTTCTCCCTTTATTCCTTCTTCATTATATCTTCCTTTCCCTTCCCATGTCTTCCCATCCTTCTTTCCTCCATTCATTTTCCATTATTAATGAGTTTGAACATATTGTTAACTATGTTTATAATTTAAAAAATCTTAACTAATTTTAACATATTTGATAGGTTTCAATATAATTTGTTACTCTTTAATTTTAGAGTATTTCTATTTGAAGACAACATTTATATTACATCCTTTTTCTGAAGGTCAATTCTTTGTCAAGTGATTATTCTCCAGACTCTCCCTGCAAACAACAATGAAGCTACATGAGCAGAAATCTACTGAATGGTGCTTCCAAATAAGCTAATGTTTTCCTGATAAAAGCAGACAGATTCAGTTGGTGCACACTTTCTTCCCCCTTCTTCGGACCTGGGATGTGGATGCAATGGCCAGAAGGGTGACAGTGATCACACCACAAAGAGGATGAACTCTTACATGCATTCTTGAAGAGGAGCAGAAATTGAATTGGAATCCGGTTCCTTGATGATGCCCTTAAGGAACCACTCCATTCTGAGATGATTCTAACTAAGTTTTTGTTATAAGAGAAAAACAACCTCTAGTTTTGTAAACCACTATTCACTTGGATTTTTTATATTTGCAGCTGTGTGTCTTCTGTGGTACATTTGTCTAACGTCATGTACATAATAAATGGGAAAGCTGGGTTTCAATTCCAGGTTTGTTAATATCTAAAGCTGTGTTCTCCAATTAAGTAACATGAAGAACCATGGGCGAAGGATAGAGCTGACGGCTTGTCTGAACAGGCCCCCTCATTAACTCTTTGCTAACTCTCTTAGACTTTGTTGAGAAAAGATAGGGTATATGCTTAATTTGTGAAGTAGCTTTCTCCTGCTGAAGGGCATGTGGTTCTCTGAAGAAGAGCCCTGATTTAAAAACATTTTCAGCATCTCCCCAGGCAGGGAATTGGACACTTGTGGCCCCATGTAATGAGCTGATGAAACACGCAAGTTTTTTCTTACTTGTTGTCAAATGATTTCCTACCTTCCCACACCAAAGAGGCCTTTTTTATTAACTCCCTGCAAAGAATAACATGTTTTGAAAGATTTTGTCAGGAAAACTGTAATTAATAATAAATATTTGATTCACTTCCCCATTTAAATTTGATCAAATGCACATATAACCTCTAATTATGGTTTCTGATCTGCATGACCAGTGTTAACACACTGAGTTGGTTATAATTTTAGTAAAAAACAAGAGAACTTTAGTTAGCCTGTAGGCCTTAAATTATGCTAGGATTTTAAGGATAATGAATGTCCTGTGAATCCCCTGGTTACCTTTGGAGACTCCTGTGGGTCCAACGACTCTACTGGTGACCCCGACTAGGGTCTCTTCTCTAGAGTCTGTTGGTCTACATTGCAGTAAGCAGATTGGCTCCTACCATGACAAAAGGTATGGAAGCATCTTTAGTTGGAAGATGGATTTTCTTTAGCTTCAGGTTCCTCTTGGTGCCACATACTTCTTCTGAGTGTGGCTGACCTGGGTTTGTACCTAATTTTCTTATGCCCATCCAGCTCCTGATGTTATCACCTCTACCTTGTCCAGATGGGCCCTGAAAACCAATTGTGGAGTGTTTTAGGAGCCTCATCCACAAGGATAAGGGGCATCTAGAATGGGTCTTGCTTATGTATCCAGCCTGCTTGCTTGGTTTCCTACAGGTTGTTCTGTAGTTTTTATTCTCCAGCCCTTATCATGCTTCTTATATTTATTATGTATCAGCTTTGTCTGAAAAACATTTACTGAGCACCTGCCATGAGCGAGCATAGTATTAGATGCCAAGTTATAAGGAGGAAACAGATCCTGTGTTTATGACTGATCTTCTGCCTTGATTTCTGATGGATAATCAGTTTATTTTTTCCTCATTTGAAACTTAACCTAAACCTCAGCAGGGTTTGTGAGACACTGGTAGCTAATGCAAATCTTTCCGTATCTCCTCCTGGAGTTGGACCCCTCTGATGGGGCCCATGGATGGGGTCCTGCTATAGCTCCGATGGGTTATCCACCATCTTTACACCATAGGTCCTGCCTTTCTGTTGAGAGAAGCCCTGTTTCCAAATAATTTGTACCAGATTGAGATCCCATGTGTCCTCCTTCTATGTGACTCTCTCCTGTTAGACTGTCGTCTTCTCGAGGACATGAACTGGGTTTGCTTCAGTATCCCCAGATCCAGGCTAGTGCAGAGTGAATGGTAGATGCTGGTTGCTATTTGTTGAATGGTGAGTGGAAGTGAGTGCTGCATGGAGAGGGGAAGAGAGACTGTGAGATGAGGGAGCCACGGACCTGACAAGTCTGGTGATTGTAGAAGCTGGCGATGTAAGATGAAAAGGAGGCTATGGGCCAGATACTACCCTCACCATCAAACCATCATTTAGGCCACTGGCAGAATGAGCAATGGCCAAGTGGTAGTTAGGTACAGCATGTTGGGGGTTGGAAGGAGAAGAGCAGAGGCTGGAGTAGCTAAAGGACATGAGACTCAAGAGGAGAGGGCTTTGACATCAGAGCATCGGCAGTGGGGATGGCACAAAGCCAACATGCTGACCACAGCTCTGAGGAATGTGGAGGGACATGTTGAGAATGGGCACATTCCATCTGAGATGACCAGGGGAATGCTGATTCCAAGTTAACGCAAGGATTTGGTGGAGATACCCGGGGAAGAAGTGTGGGTGTGTGGCAATAGGTTAACCATACTGCAAACACTCCCCAGGATGGCTGCCTGTCTCATGCCCTCTCCTCCCTCCACCACTAAGGTCTCTGCATGCTTCATGAGAGTGTTGATGGCTTTGGCTTTGCCCCAACTTCCCGCATCTTCTCAGATTGTCTTCGGCTTTGGCCATGAGCTTTGTCCTTGGCAACTGCCTCATCTCTTTGGTCCTGGCTTCTTGCCTGTCCTCACTCCCCTGGGGAAACCAGATCTAAAAAAGCAGCTTCTGCAGCAATCCACCCGAGTTATCTCCCCAGCCAGAACTTTTGCTTAATTTGCTTACTGACATTTCACACTGATACGGGGAGCATCATCAGTCAAGTTTTAATGACTCACATGTTTTTGAAGAATGTGTGGAGGCGGGAGGAAAAAAAATAAACCAAGGGAAAATGAGAGAGAGAAGTTTAGTCCTGCAAGCCATGAAAGAGCCTAGGAGGCTTGCTTTGGTTGTGTTTGTTTTAGAAAATGACTGCAGGACATACTGTTTGAACTTTTCCATTGTCAAGTCTGCTGAGAATCCAAGCAGGGACGACCCAGGAGACTTTTTTCTTCAGTTCTTCAGATGAGAGGAATGAAAGTCTGAATCTTATTAAGCAGATCCACAGGACTCGGAGTGAAAGAAATATGAAAACACAATTTTTCATTCAATCCTGGGAAGGAAAAATAACTTCAGAGTGAGCCAGAAATACTTTGTGACTCCTTCAGTGACTCCTCAGTGTGTGTGTGCGTGTGTGTGTGCGTGTGTGTGTGTGTGTGTGATCCTCTAGCTCACAAACTGGTTCCAAAATTTGCACAAGGAGGCAATTTTTTTGCTACCATTATGGCTGGAAAATGACGTTTCCAGATAGAACTTACTTTTTATGAAACGGATCACTCTGTGTCACGTTTGCTCACATGTGCCTGTGCCAGGAAAGCCTGCTCTCAACCCAGTTCCCAATCTTGCACAGTTGAGGGTGCAGTCAGGATGTCTTCCCTGATCCCTCCATCACACAGCTCCCCTCCCTTTTCAGAGCCCCGAAAGCCCTTACTGTCTGTGCCATGTAATCATATACAAACCTTCCTACCTCCTGGGGCTTTGAGTATTTTCAGGTGGCCTCTGGCTCTGTCAAACCTGCCTTTCCTCAGAGCGGTGAGTCCCTCCCTTCTACTTCTTCTTAAGCACAGTGAGGTCTGTCCTTTTTAAATTCTCTATCACACTGTTTTTTGTTTCTTTTAAATTTATTTTTATTTTTGAAAGTATTATAGATGTTCTCTTCCCTCCCCCCTGCTATTCCTTGACCCCCTCCACCCGCCCCTCCCTGGCCTTCACCACACCATTTTCTGTGTCCAGGGGCAATGCATATATGCATATAAGTTCCTGGGTTAATGTCTCCCCACCCACTCCCCCACCCTGAAATTGAAGCAGTAATCAATGGCATATTTCATGCTGTTTTAAAAACATTAAAGAAGCCCTGTGAAAGGAGAAAGGAATTGCAATGCAGGTGAATATTACTAGGGGTGGTTGCTCCTAGAGACCTCAGCCCTTGCCTGTGTCCATGTTGCCATGCCCAGCTCATGCCCTGAGCAGGAGTGCCCTGAATAGGTGATTTCTCCTAATTCACTCCAGCCTTCAGCCCTCTGGGTAGAGTCACCAAGACTCCCTGCAATCACTTGGCCCAGTAACAGGTCTCACAGATGAAGTGGTTTCATGCTGTTTTGGGTCTCTTCATTTCAGAAGATAAAGGATCTTCCCTTCCCTTTATCTACCTAAAATGCCACGTCCTTGTTTTATCCCTAAACCAAGCACCATCTTCCCTCACAGAAGAATTTGAGCCTCCACCTCTGAAGAAGTAGAAGACTTGCTGGCAGCTTTTGGATGCTAAGGACACGATTCCAGCTGCAAGATTTCAGAACATGCACGTGCAGTTTCAACCAGAGTGTCCAGAACACAGGGACCTTCTTCTCCCTCTCCTACCTCTGCACAGTTCTCTGTAGTTAACATACTACTTGAGTGTGGCACATTTGTTAAAATTGATGAACCATCTCGGCCGGCGTGGCTCTGTGGTTGGGCATTGACCTATGAACCAGAAGGTCATGGTTGGATTCCAAGTCAGGGCACATACTCCAGTTGTGGGCTCAATCCCCAGTGGGGGGCATGCTGGAGGCAGCCCATCGATGTTTCTCATCATTGATGTTTCTATTTCTCTCTCTCTCTCTTCTCTGAAATCAATAAACATATATTTAAAAAAAGAAAATTGGTGAACCAATATTTGATACATTTTTAATAACTGGCGTTCATAGTTTATATTCAGATTTGCTCTTGGTGTTGTATGTTTTATGGGTTTTGACAAATGCATATTGTCATGTATCCACCATTACAGTATCACTACTCTAAAAATTCCCTGTGGTCTGCCTATTCATTCCGCTCTCCTTCACTCTGATTCTCTGGCAACCATTGATCTTTTTGTATTTCCATAGTTTTGCCTTTCTAGAATGCAACAGAGTTGGAATTATATGGTAGATAGCCTTTCCTGACTGGCTTCTATTATTTAGCAATATGCATTTGCATTTTCTTCATATCTTTTTTTTAAGATAGAAAATTCATTTCTTTTTAGTGATGAAAAATATTTTACTCTATGGATGTACCAGTTTGTTTATCCATTGGCCTTTTGAAGACATCTTTGTTGCCTCTTTTTTTGGCAATTATGAATAAAGCTGCTATGAACATTTGTATGCAGTATTTGTTTTTTTGTTTTTAGTGGACAGAAGTTTTCAACTTTTTTGGGTACATACCTAAGAGCATGATTGCTGGATTGTAAATCTATGATTAGCTTTTCATGTTCATTATCTTGATTTTTTCCAAACTTTCTTCCAAAGTAGCTGTATCATTTTTTTACTCCTACAGCAATGAGTGAGAGTTCCTGTTGCTCCATATTCTTGCCAGCATTTGGTGTTGTTAGTATTTTAGATTTTAGGCACTCCGATAGGTGTGTAGTGATGTCTTATATAGTTGCTTCTGGCATTTTAATTTATGAATCTCTAAAGAAATATGCTTATTTGTATATGTATACCTTTTGTGGTGAGGTTTCTGTTCAGATCTTTTGTCCATTTTTAAATTGGGTAGTTTGTTTCCTCATTTTCGAGTTTTAAGCATTTTTTGTATATTTTGGTTACAAGTCTGTCAGATATGTATTTTATAAACATTCTCTCTCAGTGTGTAGCTAGTTTTTAAAAATTCTTTTTACAGTGTCTCTCACAGAGTAGAAGTTTTTAATTGTAATGAAGTCCAACTTGTCAATTTGTCCTTTCATGGGTTGTTCTGTTGGTGTTAATTCTGAAAAGTCATCACTAAACCCAATGAGACCTAGCTATACTTATATGTTATCTTCTATTGTTTTACATTTCATATTTAGATCTATGACCCATCTTGGGTTATACTGTCTGTATCTATATTTATTTATTTTCTGCTCCAGCATCATTTATTGAAAAGACTGTCTTTTCTCCTCGAATTTGCCTTTGCTTCTTTGTCAAAGGTTAGTTGAGTATATTTATTTGGGTCCATTTCTGGTCTGTTTATTCTGTTCTATTAATATTTGTATCAATTCTTTTGCTAAAATCACATGGTCTTGGTTACTGTTGGTTTACACTAAGTTTTGAAGTCAAATAGTGCCATTCCTTCAACTTTGTTATTCTTCAGTATTTTGTTGACTTTCCACATGATGTTTAGAATCCCACAAAATTATCTGCTGGGATTTTGATTGGGATTGTGTCAAATCCATAAATCAAGTTGGGAAGAAGTGACACCTTAACAATATTGAGTCTTCTTATCCATTTACACAGACTATCTCTCCATTTATTTAGGGTAAAAAATTTTTACAGAGTTTTTGTTATTTTTTATATGGATCTTATACATACTTTGTTATATTTGTACTTAAGATTTTCATATTTTTATGCTAATATAAATTATAGTATGTTTTTAACTTTAAATTCCTATTGGTCATTACTGATGACCAATTGGTCAAGCTCAAAACAAGTCTCCAAAGAGTCTCAGGGCAAATCACATCTCATAGGAGATGGAATGCAACTTCTGTTATAAAGCCTGGTTCCTATAGTCCTATAGATGTTTATGCTTGAATATTGTCTATAATAGGCAGCTCACTATCTCTCATTGTCTCTTAGACAACTTTGCTTTTAAACAGTTTTCCCCTTATACTGTATTTCTTATGGATGAGTTGTAATTTAATTATTTTTCAAAATATGTTTTTACTGATTTGAGAGAGAGAAGAAGGATGAGGAAGAGAGAAACATTGATGTGAGAGAGAAACATCGTTCAGCTGCCTCCTGCACTCCCCCTATTGGGGACCAAGCCTGCAACCTGGGCATATGTCCTGACCAGGAATTGAACTGGCGACCCTTTGGTGCGTGGGGCAATGGTCAACCAACTGAACCACACTGGCCATGGCTATAGTTTAATTCTAAAATAACAAAATCATGTGTGATCCAAGTTAACCATTTGATCTGTACTCTTTAATCTCCTTAGGATAAATATTAAGACAGGGTTCTCCTAGCAATGGTGAAGCAGTGGGGGAGAGGGGAAAGATCCTGTGTGCTGTGAGATTCTGTGTGCTGAGCAGTCAGACCCTGGGGTATGCATTAGGAATAAAACACCTAACTTCAATTCTGCATTTGTCACTTGTTAGCTGAGTAACTTTGGGCAAGCCCCATCATTTTACAATTTCTTGATTTTTAAAAAAATAAGAAAATTAGTACCTTCACAGGGCTGTCATAAGAAAAAAATCAAGATAATGAACATGAAAGCAGGTTTAAACTAAAATGTTCAGTGGAAGCATCATTTTAACATATTATCCTTCACATCATTATCACCAACTAGATCTATAAATTAAATGGAATAGGAGGAAAGGCAGGGAGAAGCAAAGCTTTGAATGTCATGGCTGAAGGAAATTGAAACTTGATCTAGTTTAACTCCTTCATTTCACAGGGGAGACAACTGAGCCCTAAACAAGAAAGTGACTTGTCTAAGTTTATGAGCCAGGCCACTTAGCTGCTGAACTAAGAACGGACCCAGTCTGAATCCAAGACTAGTGCTCTTTCTCCTAACTTACTTGATGAAGGGAGGATCTGAAGCTTCCTTTCCAGACTCTGGCCTTGCCCTGCTTTCCTGCCTCTTCGCAGATCACAGAACTCATGACTTTCCAGTCCGAGCACTCATACGGAATTTGGGGGATGGATTACATGCTGGGTGTTCCTTCTCCAAGAAAAACAACTGGCTGCTCAACGCAGAGGCAGGGGGCATTTTTTGTTAGGCTGGAGCAAGCCAAGGGGAGCAAGGGACCATGACTTATATGTTCATTCCTACTGATCAAAAGAACCAAGCTCCCTTTAGGTGTGCAAAGAAGGATTTCTTAGTCATGATGGTGGACCTGATAAAAGAGAAATGAATGCTCTGCAGAAATTGAACTTCAAATGTCCTCTTGAAGATAGACAAAAGATTTTCCGTGAGGGAGGGGCTAGTATCTTCATGTAGGAAGCATTCACCAAACATTTTTTCTTTCTATCCCTGGAATGATACTGGGTGATGGGTTCACAAAAATGAGTTTGATGTAGTTTTTAAACTCGAGTTGCTAACATTTGGGGAGTAGACATCTATCGGCAAGAGCTGTGAAACCTTGGGCTTGATGACTCAGTCCCTCATCTCTATGGTGTGAAATAAATGAGATGGTATCTGTAAAGTTCACAGCACAGGAACTTGCAGGATATAAGGAAAATGGTGCCATAGCAGATGTTCAAATGGAGGTTTGAGAGCTCCTAGGCATGAGGTTCTGAAAGCAAACACCATGTGGGACCATGGGCAAGTATAACAGGCATCACTGATTGCTCTTCCTAGAGACATCGAATTTTCCTTCCTTCTTCCTAAATAGTGCTAATATATTTACTCTCCTCTTCTAGCCACATATTGCTTTGGGGGAGATTATGTTTCTGTCCCAGGCTCTAGGGTGGGTCCTGATTGGTCGGCAAACTCATTAGTCAACAGAGCCAAATATCAACAGTACAACGATTGAAATTTCTTTTGAGAGCCAAATTTTTTAAACTTAAACTATATAGGTAGGTACATTGTTATTAACTCAATTAGGGTACTCCTAAGGCTTAGGAAGAGCCACACTCAAGGGGCCAAAGAGCCGCATGTGGCTCAAGAGCTGCAGTTTGCTGACCACGGGACTCTAAGCTGATCATGTGGTCCCCATTTCCCTAGGCAGTGATTGCTTTAGGCTTGATGCAATTCTGAACAATGAGATACAAGATGTCAGTTATGAGTTTTTCAGGAAACATTTTGTAGCTTCTAAAATAAGATACTGCTGCAGTTTGAATTTTGTTCTCCAAAATCCTAAACCCCCATACCTCTGAATGTAATCTTACTTGGAAATACGGACTTTGCAGATGTAATCAAGTTAAAATGAGGTCATATTGAGCTGGATGGACTGTAAATCTAAAGTGTCCTTATAAGAAGAGAAGAAGAGACAGAGGGGTCGACATAGGGAAAATAATTTTCCAGAGGCAGAGATTGGAGCAATACAGCTATACAAGCCAAGGAATGCCAAGGACTGCTGGCTACCACCAGAAGCCAGAAAGAGGTGAGGAAAAGATCCTTTTCCAGCGCTCTCAGAGAGAGCATGGCCCTGCTGACACCTTGAATTCAGATATTTAGGTTCCAGAACAGCGAGAGAACATACTTATTTCTGTTGTATGAAGTCACCTAATTTGTAGAACGTAGTTAAGCAGCCCTGGGAAACTAAGACAGACACAGAGAAAAGATGTGTTTTCTGTCTCCTCCCTTGGATTATTGGGTGTGGATGAACCTGCTGAAACTTCTCTAACCTTGTAGCAGTTCCGAGGAACCCTCCCTGAGGACTAAGGGGTTGGCAGAGTGAAAGGCTGGAAGTAACCCACGTGTGAAGTTTCTGAATTCACCAAGCCTGGAGCTGCCTTCCTGTTGGGTTAGATAATATGTTTCTCTCACTGTTTAAGACACAGGGTTGATTTTTCTGTTATTTGCAGATGAAACTCTCCTATGCAGATCCAGCAAGTCATTCACACCCTCTGCTCCTCATTTCTAAAATCCCCACCTCATAGGATTTTTGTGGGAATTAAATGAGCTAGAGAACAATTCAGATTTTATTTTTTTATTTAATTTTTGTTATAGTGAAGATGAATTTCAATACATGTCATCTGCTACTATTATTTTTTGTATCTTCAGCCCTAACATGTAGTAAACATCCTAATGTTTACTACATGAATGAATGAGTGAATGAATGAAGTTACTCTAATATAGAGGGAACAGGGAATGATACAGGCAAAGCCAGTTGCTAGAAGAGATAGAGAGCTTCACTGGATCCTGACTCCAAATCAAGAATTGGAGGCCACATATGACCTGGGCCAGGTTGGCAAGGGCTCGCATCTGGGAAGTGTGGTGTTTTTATGTAGAGAGCTTTGAATTAAAGAACCTCTGTAGGGGTTTGCAGATAAGCTTGGGTACTCAGTGCCTGCCTCTGAAAGTCCCCAAAGGTGCAGCCTTACATTGTGAGCACAAGGATTAAGGCAGAAATTGGGAGCTTTGTTAGGCCTCAGAGTTAAGGGAAAAGGTTTTCATTTTGCCTGAGGGAGAGCAACTGACTATTTCTCCCAAAGACCTTGTTTGAAATTAAGGTCTTGGAACACTGGGTTCAATTAACTACCAGTTTAGGGGCCTTGGGGAATCTAACTTGCTGTGTGCTTCATTTTCCCTTACAAATTACCGCCTGTTTTCTTGCCTTCATATTTTTTCCACCTACAGACAATGCTATACTTGGGACTGCGTCAAGACCAGCTTTCTTTTTACTGGATTTAAGGTAGAATCTACAGGGCAGACTTTGTCTTCAAAGTCCCTATCGGCCCTACTCTGTGAGTGACAGGGGGGAGCTCCTCAACCCCCTGATCGCCCTGTGGCTCTGTGTGTGACAGGGGGCGGGGCCACAACCTCCCTATCCGCCCTGCTCTGTTCGTGACAGGGGAAGGCACCCCAACCCCCCGCTCCGCCCTCCTCTGTGCCTGATAGGGGGGAGCTCCCCAATCTCCTGATTGCCCTGCGGCTCTGTGTTTGACAGGGGGGAGCTCCCCAACCCCCTGATCGGCCCTGCTCTGTGTGTGACATGGTAGAGCCATAACCTCTCCATCGGCCCTGCCCCGAGTGTGACAGTGGTGGCGCCCCAACCCCCTGATCGGCCCTGCTCTGTGTGTGACATGGTAGAGCCATAACCTCTCCATCGGCCCTGCCCCGAGTGTGACAGTGGTGGCGCCCCAACCCCCTGATCGGCCCTGCTCTGTGTGTGACATGGTAGAGCCATAACCTCTCCATCGGCCCTGCCCCGAGTGTGACAGTGGTGGCGCCCCAACCCCCTGATCGGCCCTGCTCTGTGGGTGATAGAGGGTGGCGCCCCAACCCCCCTCCACGGGCCTTGCTCTGTGTGTGACAGGGTAGAGCCATAACCTCTCCATCGGCCCTGCCCCGAGTGTGACAGTGGTGGCGCCCCAACCCCCTGATCGGCCCTGCTCTGTGGGTGATAGAGGGTGGCGCCCTAACCCCCCTCCACGGGCCTTGCTCTGTGTGTGACAGGGTAGAGCCATAATTGGCCCTTTGGCCCTGCCCTGAGTGTGACAGGGTGCAGCGCCCCAACCCCCTGATCTGCCCTGCTCTGTGTGTGACATGCCCCAACTCCCCAACCCCCCAATTGGCCCTGCTCTGAGCCTGACCAGGGGCTGCACTTAGGGATTGGGCCTGCCCTCTGCCACCCGGGAGCAGGCCTAAGCCAGCAAGTCGTTATCTCCCGAGGGGTCCCAGACTGCGAGAGGGCACAGGCCGGGCTGGGGGACCCCCCTCCCCTGCCCCCCGAGTGCACAAATTTTTGTGCACCGGGCCTCCAGTATATATATATTCATGTATGGATGCATCTATCTAAGTAGCAGTTGGAAGAGACTTAAGTATTCAATTTATATAACAAATAAAAAAATCTCTGTTTTAGTCTATTCTGGAAATATGCAAAATCACAAATGAAAGAGAAAAAAATCCTTCTTCTACTTGCTCACACCTTAGTGGAGGCAGACTGGAGATAATTGATAAATGCCTCCGTATTTGTTGATACTATAAAATAATCATAGTTCTGACGTCCACATGAAATCTGGCGAACATTGAAGGGAACCTGGAGGGTGTTTAAGGATGGGGAGAGTCAGGACGGTCTTCATGCAGCTAAATATTCATTCAGTTACATTTTGTAGCTTGAGCAGGAGTTTGCCAGGCTCAGATCTAGATAAAGATACAGGGCAGCTAACTGGGCCCTAACTCTATGAGGGGTACAAAATATCTCTAGAACAAATCAGAATAAGGTGCAGGTTTACTTAGTTTTCTGCATGTGGTTTCTACTATGTTTGGAGGAATGTAACTCCCTTCTATTTGGTGCAAATAATAACACACTTATCTTAAATTTAATAACACTTATTTTATATTATAAAAATTA
>NW_005370024.1:2754161-2765731 GCF_000412655.1 Myotis brandtii | reverse complement strand
ACTCCAGCTCTGAGATCCCAGCTCGCTGAAAGCTGGTTTCTGGGGTTTTTTTTAGCTTCTATGTTTGTTACAATGTTCAAACTGCAGGCTCAGAGGCCTGCAAGGCAGGCGGGGAACGTTGGTTTCCTCCGTCACTGAAGGAAGCAAGCCTCATGTTAGTTTCAAGCTGCCTGGCTGCCGGCTGCCATCTTGGCTGACAGTTAATTTGCATATCTCCCTGATTAGCCAATGGGAAGGGTAGCGGTCGTACGCCAATTACCATGTTTCTCTTTTATTAGTGTAGATAACTTCTTTTTGCTAGTTATAAACAAAACTTTTATTCTAACTATAGTAGCTTTTGACCCTTGAAAATAGTATTATGAAGTAGCGTGTGACCACACCTGGGGGGTAGATGATGGACAGAATTTGTTGCTGAGAGAAAGAGAGAGAGAGAGAGAGAGAGAGGAGAGAGAGAGAGAGAAGTGTTGTTGTAGTGGGAATGGGGACCAGGGGAAGATCTGGGAAAAGACCAGTGTGGCTGAGAACAGACTTGTGGAATGGTGCTATTTTCTCCAAATGTCTCTGATACATTCTTCTGAACCTCTCCTAAAATACTTACATGACTTAACTCTCCTCAAATCTAAGCTTCTTGAGGCCAAGATTTGCATCGTAACATCTGGGAACCTGGACTTTTGAGAGGTGATACAACATGAGGTCAAAGGCATAGGTCCTGGATACATACTGGACTCTAGAACTAACCAGTTGTATCATCTTAGCCAGTGCCTAGTGTATTGTAATCACTGAGAAAATGTCAGCAGTTACTGTTTATACTCCTCATAACACATGGGACTGTACATGGTATCCAGTCTGTGCTCAGTAAATATTTACTGAATGAATAAGTGAATAAGCAGATGAAAAGTTGTTTGTTATTGTTTGTTGAACAAATGAATAATTTAATGGATTTGTCAAGTGGACTGCTTTTCACTGAACTAAAAGCTGTTCTACAAATGTTGTGCTCAAACTTCTTGGTTTCTGGTCAACTCATTGTTCCCTTAAGTATACCTCCCTTAGAACCATCTACCAATTAGATGATATGACATGTACAACATTTTATTTTTATTTAAGAGTGACTACCTTATGCTAAAGAGCTGCTTCAAGGTTTTGCAGATTGAAAGAGAAGGATTCCTTTGCTCGCCTGTGGATAAGGCTAGTTTCTCTGTAAGAGCTGAGCTGAAGAATCTTAGCCACTATTATAACCAAAGATTTTCTGAGCACAGGAGATCCAGAGGAAGTTCAGTAAGGCCCAGGCATCATGACTCTCCTTTCAAAAAGAACTTTGAGGCTGCTCACCCTGCACTGGATGGGACACTCTACTCTCTCCGCTGCATCTCACCAAACAAGAGAAGTTACACAAGCTGGAGAGGCAGCTGGATCACGGGTTATGTTGCCCCCAGGACACATCTTTCATCTTAATTGTGCTTATTCAGCTGTGGGGCTACGTTAGTATCTAGCTGATTTCTGAAGTGCAAAAACCCATTTAAAAACACAACCAGATCCTCCTTTTGAGATAGGAGTCTGAGGTAGGGGTGGGCAGAGAGAAGAGGGAGAAACTTTCTATCTTACTCTCTGATATTCTTTGCTTTGTGTGCAAATACTTCCAGTGATGCCCGTAGGCAGATTTCCAAAGCCTCTTTCTGATCAAAGATGATAAAGCTCTTTCCCATATGTAGGAAGAATGTTATATTTTTTTGAGCAGCTTCTTAATTTGTGCTTTTTTATGGAGACAAGCCATCTAATATCACACATCCACAAGTCAGTATCTTCTGGGGTCTGCTATCATCCCCAGGGGTGTCTATTAATCCAATAAATGTGACTTAAGTGATTTCTATGTGCTAGGTGGTCAGGTAGATGCAGGTCTGGGATAGGATTCATAGGAAAAACAAGCATAATAGTTACCATTAACATACAGAGCGTCCCCCCAAAATGTATACACACTTTAACAGCTAGTAGCTCAATTTTGAAAACGCAATGTATTTAAATAAATACTGCCTTTAGAATTATTCAAAATGTATGTATACATTTTTTGGGACACCCTATATATTTTTGTGTGTGCCTACCATATGCTAGGCACTTGACAGGGACTTTTGTGTAATAGTCACAAGCAAAATCAAAGCAGAAGTTATTATTTCCATTTTATAGAAATGTGGAAACTAACACTCCAAAAAGTGAAATATTTTTCCCTAGATCACTCAGGAAGGTATAAGACAGTGGTTCTCAACCTTCCTAATGCCACGACCCTTTAATACAGTTCCTCATGTTGTGGTGACCCTCAATTTCATTGTTACAAATTGAGCATAATTAAAGCATAGTGATTAATCACAAAAACAATATGTAATTATATATGTGTTTCCAATGGTCTTAGGCGACCCCTGTGAAAGGGTCGCTCGACCCCCAAAGGGGCTCGACCCACAGGTTGAGAACCGCTGGAAGGTGTTTGGGCTGAGTGTTTTGATACTAGCTGCCAGAGTTGTACAAAAGAGGAAAGGCATATTGGGAAGAGGAATTGGTATGACAAAAGCAAGGGGACAGGAAGGCAGTTCAGTTTCTGCAGATTTGTATAGCATTGTTTTTTTTTTTTGTTTTTGGTTTTTTTTTGGCCAAAATGAGAGAGAAGTTTGGATTGGGATGTAGGCTTGATAAGAAGCTGTGCTAGTGGGTTCATTATTTATTTTTAATTGTATTTTTCAATTACAGTTGACATTTAATATCATTTCATAGTAGTTTCAGATGTAACAGCATGGTGATTAGACAACCATAATTTACAAAGCCATCCCCCAGGGTCGGGTTCATTCTTAAACACTGAGATTATTGCTGTCACCAACTGCACATGAATCCCAAACAGTGAAAACAGATCCTAATAGTTTTTTTTTCTAGTTTTAAGTGTCTTTCAAAAGATAACCACTGGCCTCTTTATAGGGCTCCAGAGATCACAGACCAAGCCTGATCAGAAACTTGGACAGCACAGTTAACAGCTAAATAACCCTGAGCTGGCCTCGAGAACATTGCAAAACCAAAATTCACAGAACTCAAGTAACAGAGATGCCACTTTTACACCCAGCGCCCATTAAGAACTAGAGGTCCATCAATAAAGAAGATCTGAATCGGGACCAAATTTGGCCTTGCATAGGACTGCTAAACTGAACTCTGCCCAGTTGGCATTTCTTTGTTCTCTCTTGGCCCTTCCACGTTCCTCACCTTAGAAGCCTTACTGCCAAGACTTCCCAATCAGACCCCAGGAATTAGAATGAAAAATATGTATAACCTCTCCTCACCCTCACCTCTTAGAACTGGTCCCAAGTCTTTGTTTGGGGAGACTATTTTTTTTAATTTCTTTATTGATTAAGTTATTACATAATAACTTAATAGTCCTTATCCTCACATTACCCCTCCATCTACCCCCACTCATGCCCTCACCCCCCTGTTGTCTGTGTCCAGTGGTTAGGCCTATAATTAGTGACTTTGAGCATGTTTTCATATGTCTTTCGGCCTTCTGTATGTCCTCTTTTGAAAAGTGTCTATTTAGGTCCTTTGCCTATTTTTTGATTGGATTGTTTATCTTCCTTTTGTTGAGTTGCATGAGATCCCTGTAAATGTTGGAGATTAAACCCTTATCGGTGATATCATTGGCAAATATGTTCTCCCATGCAGTGGGCTTTCTTGTTGTTTTGTTGATGGTTTCCTTTGCTGTGCAAAAGCTTTTTATTTTGATGTGGATACATTTGTTTATTTTCTCTTTAGTTTCCATTGCCCTAGGAGCAGTATCAGTGAAGAAATTGCTTCGGCATATGAGATTTTGCTGCCTGTGGATTCCTCTACTATTTTTATGGCTTACCATCTTATGTTTAAGTACTTTATCCATTTTGAGTTTATTTTTGTGTATGGTGTAAGTTGGTGGTCTAGTTTCATTTTTTTGCATGTGTCTGTCCAATTTTCCCAACACCATTTATTGAAGAGGCTGTCTTGACTCCATTGTATGTTCATGCCTCTTTTATTGAGTATTAATTGAGCATAGTGGTTTGGGTCGTTTTCTGGGTTCTCTATTCTATTCCATTGATCTATATGCCTGTTCTTGTGCCGGTACCAGGCAGTTTTGAGAACAGTGGCTTTGTAATACAGCTTGATATCTCGTATTGAGATCCCACTTACTTTGTTCTTCTTTCTCAGGATTGCTGCAGCTATTTGGGGTCTTTTTTTTTTATTCCAGATGAATTTTGGAACGTTTGTTCTAGGTCTGTGAAATATGCCATTGGTATTTTAATGGGGAGTGCATTAAATCTATAGATTGCTGTGGGTAGTATGGACATCTTGATGATGTTGATTCTACCAATCCATGAACACGGTATGTTCTTCCATCTGTTTATGTCTTCCTCGATCTTCTTTTTCAGCGTTCTGTAGTTTTCCACATATAGGTCTTTTACCACCTTAGTCAAGTTTATTCCTAGGTATCTTAATTTTTTTGGTGTGAGAGACTAATTTTTTTAATTCATCTTTTATGGGGGGAGAGACTAATTTGAGTTTCATATCTGGTCTCCTAAGTTGGCTGGATGATGAGTAAATCTCCTTTTCTCTGCAAAAAAAACTGTTGCCTCAGACTTTTGGCATCTGTGCATGATGGGCATTGAACTCACTGCCTTTGTCATGTGGATTAATTATAAGTAGAACTGAGTAAATGAGGGTAATAAAATAATCCATCAGTGATTTTTATTATAAGAACAATATGTGCTCCTTATAGCCATGTTGGAAAATTCAATAAAATAAAATAAAGGACATATAAATTACTTCCTAAAGCAACTACTACGTATGCTCAGTTGGGAGTTGGGTCACTTCCTGTTAGTCTTTTTTCCTTTCCTTCAAAAACTTGGGTGGTTTGGCTTACATAATCATCATTATGCTCATGTACAGAAAATGTGGTACTATTTTCACCTTGATATCATAAGGTAACTTTTTCATATGTTATAAAGCCCTTAAAACCATACAATTCAATCCACTAATTGAATATACCACACTTTACATAAACAAGGCCTTAGAACTGGATAGGTAGGTGTTTTGTGCTTTGACACTGCTAAAGAACATTTTGATGAGCAGTTTTGTGCTTAAAAATTTTATGATAGTTAAATGGTTTCTAGAGGATGAATTTTTAGGAGTGCTGCAAAATTGGAAGTCACTTGTCCTTTTCAGCTATTCCATCATAAAACCAGCTTCAGTGTTTTTTTGGGTATCCTTACCCATTTATATGCCTATTGTATTTTCTTCTTGTATCTCTTTCACACATATAGCATCTCTCATAAATATCAGGTAAACATAGTTGAGATGAAATTCCTGTGTCCTAAGGGAGACTTAAAACTGCTTGGAGTATCTTGTCTTGTCTTGCTGGAAAGGTAATTTTTTGGAAGCAGGTGAGGGACTCCTGCTTATTCTGATGAATGACTTCTTAATACTATTAATACTAATAGTATCCTATATAATAAAGATGGAATATGCAAATTGACCATCATGCCCTTGCACAAGATGGCCGCCCCCATGTGGTCAAAGATGGCCGCCCCCCTGTGGACACAGGATGGCCCCCCCAAGATGGCTGGCAGGGGAGGGTAGTTGTGGGTGATCAGGCCAGCAAGGGAGAGCAGTTGGGGGTGACCAGGCTGGCAGGGGAGGGCAGTTAGGGGTGACCAGGCTGGCAGGGGAGGGCAGTTAGGGGTGACCAGGCTGGCAGGGAAGGGCAGTTGGGGGGAACAGGCCTGCAAGGGAAGGCAGTTGGGGGCAACCAGGCCGGCAGGGAAGGGCAGATGGGGGTGACCAGGCTGGCAGGGTAGGGCAGTTAGCAGCAACCGGGTCACCAGGGGAGGGCAGTTGGGGGTGATTGGGCCAGCAGGGGAGGGCAGTTGGGGGCAATTGGGCCAGCAGGGGAGCAGTTAGGCGTCAATCAGGCTGGCAGGGGAGTGGTTAGGGGGTGATTAGACTGGCAGGCAGAAGCGGTTAGGTGCAATCAAGCAGGCAGGCAGGCGAGTGATTGGGAGCCAGCAGTCCCAGATTGTGAGAGGGATGTCCGACTGCCGGTTTAGGCCCGATCCCACAAGAATTGGGCCTAACCCGGCAGTCAGACATTCCCCGAGGGGTCCCAGAATGGAGAGGGTGCAGGCTGGGCTGAGGGACTCCCACCCCCAGTGTACGAATTTTATGCACCGGGCCTCTAGTTAATAAATAATACTGTATTTTAATAAGGACAATGCATAGCTCCTGCAAAGTCGGTCTGGAGCTACCCACTGCCCCATGGAATCCAAGACAGTGGGGTTTGTTTAAGGGTTGTGTGGGTGGCTTGAAGCCCTACCTAGAGGTTTAGGAATGGGTGATCTATAATCCTTATTGAATGACTAAGCTACCAGTATCAAAGGCTCAAAGATGACTAATAATTATTCTTATTCTACAGTGTGTGGTTTGTCAAATAAATTAAGCAAGGCCTCTGCCCTTTTGTTCTGTGATTCACTCCTATAAAATATTCAGTGGTAAGGCTGAGGGAACACCAGAAATGTCAGTCTGTACTCTCTGTTTACTCTATTCACTTCCCTCCCCTACTGGGTCCCAGGCCCATGGGAGCTGCACTTTATAGACTTGAGGAGAGGTGGGCTATGTGCTGGTTAAGAATCAGACTTTGCATTTAAAATAGTAGCTTCACATTCAGGCTCCTTGGTTTTACCAGATGTATGACCTTGGGCAAATCACTTGGCCTCTCTGAGTTCCAGTGGTTCTCATATCTTAGGTAAAGATAAAGAGATAGATTATTGAATTGTTATGGAAACTAGTGAATATGAAGTTCTTACTGCAATGTCTAGGTACAGAGTGAGAGCTCAAGAAATGGTCATTATTATTAGGATTAGCTGCAAGTTTTCACCAGACCATCTATGAAGAATGAAATAACTGTATGATTTGGGGACCTCTTAAAAACTCTATTTTTTTTGTTTATGCATCTTAAAAACCAATTATAAGTTCTATCTTTCACTCTGGTAGAAGAGGTACTAGTAGAATACAATATGGCAATATGTCTGGAAGAGTGTCATATCTGTCGTATTTTTTCCTTCTCTATCCATGGCTGATTGAAGCCTGCCTTGGTGTGTTTAACCTCTGAAGCAGCTTTTTGAGATCTATTGGTTTTTTTCTTTTCTTTTCTTTTCTTTTCTTTTCTTTTCTTTTCTTTTCTTTTCTTTTCTTTTCTTTTCTTTTCTTTTCTTTTCTTTTCTTTTCTTTTCTTTTCTTTTCTTTTCTTTTCTTTTCTTTTCTTTTCTTTTCTTTTCTTTTCTTTTCTTTTCTTTTCTTTTCTTTTCTTTTCTTTTCTTTTCTTTTCTTTTCTTTTCTTTTCTTTTCTTTTCTTTTCTTTTCTTTTCTTTTCTTTTCTTTCTTTTCTTTTTTCTTTTCTTTCCTTTTCTCTTTTTAAAATATGTTTATTGATTTCAGAGAGAGAGAGAGAGAGAAAAGAGAGAGAGAGACATTGATGTGAGAGAGAAACATCTATCAGCTGCCTCCTGCATGCCCCCTACTAGGGATTGAGCCTAAAACCAGGGCATGTGCCCTGACTGGGAATGGAACTGGTGGCTTTCTAGTGCATGGGACGATGCTCAACACACTAGTCAAGTGAAAATATTAGTTTTTAAATGCCAATCCCCGCAGAATAAGTCCCAAATGCTGACTTATACACTGGCACTAGGTATTTCTCTGACTTGGAGATCAAAAGAGTTTCAGGGCTTTTGGAAATGGCAGAGACCTAGCACTGTTTAATGTATGATCCTGGGTAAGGTATGGCCAATTACAAACCCAGGGAGGCTAGACACTGAGCAGCATAGTTCAGGGATGACATAGAGAGCATGAGGACTAGAGGGCCCATCCCCAAATGTTCTAGACCAAGAAGTTTCATGGGATACTTGTACAACACTAGAGAAGAAAGCCCCATAATTATGACTGCTGTTGAGCTTTCTACCACTATGTTTATCAGGGCCTCACAGATAGACTTTGGTTTAGAAGATGCAATGACATTTCTTGTATGCTAGTGTGGAATAAATTCATGCTACGCACATGTAGATGTACCAAACACTAAGCAAGGTAGAGCATATTCAGCAGGGTTTCATGAATGATGGCTGATATTGCTTTTATTCTCTCTGACAGCAAGGTGGGGTTTGAGGCATAAAACTTCATTAAAGGCACGAGTTCCGGAATTGGAAAGAGCAGGCTCCATCCCTTACCGTCTGGGGACTCTTGAGCAAGTCATTAAACCCTTCTAATCCTATTTTTTCATTTGTGAGGTACAGATGCTAAGAGTACTTCTCATAAAATACTGTTGGCTGTAAGAATTAAATGACAGAACCATGTCTAGCTTGCATAATTGATCAATCCTTGGTAGCTGTTATTAACATTAGTCATAACTGTGTAGTAGATGTTGGAGAAAGCCTTGTGCTTTCCCTATCTTCATTCCTAAAGGTCAGTATACAAAGGTAAACATTTGAGGCCATGAATTCTACAAACCTTATCCTAATTAACATTTATTCCAAAGGGTCCTGAGATACTTTATAGCCAATTATATGTAAGCTTAGAGAAAGTCCTTTGAGAATAGCCATCCATTTTTCTTGTGGATACTCTTGAACTTGAAGAATTCTCTATGGTTGGAGAAAACCAAACACAAAGATAAGGAAATAGGACATTTGGGGAAAACTTTAAAACAAGTACTTTTCTTTAGTGGATTTGATAGAAGGAAAATTTTAGGAAAATGGAAATATGAAAACATCATTTACAATGCCCTTCTGAGATCTAAATTTATTTTAATCTAACAAAATAAATCAATTGTCATATAACTTGTTTACTTTATTTCCCTTTGGAGAGCTAAAGGCCTGGTCTGGAGGCAGGGAGGTAAACTTCTAATCAGTGGAAGACATTTTCCTTTATTGATTTTGTTATTTTGTTGAGATTTTTTAAAAATGTAATTTAAAAATGTTTGTTATCAGTGATGCTGTGATAAATATATCTGTCCATAATTTCCTATTTGCTTTAATTGTAACAAGTTCTTTCCATTTAAAAGAGCAACCTCATCCTCTTCTCTTCCTCCAGTGCTCTCCAGGCTTGAGGCATGTGAGTGGGAGGATCCTAGTCTGCTCATTACATCTTCCTCCTCCTTCCTTGTCTGATAACAGTCCTCTGCTCCCTCATATCGGTGACAGGGCCTCTGGTGTGTCAGGGAGAAGAGGAGGAAGAGGGCAAGGATAAACATGGCTTGTTGAGCTGGCTACTGTTGCAGTTCCCTCTGTTAATAGTCATTGTTTATTTGGTTCCCAGCGATGGGACCTCAGGACGCTCTCTATGGCAGACTCCCCACTCCTTGGCTCTCTCCTGGTGGGTGTATTGTCAATTTTCTTAGGTTCCCCTTTAGGGACCTCCCAACTGCAGAAAATCTAACTCTGGTTGACAACTTTCAGCTCTCCTTCAGATATCTCACTTGGAGTTCAACCAAAGCCTCATGCTTTTCAGGTCCTCTTCTTTGGTAACCCACCCTCTTATGTCAAGGGTGAGATAGATGGGTCAAGACTACCTTCAAAGTGTCCTATTGACCTCCAGAAAGTTGATGTACTTTTGCCATGACAATGAAGTTACAGGCTGCTCCACGGATGCCGTCTCCCTGCCTTGCTCTCTCTCTCAAGCTCTGTTTTAATATGTAGGCAGGAACAGAGCAAATCAACAAGGCTGCTGGTTCCCAGGTGGCCATCCAGGGAATGTGGTGTCAATACTTCCTTCTTGCAAGTGTCCCCAATATTTATGAGTTATTTTCTTGGAAATCTCCTTGTATCTTTCATAAATCCCTGTTTAGCCCTTGGATGTGCTATCGCCAAGCATTCCCATGCAGTAATCATAGATTGCCTCTTCCTCTTCTCCTAGGTCTTCTTTCATAGATAGAAAGGATGGTGCTGAGTACCGGTTGAAAGTAGAAGTGCCAGTTTATTTACTTATTGGCAAGGTTTGAAAAAGGTGTTTAGCTTTAGTTAAAGTGTATGGCACTTAATGCATTTGTTGACATTTTTATTTGCTAATTCTAGAGTAATAGGAAAAGTCTACTTTTTTATATTTACAGAACACACACACACACACACACACACACACACACACACACACACAAGAAGACACACGTAAACACACACACCTGTACCCCATAGGTAAGAGATTGAGGGAGAGGAGTAGGCTCTCCACTAAAATACTAACAGCAGCTCTCATTGGGTGGTGATTAAGGTTAGACACTATTTTTGTTTTCTTTTCTGGTCTTTACTGCAGGCTCCACATTTTCTCTGATGAAAGAGAAATAAGATGAAATACAATAAACATAATTTAAAAATATTTCTAAGCTGACACATCTTTCAACAGATGGGCCAGATGTGAGGGGCAGGGGCCTGGGTTTTCTGACCTCCCAGGACGCTCTGCAGGTTCATGATTTTATGAAGCATCAGCTGTTCTGAATTCCTACAGCACCTGCCACAACAAAAGGAGGCCCTTTGCTGAGCATACTAATGCGGTCGTACATGCCTTTATAGAACAAAGAGACCAAAACGAGGATGTAATTAGCCTCCCTTGGACAGCATCCATCCTAGCCTAGCCTGAGGCCCCTGGGGAAGATAGCAGTCCACCTGCGAGGGACTACAGCCATGTCCAGAGTGGGTTCCTGCCACCTCCCTTTGGTCCTCTCCGGTGGTCTACTCCCACATTTTGCTGGTTCCCTACTTCCCGTTTGGATCACTTCTCAGCTCTAGCTCATGCTAAAAAGCATTTAGCATCTGATCCTCCGATGATGCCTCTTCATTCTCTCATGGACCCAACTCTGTCCCACACATCACAGCTGTGCTGAAGAGATGGGTCGGCTTCCCAGGAGGCAAAGGCTACAATGAATGGGCTGCCCCTAAATTCTTTTAGCCTCTCTCTGCCCACATTCTCACTCTCCCTGCTATTTATTTTTGTCTTGACTAGTCTTCAAAGTTAGCACCCTTTACTTGGCTTCACTGAGAGAAGGCAAGCTGATGTCCATTTCTTTGTTTTATAGTATCTTTTCAAAGATTAGGTGACTTCTGTCCATTTTCCCCATGCAGGGAGTGCTAAGGAACGAGAGTCCCTAATCTCTCTCTCACTCACTCACTCCCAAGGGAAGAGGAGTGACCAGTGTGATTGGTCCCAGTTTAACATTCAGGGCCCTGTTTATAGTAGACTAGAGGCCCGGGGCACAAAAATTTGTGCACTCGGGAGGGGAGGGGGGTCCCCCAGCCCAGCCTGTGCCCTCTCGCAATCTGGGACCCCTCGGGAGATAACGACCTGCTGGCTTAGGCCTGCTCCCGGGTGGCAGAGGGCAGGCCCAATCCCTAGGTGCAGCCCCTGGTGGGGCTCAGAGCAGGGCCAATTGGGGAGTTGGGGCGCCGCCCCGTCATGCACAGAGCAGGGCGGATCGGGAGGTTGCGATGCCACCCTCAGTCACGCTCAGGGTAGGGCCGATTGGGGGGTTGGGGCACCGCCCCCTGTCA